>NC_090928.1:235060556-235363587 GCF_040938575.1 Ambystoma mexicanum | reverse complement strand
CCCAATGGGTCGGCTCTTAAACCGCCTGTGTATACATATCGACTGCTGTAACAGTGATGGTTCTCCATTTTCAGGATTCTGTTCGGCATGGTGTTTGCACCAATAGATTATGCTACTTGCACATACTTATATTTCCACTACGGTTTAATGAGACGCAACCTGCCTTTTTATTGGATACCCACTACTCGCCTCAGAAACCCTTCCACTTTCAGTATGTCGCAGCACCATTCTGTCCATGCCACCATAGTCCACTTCTGGAGTTGTTTTTCCATTCTGGGATTTGTAGTTTGGGATTTCTTTTATAGTTGCAGAACTGAAGGTGCCGAATTTAATGCATATGATAAGATATGATAGGTTATTTACCTAGAGGTTTCTAAGCGCGGACCCGGGGATCGAACCTGTGTTGCTGCGTGTCGTCTTGCTTCCAAGGCAGCACGTTGCCGCTGAGCTATCCTCCCGAGAACATAGAAGATGTGTAGTAGCCTCATGCAGTAAAATCCCAGTGAAAGAAAAGCAAGCGCCCTTTGCTGTCATTAACTTTGTTATATAGTAGAAAAACCGACCAAATGGCCCCTACTGTATTCGCAATAAGCAGGGTCAATAGATTATAACAAATAGTTGATCACGTTTAGTGACTTTTAAATGTCTTGCTTTGTACAAGGGCAATTACATTTCTCAATGACATATGCAGTTGCTTACCTGATTCTTCACCCAATTGGTGTTTATGTCTTTACAAAAGCAAACGTTGTTGAACCGTAAACAACTCTTTCCAGCAAAGCATTTTATTCGACGAGAGCACTCGTTTTAAAACCGGCATTGCAAAGGCAACCTACTAATGCCCGCACAAGCCAAATCTTTGCCAAAGCTTGGTTTTAACAGGACTTCTGTTCAAGGACATACATAGTGCTTATAAGATCAAGTCCTGAAGTCACTTAATTTAGACATTTGTACTATGCCAGGAGCTGGTTTATAGCTGAAATTAACCCCTTTTTGGAGACTTCTTAGAAATAACTGTAGAATCCCCTTAAAGCCACAAAGGTAGCTCAGAGATCCAATAGGGTATGTTGCCTAGCGTGGCCATGGACGAAAAATGGGTGGCTACCTTTTTCGTGAGAGTATTCATCTAAAGTGTAGAGCCTGTTATGGGGCACCGGATAAGGCTGGCCCCCCTACTGCATCCATGCTGTGAGGGGGGACAGCAGGGTTGCAGTAGCTCTGGAGTTTGGTTGGTAACTGCAGCAGTCTCTCTTCTTCTTCTTGCTGACAGATTGTGTCCATCAGCTCTGATTCTTGGATACCGAGGATTGAGCCTCATTACTCCATCTTCTCGGGTTGAGTTTGTAGTCATGGGTTCAGATTCTTCATGGTCTTCTTCACGAGAGACCTTGCGGCCCTTTTATTACCCAGATGGCATCACGTGTCACTGCACACTTGACACTGGGTAAGAGGGAATAGTAGGGGTGATCCATACAGATATTACAGTGCCCTGTGAGCTGCCAGCTGCTATCTCTGTAAATATTTTTTTATTTTTTATTGTTTAATCCATCGCAGATCCTTCAACAATGCCAAGCCACTTTGTACTGTGTAACCACAATACTTTAATCCCAAGCGTTTCTTCTTCTTTTTCAGGGACACCTCATCCATTTCAAACTCTGCGAATCTTTAACTCGTTAGATCAGAAAATAGAATCTTTCTTGATATACATCCTGTTTGTTGTCTTTGAAGGGACCCCGCCATTCATTTAAAAAAGGATGAGTAGGAGAGGCGAATGACTTTTTAAACGTGTTTCTCTCCTTGCTGCAATTAAACAAAGTAGGACTGTGATTAGTCCCCCACAGGAGGGCAAGAACAAGACACCCTTGAATTCAAATGGGTGAGGCCAGACTGGGCATTATCGCCTCACAAAGCCGGAGTTTATTGGACAAACCTGCTTCTCGCCTTGCACTGCAAACATGGGAACTGCAGCCACACACAGTTCCACCAGACCAGGCGGAAGTCACCACTATTTTCAACGTCTTTCTTTGTGGTGTATATAGGTGTGTTTTGGTTATTTGTCCACCAAGTCACTGCCCATGGTCATGCTAACCCTTTTAGCCATTCCCACCCAGGTCCTGTCACTCCCCTCCCAAAACACCTCCGCACGGGACCTCTTTGAGGTAGCTTTAATCAAGCCTCAAGTGCCTGGCAGTGTTTTCCAAAGCAGTCTTCTCAGAGTTAATGACTCAATTGGAGCTCTAAACCTGCTACTGGTGTAAAAAAAAGTAAGTCTTAACCAGGTCTGCCTTGAGCCACTCGATTTATAAGCACTAAGAACCTTCACTGTTAAAAAACAAGCATTGGCAAAGCCAACCGTTTTTGGCTTATGTGTATTAGACTTTTGCAAGGCACTGCACTCAAACTATTTTGTACCTGCTACCATCAATGGCAGTTAATACTACCACGGAAGGGCCTAGCAAGTGCTTTTCCCATGCCTACACATAAGCCCAAACCGTTGGCATTGTCAATGGTTCTTTATTTGTGTTGTTGTTTTTAGTAGCAATCTGCACCACAACTTGGAGGTCTAGAGATGCAAAGATGTGTGGTCTTTCCCATCTGCGTTTCAGGCATGGTATTTCAAAAATACAACCAGTCTCAGCAAGACAGTGGGCCTCATGACGTGTCCGATGGTAACCCTGCCGGTGCTACCGGCGAATTGCCAGCAGACCCGTAAAAATGTACTGGCGCCTGACTTCCCGGTGCCACTGGCTCATTACGAGTCCGGAGGCCGGAAAGTCAGGCACCGGTAAATGTGCTAATCCCCATTCCCATAGAGTGCGAGTGGGGACACGGAAGCACCGGCACCGTTGCTAACGGTGCTTGTGCTTCCGTGCCGGGTTTCCTTACCGTGACCGCTGTGCCTGGCAGGGTCAGACCTGCCGGGCACAGCGGCTCTGGCAGGCAAACACATAGTTTGCCAGTCTGGAAACAAGGGTGCCAGTGAGCTTACCGGCACCCTTATTTCCGGACCGGCAAACTTGTCATGAGGCCTAGTATACATTGTGAAAGGATTAATATAGATAGGCCATTGTTTTGCTCTTTAAAGAACTGAATCCAAAATATGGACTTAGCCTAGGATTAAAAAATCACTGTGGGGCTTTTGTGTTAGTATGCAGCTGACTTGCTTTCATTGGGCAGATAATGTGCACGAGACATGGCAGCTAGAGTGGACTATGAATGACATTACACCTAGGTCATTGTTTGGTCTTTCTTAATTATCGTAAACCTGCCACTCGTGTGCCCACGCACTTCAATTCTCCATCCCCATGCCACTGGCAAGGGATCTAAAAACAATTATTCAATTGCCTTGTCAAAATACATGACTGGCTGCATCCATGGAAGTGAGCTAGTTGCATGACTGGCTGCATCTCCATGGAAGTGAGCTAGTTGCATGACTGGCTGCATCTCCATGGAAGTGAGCTAGTTGCATGACTGGCTGCATCTCCATGGAAGTGAGCTAGTTGCATGACTGGCTGCATCTCCATGGTAGTGAGCTAGTTGCATGACTGGCTGCATCTCCATGGAAGTGAGCTAGTTGCATGACTGGCTGCATCTCCATGGAAGTGAGCTAGTTGCACGACTGGCTGCATCTCCATGGTAGTGAGCTAGTTGCACGACTGGCTGCATCTCCATGGAAGTGAGCTAGTTGCACGACTGGCTGCATCTCCATGGAAGTGAGCTAGTTGCACGACTGGCTGCATCTCCATGGAAGTGAGCTAGTTGCACGACTGGCTGCATCTCCATGGAAGTGAGCTAGTTGCATGACTGGCTGCATCTCCATGGAAGTGAGCTAGTTGTCGGCCCTTCCTGCTGATGACACAGCACATCTTCCGCAAGCCGAGTGCTTTCCAGGGGTGGACTGACCATTAAGCGCGTTGGGTGTTCGCCCAGTGGGCCAGCAGCATCAAGACTCCGGGGCTGGTCCCTTGGTGTTGTAGGGCTGCCTCCCGGCTTGCGATCACCACCGTCCCTCATGTTCACCTGCAGGACAGATAGCTCACTGCGTTAGTGTAGACACAAGTTAGAGCTTGTGAGCTTTATTGTGAGGCCCCGGAGGACGGACCAACAGCAACTGACACTTGGCGAACGTGTCGTCCTCACAGAACCAAGGTGTTGACAGGGTTCTAAGAACCACGTCACTACGTTCATTACATAACAGTTAGATGTGTGCTGTTGAGGTTTGTGCACACGCTGTAGATAACATGTTCAGTTCAAGCGCAGGAAACTGGCAAATCAGTTTTATGCTGTCGGTAATAATTTTACCAAGACCTGGGCGCAATGCCTCTAGGCGCTTATTCAGAGCATGCTGTTTGAAAGGGAACACCACTTCATTACCTGGAGACGCAGCTAAGACATCTTTTGTTAAGGCTGGGCTTCTGAGCAGAGGCAATTATACTGATGCATGTGGGGGAATGTTTTAAAGGTTTTAGAATTGGGCTGGAGTACCAAACTGTCTGAGCTGCTGTTGGTGTCCCAGTCAGCCCATTCGATTCCAGGGGATGTGGAACCAGTGCCAAATGTGTACGAAAAAAAGCGCCAGGGAACAATGTTTCTTTGCCTGACTTTGCCATGTCCGGGCGGCAACACGCCGGCCACTGATGCCACCACCAACTGCTTCGCCCATATTGTCAATATGTTTGGGGTTGCAGCTGCAACTCGCACCAGCTCATGGGATTCTAAGTGATCCGACTGTGGCTGATTTTGCCGCGGCCGGAATGTTTGCATGAGAAAGGTGCGAACTACCAAAAGTTTGCACCTTTCTCATGCGAACACACGTACATACTACTGTTCCCCGTCTAAGATGGCCGTCGTTTTTTCTTGCCTGCCTGCATTCTGTTGTCCTGTTGTGGGCCAGCCCCTGCCCCCCTCCCATTGGCTGCCATGGCCCCTTTAGCCAGTGGCTGAAGCCGGGAGGCGGGAGCCGGCCACACCACCTAAGGCCCACAACAAAGGCCCTGTCTACCGCTGTCCACCGCGGTACGCCGGATCGCCGCCCCCTCCGTGCGTGAGTGTCTGTGTGCCCCCCCGCCGCCCGTGAGTGTCTGTTTGCCCCCCGTGAGTATCTGTGTGCCCTCACCCTGCTTGCCCCCCCCTCATGCTCTGCGCTCCACCCCCCCTCCTCATTTCCATCCTCTTCAACTTCCCTCCTACTCCCCCCTCCTCTTCTCCCCCCTCTTAGACTTCCGCCTCCTAGCACTTACTCCTATCATCTGTTCCGTGACTCTTGATAGCAGCTTGTCTGTCCCCCCTCCTTTTTGTTTTCCCCCTCCCCCCTCCCCTACTTTTCAATTTGTCACTGACTTTTGATCAGTAGCGTGTCTTGTTCTCCTTTCCCCCCTCCGTCCACTTGCCCCCCCTCCCACCCCGCCTCTTGTTACCACCTGCACTGCGTAAATTGTCGTCAGACTTAGTAACGTTACTGCTTGCTCTGTTTTCCTTCCTTTCCATCACCTCTTGCCTTACTTGTTCTATGCACTTGCACTATCAGAAATGTCGTCAGGCCTATTATGATAGTTATTTTCACATTCTGTATTGTTTCAAGGACTTTTGCTGAATGTAACTGTATTTTTCCTATGTCCCCTCCCTCCTTGAAGCGCTTTGAAACACATTGTGTATAGGCGCTATATAAATAAACTATCATATCATATCATATCACTATACTGTAAAGTATCATGAGCGGGCTGTTCCCCGCTCACTATACTGTAAAGTATCATGAGCGGGGTGTTGTGGAGGACACCCCTGCAGCCCCTGTTTTTTTTTTGCGGGTGTGCTGCGGGGGTGTCCCGCAACACCCTGCTCACTGTGCCACACAGTATTGTGAGCGGGGTGTTGCGGGGGACACCCCCACAGCCCCCGCAGTCCTTTTTCTTTTTTTACTTACCTGCAATGTTACCACCAAACGTTCGAACTTTTGGTGTTCGAACATTTGTTGGTAGCATTTTTCGGTCGTTTTGTACGGTCGGACCTTTTTGTTTCGGTCCGATCGTACAAAACCGCTAATGGGCAGTGATGAGCACACTACCCATGGCAGATGTACGATTACTAATAACAATTAACAAACCATAAAATAATATAACGCAAGATAAATCCTTATGTGGAACAGTTTGACTGTCTAACCCCCAAATGAGAGCGAAAGTGCTTTCTACCTACAGTGCAGCGATAGACAAATGCATGCACAATATTCGCTGAACTCATGTGAGCTGGGCTGTCCAACACCACAGCAATACATGTGTCTGTATGTCTGCTTAGGTACTCCTGCATCAGCGGCCTTGATCCTGTGATGGTGCTGCTGGCTGGTGACTGTGCTGGCATTGCTCACTCTGTGCCAGTGGCACTCTGCCCAGCTAATAGCCCTGGCGACTCGGCGGCTCTCATCGAGGCTATGCACTTTCTTGTGTTTAAGACTCAGTGAGCTGGTGACCTGGTACGCCCCTTCATACTGGCGCACATCATGCCGGCTGGGTACTGTAGCGGGTCGGAAGAAGGAGTCGAACTCATATTAGACAGTATGAATTCTTTTATTTAAATAATAAGAAATGTGCCTAACTTTCCCTATTGTTATGTTAATTTCCCCTATCTAACCAAACTTACTCAGGGTGCTCGTCTGTCGTCAAATGTCCAAAGAAAAATGTCCCCAGATCAAAAACCTAATTTTAACTAAAATTGTCAAAATATATATCTCTTGGCCCTTCCCTTTAGCCACCTGTCTTGCAGCTTTACTGCACAGTTTTCAATTGCCACCAGTCTGATTTTGTTACATATTTCCAACAAGTTAGCAGAAACGATTGACTGTAGTTCCTGATGTATGTTCATAGATCTACTGTACCAGAATGTACGAGACTTATCAATATCTTTCTTGTTATTCCTTTGGATGCAATCTTGTATGTTCCTTCCTCTTACTATTAGTCCTTCAGACTTTGTACAATTGCTTCTTTCTCTGTTAGGGTCTATTACAACCTTAATGACAGGGTGGCACCACCAGCCCTGGGGCCTTGCTCCTGGGCTCCCCTTTCTCTTGTACCTATCCTGGTAATCTCCCTAGGGTAGACTAGGTTCTTCTTCGTCTCAGTACTTTGTATATTCTCTATTTGACACATATACACTGGACAACCAGGTATGTAGTTGGTGGGTGGGTTGGGGGGGGGGGGTTGAGGCAGTGTACTGTATTCTCCCTGGATAGTCGTCCATAGTCTCACAGGGGGGATTCCTCCCCATTAGATCCTCCTGCTGATAGTCCGGGGGAACTATCAGGTAGCTGTCTCACCTCCCTGTCGTCATGGGAAGGGGCTCCCCCTACGGGAGAAGGGATGACATCCAAGGATTCATCATACCATATACCGTTTGGTGAATTTCTGCATATCTTTTATACCCAGATCTCCGCCTGTTTTCCTGGACTGTGCTGCCTTGCCCTTGTGTACCAATTTAACCGCTTTGCACCAGACCTCTGCATGTTACGTTGACTGTGTTGCTCCTTGTACCATTTGGAATCTCTGTGTCCCCAACCCCTACCTGTTTATCAGACTGCTTCACCGCTCCTGTAGGATCCTGCATTCTTAACCCTGTAGTCCTAGACACCTGACTGCTGATTGGTCTCCTTCAGTGTGTACCCGCTACAGCCTTCCCTGATGCGCCTTAGAATCTCACCTGGTCCTCTGCTTTCTCTTGATTCCATTTCCCTGATTGAACAGTATCCTTTCCTGGACTCTTTGAGTACTGCTGTACTGGATTTGTATTCCCTTGGAACTACTGGGATCATCTATAGGACTGTTCATCATTAGTTTGTGCCCTTGTGCCGTTTGGGTTGTCCCTGCCTTTAATTTATGTTGTTCTACCTTGGGCGGCGGGACATGGTATCTGACCTCATGCTTTTCTGTGGACCTTTTTACTGGATATCATCCCATTCGATTCCTGCCAAGCAGTACTTCAGGTACAGGGGGTTACTTTCTGGGGGGGGGGGGCACTACTGAGCTATAGATACTGATGTTGTCCCTTGTTTCCTTCCTAGGTTACAGTCTGTTCACTCCCTAAGTGTCTCATCATGCTTCCTATCAGCAGGGTGTTGGGTCACCGGACAGGCTAGCAAGGCACGTCCACTAGCGCAAACAGCCTCATCCAGTGGTGAAGTTGGTGCTGATATCTACCAAACTACACAATTGCATCTACAATTCATCCTGTACTGGCACATCCACACCTGAGCTGTCAATTCACAGTGAGACAGTGCAGCCTCCATCCATACCACACCCCGGCACATGCCCACCATTCCTCCACACCAAGCAGAAAAGACCAGAGGCACACAGCATTAGAGGAAATAAGATGAGAGCAGAGAGGGAAGTAAGAGGGGATGAAGGAGAGGGTAAATGAAGGAGAGGAAAACAAAGATCAAGTGGATAAATTACCAACTTTGGAACCAGAAGATCTGATTTCTAATATCCACTTCCCTACCTGACTAAAATGGTCTCATTTTGCACCAATCACTTTATATTCCAGTTCTTTTGTTGGCATGGCTGCTAAATGTGGGAATGGTAATGAATAGGTTCAACACCACTATAACATGCATCATAAAACAAAAAAGATGGGCTACAAGTAGATACAGACTCTAATCCTGATTCCCCAATTGATCATATGCATGTGATCTGGGAACACCAATCAGGGAGAAATTGTCTCATCCCATAAACACCATGGACAATATCAGAGAGACCAACCATTGATGGCCTAGGCGATCATGTGACAAGAGCGTGTGTCATCCAGGGGCGTCCCAGGGAAGGGTGGACAGTTAAGGGTGAAGACTAGCCATTGACCAGCCTCGTTGCCTCTTAGCCTATAAGTCTTTGCTTTTGCCTTTCTCCTTGTTGCACCTGTGAGAACCCAAAACTTCCTAATTACTGTAATGTCTCTCCACACTGTGCTACTCACCTATAATGCATTCACTCCTGTTCCTCCTCCTACTCATCTCTCCCTATGCTTTCTCCAATCATGCTACAACTTCCTCTTTCCCCATCCCTATAATAAAACTCACAACTCAAAACTCCCACTACGCCGTCTCTCTTCCACCTCCTTCCAACAAACAAAGCCGACAAGCTAACCATACGTCCTCTAACACCTATCCACCTTGCTTCTATTTCTATGAGATTCAACTTCTCTACTCTTCTTTACCTCATCAACTGAACATTGCACTCTGAAATTCTCAGTCTGTATGCAACAAAACATTCTTTACCACTGACTCCTTTTACTTCAGCTCTCCTCCCCTAGACCTTCTTGCTACCACTGAAAGATGGATTTCTCCACCTGACACTGCCACGCTGGCTGCCCTACATGACTCCAAACTATCCCTCATTCACTCTCCTCGACTGACTGGCAGTGATGGAGGCATTGGACAACTGCTCACTTCCCACCTCAATGCCTCACAAATCTCTAATGCCACGTCCTCTCCTACCTCCTTTGAATTTGCCATCTCTACTATTGTTCTACCTCACTCAGTTCACAACATCTCCATCTACCACCTTCCTGGTCCCATTGGACAATTCTTTGATGTTCTTGGTGAACTCACTGATTCTCTTTCCACTAAACATCACCTCATTCTCTTAGGTGACTTGAACCTTCCCTCTCCAACCACTTCTCAGAAATATGAACTTCCGTCTTTTCTTAGTGACCACGCTCTCCACTCTATCCATAACCAGCATACCCACACTGGGGGTAACTCTTTGGATCTCATATTCATTTCCACCCCACTCTCAGCCACTAATACTACTGTCACACCATCCATACCTGACTACTCAATTGTTTTGACCACCATCTCCTTTCCACCCTCCAACCTTTCCTCACCACTTGCTTCACCTATTCTAAAAGGAAATGTAAACCTTCTGCCATTTCCCCCTTTCTCTCTGACCTACAGTTCTCACCCTCCTCCTTCAAACCTGATGTCTCTTCCACCAACACTGTCTTCTCCAGCTTTCAATTCCTAATATATGATTCATTCTCCTCTCACTTCCCACTGTTTACTTTCCACAAGGCTCTGTCTTGGGTTCACTCCTCTTTACACTCTACACCTCTGCTCTCGAGTCACTAATCTCTACCTTTGGGTTCTCGTACCAGCTTTTCGCGGACGACACCCAAATCTTCTTCTCTTTTTCTGAACTATTCTCTGATATCTCTATCAAAATTTCCAACTGTGTGTGATGGGTCAGAAATGAAAGCTGGACACAAAGTTGTCATGATCTTGGTTAAAGACTTTTATTCAAATAAAAATGGTTTGGAAAAATGCCTCTCTGAACCTCTGCTACAGAGGCGTTTCCCTGCCTTTAAACCAAAACTAAGGATCTGTCTGTGCCGGGATGTCAAAAACTGAAAAGCCGTCCTTGTGTCCGAATCATCCTATCCTGACCCTAACACTATAAACAAAAGACTAAAGTGTGCTAGGAAATGTCTTCAACCTGGTATTGGCAAAAAGGTTTTCACAACTAAAGATTAAATGACTCAAACAAAGATGTTCTCCAAGGTGAAAGACCTTGGACCTAGAGGGTGGATCCCTTCCCCTAGATTTGAGACGGATGACAAAAAATGTCTATTTTACTAACAGTTCCTTTTGTGGTTATCCTGGATCGCCAATGTTCCCGTTAGGCAAAAACTTCAGCAAAAGTTTTTCTTCAACACAAAACCAAAACTATGGGCCTCATTACGACCCAGGCGCTAATGGGTTAACGGCGCTGTAAAAGGCTGCAGCGCCGTTAACCTATTAGCGCCTAATTACGAGGTCCCTTTGCGGGACCCGACCTTAACGGCTGGTGTAGACCAGCCGTTAAAGTAGGGACCCGCAAAGGGACCTTGGTGCTAATTACGGTGCTGCAATTTGCGGCACCGTACTTAGCGCCTTCCCCATTCCCATTGAGCCCTATGGGGCAAAAATGGGAATGGGGAAGGGCCATGGAGGAAGGGGGAATTACCGCCCCGCCAACCTTGTAATGGGGTGGTAATTCCCCCTTTCTCCATGGCGGAGTCGGTAATTTACCGGCATGGACCATGGTGCTAATAGCACCATGGTCTTCCGCCAGGGTCGTAATGAGGCCCTATATCCTTTTATTTAACAATCACTGTCCTTTTTTTGTTTGGCAAACACTATTCCTCATTGTAACTTTGCATCTCTCCTGGTATACTCCCCAGTCAGGATTCTTTGTGAAAATTCCAACGGCCTGGTGAACTCTCCTGCCAGGAACTTTCTTTATGCAATGCCCACTTCCTGGTGTACTCTCCTGCCAGGACTTCGCTTGTGGTTTCCCTGGCCTGGTATACTCCCCTTCCAGGACTTCTCTTGTGATTCACTCGCATGGTATACTCCCCTGCTAGGACTACATATGTAGTTCATAGTTCCTCTGTATCACCAAAACTGTATTTACTGTGGTGTGTTCAGTATATCTGTCTGCAGTAATTTTGGTTAAAACTTTACCCCACATTTCCATATAATGAACTTGTCTCTCATTGGAGCATGACTCTGTTTGAATGAAGAAAAGGCGAAGTACAAACTTCCCATTGAGTTTTGATTCTGCACTTTGCCTTTTCTGTATTAAAATAAACTTCTTGTAATTTTTGTATCCGTAATCTCAAACAATGTTCAAACTGTCATTGGCGTAGTTGCCAGAATGCCCCTGGATCCCCACTTGCTTTGGGCCAACTCACTGGTTCTTTCCAGCATCTCTGGTCCTGCTTGCGCTTCTGCAGCGGGGATCTGCGGCTAGATTCCCACTCTGGATGCTGCAGACACTCTTCCGGCTTCCCTTACAGCTCTGCAGTCTCACGCCTGCTTTATTGCAAGTTCCGGTCTGAAGAACACTGCTTTGTTGAGTTGCCAAGCGCCCAGGAACTCTCCTGCGATACGCAGCGTCTCTACGGCACTTCCTACTCTAGCTTGCATTCCTGTTTCTGTGGATGCCTCTGCTCTGCCACACCGGTACGTTTCTCCCGCACTCGAAAGCCTTCTCCCTGGAGCCGATGTCGTCTCCTACGCTGTCTCTCTATATAGTGCGGTTGCCGGCTTTAAATGTCCCACGCACAGGTATTTCTGTAGCACTAGTCTGTGCATTGAGCTCCAAGCTTCTGTTACCTTGTATCAACTCCACCATCTTCCTTGTTTCAGTACTTTGGGGATTATCGGAGTTGTAGTCCATAGATGTCATTGTATATATACCATTTCACTAGTTTTACATGAGCAGACTTCTTCATACAAAGGTGTATTAGAAGCAGATAAGGTGTTTTTGGAGCTGTGTGTGTCTAGGTCAAAGATGGAATTTTGACCTAAGGAAAAATGAGAAGGGGTTTGTTTACTTCCTTTACAAGGGGGAACAAGCAGCTGACAATAGGCCATTAAGGTCTTGGGAATAAGAGAGTCTTCTCATGGAAAAAGGTTTTACGTATTATAGGGACTTTCTTATGGGAAAGGGGGAGATACGGTGCCTCATCCAATGAAGTCATGACATCTCTCCAGTAGCTGTCTCCTCCCATGTGATCCTCCCTCACAAAGGCGTCCCCAGGGTCAGTATCATGTAGCAGTTGCTGTCCCCTTGCCGCATGGGAGGAGGCCACCGCCGGAGAATCCGTGATGACTCCATTGGAAACATCACATGTCGCTCTGCCATTAAATATTGGATGGCTTCACACTGTCTGATGTTAAACTCTACCAAAACAAAGGTGTTCTTGTTCCCTGCCAAAAGCTCTCTCTAATCTCTTCCTCTGCTTATCCAGTTCCCACCTGACACTATCCCCTACGTTTCTTCAGGTAGAAACCTCAGCATCATCTATGACTCTTCTCACACCTTCTCAACTTTCATCTCCAAAACTGGAACAGCAGCTCGCTTCAACCGCCTAAACATTAGGTAAATAAGGCACCTCCTTCCTTTCAAAACCACCAAGTATCTTTTAACCACTCGTGTCTTCTCTAAACTGAACTACTGTGCCAGCATCCTCTTTGGTCTCACCAACTATGCTTTTTGGCCTCTTAAGAAGATCATTAACTTTGCTACCAGCACTCTCTTTGAACTCTCTCATTTCACACCTACTTCCTCACACCGTCACAAGGCTGGATGGATGATGATGCAAAACAGGGCAAGATTTAAATTTCTTCTCCCGGTTCATAAATCTATCCACACTAATGCGTCACTGTATATATCCTCCTTCATCTAAATCTACAGGTGTTCTCTGTGCTTCCTCTCTTTCTCTATTCTTGTTCCACTTGCATGGAATTCTCTTCCCCCGGACATCTGAGAAACAGTCCATGTGGATTTGTTGAAAACCAAACTAAAAGCTTACCTCCTCGCCTCCAAATTACATTAAACTTTATTTAAATTAATTAAAAACCTACCTTTCATCTGCCTGCTAGCTTACATTTTTCCTTCCCCTCTAACTTGCCTCTGTCCCTCACTTCCTCTGACTCCACTCTAGCACTTCACCCATCATGATCACATCCCGAGCGCAGCTGGCCGTACTGCTTACCTACACTTAATGATGTCCAATGTTGGTTGTCCTTTATGTATGTCCACTTATGTATTGTCATCAGTGACTGGTCAGAAAGTCCCTCCAACTTACCTAAATACAAGAAGCTCACTGTTTCCCGTCAAATCTGATTTCTTATCTATTGTACATTCTTTTGTGATCATTAGAGCATTGTTCCTCCTGTATACAAACAAAAAAAAACATAAAAAATCTTGGGCGTATCACTTTAGCTTCCTGTAGTCCACTTTCTTTATATGCCAAACATGGGGGTTCCTAGAAATAAACTGAAAACCATCACTTCTCAGCCTTTTGCTAAGATCAAGTGTAGTGTAAGCTGAACACCAGTGTAATGTGCTACATTCAATTAAAAGGATTGGCCAGTAAAGGGGGCAGGTGCAGTTGTGGGATATTTTAATCGGACTCATCTAATACGGGGGAATTTTTCACCCACCCCCAATCAGATGTGCACAATTTTCATTTGTTTGATAAAGTTTATAACTGAATCATATTAAATATAACCAAACTATACATTTATGAAATCCTGATATCAATTGTTACAACAATGCAGAATTATCAATACACTGGTTGCATAGCTTTTCTACACGACATTCCCTGGAATAGACTTTTGTAAACACACACATCACTCTACTCTCTGTCCATTGGGTTTACCCGGAGCACCCATCCACTATGCATTGATAAATGAATGAAGACTTTGGATAAAGCTTTCATTTGATGAATCCACATTTTATCAGAATATCCCTGCCTAGCTAAGTCTCTCTACTTCTCCTTTCTTCAAAATAGATACCTCCCCCTTACTCAATAAACATGTCACTTTCAAACAGCGTTTTAGAAAAGTCAATTGAAATACCAGCTACTTGACATTCCTGCATGTAAATAGCTTATAAAAAAGGAAAATGTATCTTCAACATGTAAGTTTGCTAGATTTCCTCCAATGGTGTTTCTATTACATTAATGTGAGAAAGTGTACATTTCGCATTTAATGGATAACTTAGGTAGCAAATAATCGCCCTTTCCCTTTTGTCTTGAGCAATGATATTATATGATATGATAGGTTATTTATAACACACTTAATACCCAGAGGTTTCTAAGCACGGACCCTGGGATCGAACCTGTGTTGCTCCGTGCCATCCTGCTTCCATGTCGAGCACATTGCCCCTGAGCTATCCTCCAAAGACCAAATTTGTTGCTAATAACAGGATTCTGCTTGGTGGTGCACCCAAAGAATGGCTTCAATTACATTATTTTTCTAGGTATGCACACAGTGAGATGTCCTTTTGATTCCCAAAATATGCCTTGTCTTAGGTGCCTTCACAGAGAAGGAGTGACGGCATCTCCTTGTATGCACACCACAGGACCCATTCTATCAAATATACAATTCCAGAAGCACGTATATTTCTGAAATATTCCCTACCTTCTCAGAATGTACAATCAGTTCATTTATCCCCACCCCTAAGTACTTTCAGAAATAACAGGGGCTGGGATTTAATCTATTCCCGTTTAGAATATAACTCCCCTCTGAATTATTTCCTCCTGGGCTTTATACTTAAATTGGAGTTTCATTTGGCTGTCTCACAGACAGATGTGCACATCCTTAAAAACGGGTTAACTTCTTCCCCTCTAGGAGCAGGTGTGCATCAGTCAGCAAGATGGTTTCAGATTCCCTCCATAGTCTGCCTTCCTTTTTTCCGTAACTAGGCCTGTCTGCTGTCTTTCCCATTGAAGAAGGCCTGGAACTTTAACTCCAGATTGGCCTCTCTTGTAGTGCTCTGTTTAATAACAAAAAATGGGTCAAAAGCAAAGCCATCTAATTCATTCTCTTTACTGTTGTTATCAATTTATAAACCCAGAACTGCGTAGCCAGAAAAAAGACCTAGGGCCTCATTACGAGTATGGAGGTAACCATGCTGCTTTTTGCGGCATGGCTACCCCCATTCCGGGTAACGGGTTCCCTGAATGGGGAAATACCGGGCCATTCCGATCTTGGAGAGTCCGGTATTTCCCCATTCTGGGAACCCGGACCCGGTACATCCCCATTTCAGCCCCCATAGGGCTCAATGGGAATGGGGATGATGCTAACAACGGGCCCGTTAACGACGGGCCTGTTGTTAGCATTGTGGTCTCCTTGCGGGACCCGCTAAGGACGCCTGGTTTTACCAGGCGTCCTTAGCGGGTCCCGCAAGCAGACCTCGTAATGAGGCGGTAGGGTGTTAACGGGGCCGGCAGCTCTATCAGCCTGTTAACCCCCTACCGCCTTCCTAGTAATGAGTCCCCTAGATTGTATCTCGGATGACGATCTTCTGAGTAATACAGAGGCACAAACCGGCACAACTTGTGCAGTCTTATAAGCAAAAATGATGTTACAGCTGCAGGCTAATTGTGATAAAAAACGCAGTTGAAAAAGTTCACACCAATGTGCAAGAAGAATAACCATTGGTATAATGGTAAATTGAAAACGCTTAAAGGACAATTTTGAAAGGCTGAGAAGATATGGTTTAGGACTAGATCTGATACCAACCATGCTGCGGTCAAGCTTGCACTGAGATCATATAAGGAGGCGGAATTATCAACCAAGGCTCAATGTCTTCAGAAAGTGATCGACCTCGCAAATAATCGACCCAAAGCATTATTTACAGCCATTAGAAATGTTTCTAGTCCCACCTGCACACAAGTAAGTTTACAAGCATCTCAAAAGATGGTTAATGACTTCAATACATTCTTTACAGAAAAAATGTACCTGATTCGAAGTAGTATTGATACTCATTCCACAACATCATGTACTGAGGTTGCTATGGAAAATAGTTCACCTAAGTTTACCTTCTCCCTGGGTTACAGCTGAGTGTACTGAATCCTTGATTTCTCAGCTAAAACCTACCACTCACAATTATGACCCCATTCCGGCCTACTTGGCCAAGAAGCATGCTTATGCTCTTAGCAAACCTATTCAGTTCTTGACGAATGCCTCACTTGCATAAGGTTTTGTTCCTGTTGAACTAAAGAAATCTTATTTAACCCCATTGCTAAAAAGCCCACACTGGATCAGAATTTATTATTGAATTATCGCCTCATTGCAGGTCTCCTGAGCCTGGCAAAACTTTTGGAGAAGGTTGTTACCTCCCAGTTACATGGTTTTATGGAGAAAAAATAACATCCTAGACCCTTACCAATCAGTGTTTAGAGCAGGCCATGGGACCGAGACCGCTCTACTCACTGTCTGGGATGACCTTCTCGTGACTGCTGACAACGGTGACATCAGCATGCTGGTCATGCTGAATTTGTCGTCAGCCTTCGACACAGTAGATTTTGGCATACTTAAAACTAGACTTTCATCACTGGTGCAGATGTCTGATTCAGCCATTCAATGGTTCACATCCATCTTGTCCAATCGCTCACAACAGCAGGATCCTGCCTGTCCGAACCTTTGCCTGTTAGTTGTGGAGTACCACAGGGGTCATCCCTGTCTCCTATACTGTTTAATTTATATATCCGTCCATTACTTAATATATTTGCTCAATTTAATCTGTTTTATCATTCATATGCGGATGACACGCAGATATATGTACGTCTCACACAGCCGTTAGAGGCAGTTGAGCACATATTAAAATGTGCCGAAAAATTCAAATATGGGTGCTAGACAATAAACTCCAATTGAATCCCTCTAAAACATAGATCACTGTCCTTGGCCCTAAAAATAAACTGAACAATGTGCTGGACTCGATACCCTGCCCAACCCTAATTGGGTTAGCTTCAAATTAAACACAGACAGTAAAATATATTGGTGGTATGGGGCAGTCCAATATGAATTTTAACTTACATATAAATGAAATGATCAAGGCCTGTTAATACCAGGTGAAACTCTTCAAACCTCTACTCCCGCTCATTTCTGAGAAAAATTGTCCAATTGTGGCGGGATCTCTTACGAACACCAAATTGGATTATTGCAATGCCCTGTTGGCCAGTATACCCAAATACCAGCTTCAGTAGCTTCAGGTTAAACAGAATTCAGCGATGCAATTGATTTTCTCACAACCACAGAGGACATCGATCTCAGGGTTTTGGAAGAGCCTTCATTGGCTTCCAGTATGGCAGCAAATACAGTTTAAAGTTTGATGTCTTGTCTTCAAATGTATTCCTGGCCTTGCTCCTACCTACTTGACATCTAGAATTGTGAGTCATCAGCCTACTTGGACTTTGGGATCAATGGGAAAAAGCATGTTGGTAATTACCCCTTCCAGAACCCCTACTTGGGGTGATAGACATTTCTTTGTTGTGGGCCCTTGAGCTTGGAACTCCCTCCCTTCGCACTTACGGCAAATACATTCCTTAACTACATTTCGGAAACATCTGAAAACATTTCTTTGCTTAGTTCTCTGAGTCATCTGGCATAGTTTAACAGTCTTGGTTCAAGATCAATCCACCGGTGCCTAGATGCAGCTCGCAGCCAGATTCCCCTGCTAGATATGTTTGCTATAAATTTAAAAATCTTAATCAATTCTTCCCCTCCATCAGCTAGCCAGTCAGCGAGTGTCTGTCCACATAATCTAGGGGTTTTAACTTTTATAGAGTAGAAACCACTCGCTTTTAAAGTGTGTATAATTTCCCTAATCTAATTGGTCAATGTATGTGATTGAACAGTGTTCCAAAAGTGACATCACACTAAACCAATCCAATCACAGTGATTGGGTATATTAATGAGGCAGGCTGTCTGATGCAAGCAATTTCCATACCCAGTTTCCCTTCTTTGAAGTTATATCATCTTAGAGATTTCTACATTAAATAATTGTATCTTCCCATAACATCATATTCCTCACATGTGATCATGTTATTAATCAGTTCAACAGATTGCACTCACTCAGGTGAGTCAAATGATGCAATATATCTTTCTAAGCCCACCCTATGGTGCTCATATGTTATAGATTTTTGTCTTTTTCTAACAAATACTTTCTTACAAAAATTCAATTTCCATCTCACGATAACAGGTTTGTCGATACGAATGCTAGGACATAAAACTCATTAGCTGCCTATGTCATTATGCATGTAGACTTCCACATTTGCCTAATTTACATAATTAACATGTATCAAAAAATGTCATCCATCTGATAGAGTCTTTCAAGCTGAATATTTTAAAATGAAATGAAGTCTCTAGGACATTTTGTATAAAGGTTACAAGCAATAAGGTAAATTCAAATGTAAAATTCAAATGGCATTTTATTTTCCCTTTTCTCCTTCACACAATATGAATGCCATCTTCAGTTCCTGGCTAGCACATCCACATGTTATATACTGTCCGTTCTTTTAAGCTCAGGACTGGGTCATGTATGACCCAGAGAGCCCTGGTCACTATAATGATAGTTCTTTGAAGTACAAAATTGTTATGCAAGGGCTATTTATGACCCAGCCATGCCTTCTTGATTGATTCCAGCATTTGCATCTTGTAGCTGACTCTAGGTCATTTGCTTTCAATGGCTATATCCTGATAACCAAGGCACAGTCAAAAGGTGTTATTGTGAGGCTCAAAGGCCAGTGTTCACACTTCTTTCTCATGGGAAGGCAAGGCAACCCTCTCCCTGTAGTTGGTGGGATGGAAGGCAGTTCAGGCCTAGCTTGATCCCACTCACAAATGTATAATTTTCTTGTCATCAAAGTCTTATCGAAGACTTTACATTTTTGATATTTCTGTAGGTGCCATTTTACCTTGTTGATTCCCAGTCATTTTAAGGAAAATACACTAATTTCTGCCCTTTCTTTTCTATCAAATGTTGTGGTTTTCTTCTCAGATTGGGTTGTTTACTGTTTTTGACCAAAACTGCAGGATACTTTCTGGTAAATGGAAATATTTATCTCAGGCCTCGTCAGTTAATTAAGACATACATTCAGATTGTAGATGGGCTGTAAACATTGCACATTTCTTTGCACAAGTTTTCTTTTAGCTGTTGTGCGCAGTTTGTAGCTCACTTGTTTGTTTTTAAAGTAGTGCTTTTCTTTCTTTGATACTTTTCTTTGGTATAGATCTCTTTACACAGCCTAGCAACCACATGTCCTAATTTAGAGCCAGCAGACCCAGGTTTCAATCTAGGCTTCCCTATTTGACCAACAATGTTTGAAGTTAGCCAAAACACTGAACACCTGTTTAAAGCACAATATCACACCAATAAGACTGTTAAATTGAAGCATGGTCTAAATGCTAAATTATAGAATTTCGAAACAAAAGGCCAGAATTATAGACGTGGCCATAATTTCAGTATGGCAACTGCTCCTTCTAGCTTTCTGCTTGCCAAACTTATGTACTGCTTTACAATAATCCCCTGATATAACCAATCGAAATATTAATTGATTTGTTAAATGTCACTATATGGCTTGCTTTCAGTACTTTTAATTGCTGGGTGTATCAATTATTGTTTATTAAAATGCATTAGTTTCACAATACCAAAAACTATAGGGCATTTAATAAGCATAGATAGGGAAACTGCCAGGGCTGGGGATGATTTGCTGTCCCTCCGAGTGGTCAAGAGCTGCAGAGGTCTCTTCTGCAACCCTAAACATCCCGCTGAAACAATGTCCCAGATTCCAATTTCAGTTTCTCTACTTGTTCAGAATAGTGTAATGCTGGCTAAATATCTTTCAAAATTTGCTTTACCTTTCTTATCTGACAAATGATATGACAGGTTATTTATAATTCACTTAATACCTAGAGGTTTCTAAGCGCGGACCTGGGGATCGAACCTGTGATTGCTCTGTCTCATCTTGTTTGCAAGGTGAGCACGTTGCCCCTGAGCTATCCTCCCAAGAGAATGTTGGCATGCTTACATATAAATGAACTGGCAAAATTGTGAAGTGCTACATGAAATAAAAAAAAAACTAAGGTGAGTAAATGGAGAGGTGGTAGTAAAGTGGCATTTTCATTCCATTTCATGTTTATTTCGGAACAAAACAGTTCCATAAAAACACATAAATACTGTAATTCCTACAGCATACAACAAAAACAAAAATACATTGCACATTTGATTAGCTACATTGAAACCAGCCAAAAATAAACTAATTAAAATACACACTACATCCCTGATATGGGCAAAAGACCTAAAATCAAAAGTATGTGCTCGTTAAAATAACATTAAAGTAAACATATTTAAAACCAATAGGAATCAAACAGTCCGACTCTGCCACCAGTGTTGTTCTACCATCATAGAGAGTATGCGGGACAAAATGGTGTCAGATGCCATTTGATAGTGCATACCACTGGGTCATCATTGGCTTACATCGTATGCTCGGTGCAGATTTTAAAAATGACAATAGAGCCCAGCTAGATTTGGGGGAGTTAGCCCAGAGCAAGTACATCAATGCTGGGTGACATTGCGTGAATCCCTGCTCATGAAATGCAGGCTTTAAAGTCATGGTTCTGATGGAAGAATAAGCTGGGCAAAAAAGCATAATATGTAAAAGGTCTTTGGCTGGTGCCCGGCATAGCATGCCTTGCCTCGCATTGGGATCACCTTTAGATAATGCAGAAATCACGCGGAAGGGGAAGCAGTTAAATCTCGCCCTGGAAATAATAGTCCTCTCTTTGGGGGTAAATAGCATTAGCATTTACATTGATGGCTCTGTAATAATAGATCATTTATGATTAGACAGCTTTGATAATTCTATTGCTCCCCCCCACTCGGCTGTATGTGAAATAAGCTGCAATTTCAGTTGTCTCTCCATCTTAGGCATCAATAAGGAGGAGTAAAGAAAGTACTGTACTGCAGTAAGTGTTTCATACATAGGAAAGCCAAGGCATTCTCATTAGTCTCGAAGATTTGAGTGTTTTAGATATATTTAACTGTGTTAGTTCGGCCTTTGGGTTACTCTGAATTCTTAGCCAGTGTGGCCCATCTAGTTCCACATGGGTCCCACAACTGGGAGCCGAGCATGCTAATCCCAACAGGTATTTGAAAAAAATATTTTGGGTTCGGGATCCCCCACACGGTCGCCCCATGCTTAGCAAGTGGCACTGCTTTGCTATTGTACACCTTCATCATCAGGTCTGGTGGGTGGTGACTCGACATTCTACTGAAGTGTCGCTTTGCTGACTTTGGAACCAGAAGGTGTTGATCCTGATCTGGGCTTTCCTTCTTGACCAAAGTGATGTGGGCAATTCATGTTATCTTTCTGTGCTTCAGTTCCTTTGTCCACCAAATCAAAATCGACTGTCCCCAGTGCATGTTAATTGGTTTCTTTATGTGGAGCATGTGTTAAATGCCTAGCTGGAGCAAGCCTGCTTCTCATAGCTGTCACGGCCTAGCAGCAGGAGTGATGCATGCAGAGTGAGCCCGACCATTAGAGCTGGTGCTAACTAGACATATTTTTATTTTTTCATTTGGTTAAACTCATCTGAACAATTGGCTTTTTCATGTCAGGCCTGTACGCATTGAAACCAATTAACCCAAGGGTCGATTGGCAATCCTCTGGTAGCTTCCACAGACCGTCTAATTACGACCAAAGCGGAGAGTAAGTGGGAAGAGAGAGAGACGGAGGGGAAGGAACTACATCTACATGGCAGTGAGACAGACAACGCTATGTTCCCCAGCCGGAGCACCAATCACCTTTGGGCCGCAGCCAAAGAGATAGGGGTGCAGACCAGAGCACAGACTGTTCTTCCCTTAGGGGAACCGTGACCAAGGTACCCTAGCATAAACTTGGACACTATACTGTTTGGGCCACCATCACTATTCTCTGATAGGAGGGGCGTGGCTTAGCCTGCTATTTAACATCTGTGCTGAGTATATCATCTTCCAGGTGGGGAAGACAGGACCAGATTGGTCAAGAAACGTGATCCAATGTCAAGAGGAGGGGAGCCTAAAGAGGGCAACAGGAAGTTATGCATGGTTTGGGTGTGGGCAGAGGAGGGGGGAGTTGCAGACCAAGAAACCAGCAGAAGGAATCAAGGAGAAATAGAGTGTGGAGGGGATGTCTAGAGCAGGTGAGATATTGGCTAGTGAAGGCAAGCCTACTACATTGTGAGTGTGCATGAGAGAGTAATGAGTGTGGCTAGGAAAGAAAGTGTTCAGAGTGTATGTGAAGTATTAGTATGAGGGTAATGAGGGTACCTGAGTAGGAGTTGGCGGTGGAGGAGGGAGTAGCATTGTGGAGGAGGGAGTACTAGAGTAGTAGAGGAAGTAGTACAATCAAATGGTGGGAGAAGGCCTAGGAGGAGCGAGAGAAATCACATGGACAGAAGAGGAGGAGGAAGGGGGTCGAGTGTTGAGGTTAGTGGAGTTGGAGGAGGATAGTGGTGAGAGGAGAATGTCAGTCAATGAGAGGGAAAGGAATATGTGGTTGTGACAGAAATGAGACTAAGTCAGACCAAATGTCTTTAAGGCACAATCCCACACCCTTTAGAACACTAAGCACTGGATAGAGTAGGACATTTAGGAAATCACTGAGGAAGTTTAGCTAGAGAAGGCATACCTACTTTAGGCCCTCACTTTCAGCATAAGTAATATCTTATTCAGTAGAAGTAAATAACCAATATTTACTGACTTGGGACTAGGGACTCTTGTGTTAAGGAGGAGGTGCATTTTGAGATGAGAGCGAGAGGGGTGGCTATAGGGATACTGAAATCTTAATAAAAACCCTTCAACCATCTCAGAGTGTGTGAGTATTCTTTGTGCCATCTGTGACAGGAGCGACAGAAAGACTGGAATGTGATGGGGATGGGAAAGTGGGGGGCCTGCCTAGATGGAGTGAGCACAGGCGACTGGCAGAAAATGGGTCAGCTTGCAGACTAAGCTTCAACCTTAGATTCTGCTCACAGTGTTCTCCTGATGGATAAACGTGAATGCTGATGTCCACAGGTGCCTGCTGATACCTGCTGGTGGTGTCCAAAATTGCATACATGCCAACTTACCATGCCCCCTTCCCAAGAGGATATGATCAACAGCATTGCTTCTTCCTCATTTTCTTTTTCCAGCACGTAACATGTCGGCAACGTCCTGCAGACAAGTTAAGGGTGGGAAGAGGAGCTACCCCTTATGTCTTTTGTCTCATCCCTCAGCAGTCGTTAGAAATCTGCTAAGAGGCTAAAGGGGAGAAAGCCATGTGAATTATTCATGTACCACTTCACCTGCCTACAGAAAAAGTAGATAACATGCAGAATGATACCTACTCATCCTTGAGCGCAAACAATGGGAAGCACAAGAGTTCCTTCATTTATATGAGTTTTTGAGCTGAATCCAGACATTACCACTTGCCCACATCAGATACATTGGCATGCTTTCCAGGCCAGCATAGCAGACACTGGCAGACTCTGGCAGCCAAATCCCAAAAAGTAACACAATCTGTTCAATCTTTGTTAATTGTAGACAGTCTAATGATGCTAAATGGATTAGTCACACAAGAGCACATATTAGATTAAAACAAACCCAGATCGGCCTTGTGTTGGCCGATCAACAAAGCCATAAATTCCAACAGGGCTGCCGTACTGCACAGGCTGCTGGACTGAACAGACATCCATTGTGTCCAGTCGCGGTGACAAGCAGAAGTCAATGGCTCTTTTATCAGGCCTGTAGATTGCCAAAAGAGATCCAGCCAAGTGCACCAATTAACGCTCAAATGGCCACCTTCAATGAATAGGTGGCTGCTCCAAAGTGGACAAGTACAAGCGTCGACTTGATACTCTGCGGCCTTTAAAATGTCATTCCATTAGTTGAAGCCCTCTGGCTACCAAGGACCTAATTTATAAAAAAACGAATTAGATAACCGTGTTACATGAATACCTACATTAATTACATGGGGTGTATTATGAATGTACAGGCTGTGGCCATTGCTTGAGTCCACAACAACCAAACGTTAACATTCAAAATAAAATAGTGAAACATGTACAAGGCATCAGAAAGGAAACGTGCTGAGGAAAATGACATGAATGTCGTGTTACAGGGGAGAGTATTTTGACTGATGTAAATAAAGGTGACAAGGAAAACGGATTTGAAGGTTACATTAACAGAAATGTTAATGCACAATTGGAAAGGCACAAAATGCAGAAAAGCAAAGTCAGAAGGATTATATGTCTTAGAGTTTGAAAATTGACATCACTTTCTCCTCACCTCATTATCTGTGCAGTGACCCGCTAAGAGATTCCTTGATGGGACCTCAGGCAAAAGTTGCCTTTTGAAGAATATTAGTCCAATTACATTGATCCAAACTACCAGCTGCATAGTGCACTGAGGGGTCCAATTCACTAAGAATTTCACTCGAGCAAATCAGAAGATGGTCCAAGCATCTCAGATTTGATCCGTATAGCCTGTATCAGATTCACAAAGCCTAAAACTAAAGCAGGTCCCTAGCTGCTTGGAGCATCTCTGGGATGTGTGGGGGCATCTTGGAGTAAGACACAGACAACAGGTTCAAAGTTCAAAGTAAACACTTTAATTAATTTAAATGTCAGGATGGAAAAACGCCTGTCTTGTCCTATGCTATGGTGGGAGTTCCCTACCAAACCAAAACTAAGGAAAGTCAAAGTCTGTAAGTTCAATTTAGGAATCTATCTGTGTCCAAAACCTATACTTGCCCTCACAACTAATTTCATACAACGTGTAGGGATGTCAACAATCAAAAATAGTGTTCAGCATAAAGTTTGAAGCTTGGTCCAGTTTGCAGCTTTCTTTCAGGTCCCTTCCCCAAGTATATAGCAGTTCTAACAAAGGTTTCAGGGTTGCCTTAGGTTCCAAATTAATATAGAATTATACAGGACTCGGCGTTCCCTTCCCCAAGTTTCAAAACACAGTTTAAGGCACAAAATAACCTGAGGCTCCGTCCTCAAGTCAATAAATAGTTCAAAACGTTTGGGTTCCCTTCCCCAAGACGTACTTCGAATGATGTATTGATATTATGATGTTTACAAATGTTCTACGCCACACTTGCACCCTCTGCATATGGCTAGTCTTTGCACAAACGTGTCTTGGTTGAAAATGGTAGTTGGTTTTTATTCACTTTTTTAAAGTTCACCGCCAAAGTCCCCTTCACTTTGAAATATAATACACATTGGGTTTGCTGGCTTTGCTAAAGTTATATTAATCTTAGAGTTCAATATGGATTGGTTTCTTTGATTTAACAGTCAATTGATTTGTAGTTTCAATGTAGATGAACGTTGCTTGTAATTTAAGTTGCATTCAATTTTGGACTTGGCATACAGTGTATTTATTTAAATGATAAAGATTCATTTCTTTAGAATCTTCATTAGTAATGATCTTCTTGCAGTCCGGCACTCAGAATGCAAAAACATGTGTTAAGCTTTATTTTCGTTTTGGCCTTCCATAATGTTGAAAGGTTTTCATGTAAATTACTCTGTGGTTATTTTCAATTCACTTTGTTGTAATATGTCTTTGTAGTTTGACTTTAAATATGGCCAGCAATCAGAGACTTTCGACAACATGTTTTCATATACATGCAACCACTCCGTAACAAAGTATCCTCTCTCGTTCAAGGATCAACAAGTCTTAATTATTGCTTGTTTGCAAGGATTCGGATAAGAGACCTGCGATAACATTTCACAATTCACCCGACCACTTCGATACAAAATAACCTTGCACGTAAGATTAAACACTTGCATAACGGGTTTCTGTTTGCTTAGAAACTCACTGGTTGCTTTGATGCGAGTTCCTGCAGCACAGATCTTCAGGCCTTCTGATCATTTCCTCCAGACTCCACGTCCTGGGATACAAGGGCAATGGCCTTGCACAGAGAGTCCATGGGGAATAGGAGGGAGAACAGAGAGTCCATGGGGAATAGGAGGGAGAACACCCTTAGATTTTTCACAGATACCCTTGAGCAAATCTTTGTGAATCAAATTTGAACAAGAGCATTTCAAAGATACCCCAGACAGGCCCAAAGTGTTTCCACTTCTAGGCTTTGTAAAGAAGGTAAAAGGTAGCAGGAGAAAATCTGAAATTCTCAGCATATCTCCTGATTTGTTATAGTGCAGATCATTGTGAATCAGGCTATTTTCTAGCCTGTCATGCCATTACAGAAGGGGAAAGCCCATATGCAATCAGACCTAGTCCCACTCCAAAAGGGGCAGTTCACCCCGATTTGCTTGGCCACTTCCCTTATGCACAAGACCTCAAACAACCCCAGATATGGTCGGGCCTTGCTAATGATGCTTAATGAATCAGAAACATGACTGGGGTTCCTCTTGAACTCATGGAGAAGAGATGCAACCTAGCAGTTTGGGCTGCAATGCCGGGTTTCTGTTTGCTTAGAAACTCACTGGTTGCTTCGATGCAAGTTCCTGCAGCACAGATCTTCCGGCCTTCTGGTCATTGCCTCTGGGCTCCACCTCCTGCCCCTTAGGCACTCTTGGGTCGGCTTCTGGCTGCTGGAGAATGAACACTTCGAGCAATAGAAAAAGGGGCAGCCTTCCAACCTGGCTCCCCTTTCAAGGCTCCTTTAGTTCTGCAGAGGCCAAGCTCCCGGGCCGGATTTGCAACTGTTCTTTCCCCTTCATTAATGGCTTGGCAAGCTGAAATATTGGGGTCTGGAGGTTGCACGGTACAATGCCTGTCATTTACATTAATTCAAAACTTTCCAGCTACCACGTTTCTGTTTTGCTCATCGCAATTGCCAGCATTGCCACCCTAATACTGCACACTCCAGTGAACAGAGTGAGCAAACGCTTTACTGACTGCTTGAGTTCTCAGCCATCAGCAGATGTCCAAAGTGAACATCATCACAATTTACCACATCGGAAATATGTTCCGAGCCTAAACTAGAAGACTACGTTCCCAAAGATCTGCACTGGAGCAAATGAGAAGATATAAGTGCACATTTCAGATTTGCACCTCCTAATTTCTGCCTGTGTCACAAAGCCTAAAACTGGAGTAAACCTGGAGATGACTAGGGCATCTATGAGGTGGCTTTGAGCAACTCTTTGTGACTCATTGCATGTTAGCATCTAAAATATACTCCAGGCACATCTTGATTTGGTCTACTTTTAGGATTTGTGAATCAGATACACAGTCCCGATTGCACACCTGAAATGCTAACATGCATTGCTCATTTGCTCTAGTGCAAATCTTCGTGAACCAAGCCCTATACATGTATCCTCAAATGTTAACCACTTAGACATGTGCTTCAACAAGTATCCACATTATCACAATTGTAAACATCTATCTGATTATGGCCCTTCACTGTACAGCTCCACCCTAAAGAAAGCATCAGCTGGAACCAGCACTAAATTTCCCACCCAGGAACTGCCAGTTTCATTGTCACTGTGACCCAAAGTAATTAAACCCAGAAGCTTTGGATTACAAAGTGCCTTAACATTACATTTCAAACTACGCCCCCGCCCTCTACCACATAGTGAACAAAATCATTGACTTAGAATTTTATCACCACACATGAACAAAAATAAAAAGAGCACACACTTTCCTACAAATATACCTACCCCATAAACAATCATTAATACATTAACCAAAGAGAATGGCTATACTACCATTCCACCAGTAACAACCAACACGCAAACAATTACCTGTGCTTTCCGTAAAAGACATTCTGTGGTGAACTGGAAACAAGACAGTTTGCTCACTTGTAATCGCCCTTTTCCCTAACCCCTTGTCACACACACACACACACACACACACAAGGTGGCTGCAAAGCTGGTCCAACTGCACTCTGTTTATAAAATGATCTTCGTCAAAAGGAGAAACACACATAGGACAGGAACAGGATTCTACACGCACGCCAATCGACCATACAGAAAATGATGATGGAATTTATCAAACCACCAGTGCAGTAGCATGTCCTTCAATAATGACTCCTTTCTGCTTTCAATGATGCCTTCACCCTTCTACTGCTGCACTACCTTACACCGCCATTGGATAGGGTACACTGCACAAGCCTATTAGTGTGCCACTCATTATTAGAAGCAGTCTCTGGACATGTGCTAAAATGCTTACGATCATTTCAAACAATTCTGATCCAAAAAGGAGGGTTACACCAATCGCTTTCTGCTCGGCCTCTCCCTATTTGAATAACCACGGGGATCCTTCCATCTCTGGTACTATGTAATGTCTCCATCACCCATCAAATGGACTACATGCACACATTTGCAAAGATTACAAACAACTTCACTTTAAAAACATAAAGAGAAAACATTCTAGACCTGGATGACTGTTTCCAGAATGGTTGTATGTCTATTGCTTGTTTATTTAATCAATGTCTTTGCTCGAATATTTGATCACATTTATTTTGATAGAAAGTGGAGGCACCACCAGCCCAAACCCCTGCATCACTCCCCATTGCCCCTACCCCACCCATATTGCCTATCCCCAACTTACCTTCTACATTATGGGTGGAAATTCGACCGAAACAATTCGACCAAAAACAAATCTATCGAAAGCAATTTGAACAATAGATCTACTTCCTTCAGAACACATTAGACTGAATGGATGAAATCTTCCTCAAATGAAATGACCTCATGAGTTAACGCCTGTTTATCTGGATGGCATTTACAATCTCTGAGCTGCACTACTCTAACCCAGCTTGCCTATTCCAGACAATGGGGGTCATTATGAGTTGGGCGGTAAGGGATACCGGGCACCGGTAAGGAGACCGGTGACGGTAATCCCTTACCGCCCAATTCCGAGGTCCCTTAGCGGGAACCGTAAAGGACGTGTGGTCTGACCACACGTTCTTTACGGGTCCCGCTAAGGGACCAGGGCGCTAATTACGGGCCTGCCATTCGCGGGCCCGTAATTGGCGCCTTCCCCATTCCCATTGAGCCCTATGGGGGCTCAAATGGGAATGGGGAATGGCTGGTTGAATGGGGAATTACCGGATCCGCACAGGTCGGAATGTCCCGGTAAGTCCCTGTTCAACCAGACCGGTGCTGGACCTGGTATTGGAGGCAGCCATGGATCAAATAGCGCCATGGCTACCTCCAATCTCGGAATGAGGGCCAATATCATTCATTGGCAAGTGAATATGAGCAAGACTCCTAGGACCGTTTTTCATTGACACCTTTCCCTAGAAAATCAAGTTGTCAGTCATCAAATGCTGACATTTCCAGAGAACTTGACAAATTCTGATATTCAGTAAAGACAAAACACAGAAATCGGTAGTAGTTACTCTTCCCTAGCTACTACCTATACATCAACCTCGCTATGAAGTTCTTGCCAAAGGGTGTACCTTTCTGAGAGGAGATTACGAGCGAAGATCAGACCTTGTGAACCCGCCTCAACAGCTTATAAACACTTGCATTGCCTCCTGCTGCAACTCCCCATCCAATGCAATATAAACCACCCAGTATATAAGCGCCTGGCCAAGCCCCAACCTTAAATGAGAAAAAAGATGCGGCACTTCAACGCTGAAGTGTAATCCTCCCTGGCATGGGCACGTGCTTCTGGTTTCCGCTTGGTCTCAGGAGGATGAAGTGGCTACTGTGTTGCAGATCTCACTTATAACAGTCCTCATAAAAATGATATGTAACTTAGAACATTGCCAAAAGCCCACCCATTTCCATTCATACAAAGTGTAAATGGACAATAAATGTCAAGTCCCTCAAAACACCTAGAAACTGTTCTTTTCAAAATTGTGCTTTATAAAACAGAATAAATCAACCAACACAAATGGAGCTGGAGACTGTTGTAATAAACGTAGTCCACTCCAAGCCTATTAGTGGTGTCTTGTGCATATAATGCTCAAATTTTACATTTGCATCTTCAGTAAAGTGCTAGCATTGTTTTGGTTATATAAGACAATTGTTAGGCACCCACAACCGCACCTGCACACCAGGGATCCCGGGGTGCAGGGATCCCGGGGTGCAGGGAATGGCCTCACTGTGTAGGGAGCCTGGAGGCTTTACCCACGATGGTGCAGACGGCGTCACAGTGCTGAAAGCACCAGAGGACCGATGGGTTCCATGCCTCCTGAACGGCCCGCACAAATGGGCGTGCCAACTTGCAGTCAGGGCGCATGCTCATGGAGCCAGGTCACGCCTTTGCGCATGCGCGTCAGGAAACTTCCTAGTGATGCTAGGAGACAGGCAGAAATAACTGCGCTGTAATCTGGGTCTATTTCAGATTGACTGAGACGGCGATCAACTTCTCTTATTGTGCTTCGCTCCCTTTACTTCCTCTTCCCTCCGTCTCCTTTTCTAGGAGTTTTGTCGTCTTCCATGTTACTCTGAACACCCATTCTTGTTGCTCGGAACCCTCTTTCTTCTCTCTAGTTATTTTTGGTCTTCTCTCATGTCCTTGTCATCGTAGTCCTTCACCTTCTTCTCTGTGGTTCCTGCTCCTTCCAGCCTTTTTACCATCAAGGGCCCCAGCTCAGTGGGTTGCACCGTCCTTGCGCCACTACCATCTGTGGTATCACTCTGTGGTGCAGGGAGGCTCTAGTTACAGTAATGGAATCTGGGCAGTATTCCTGTGACATGTGCTCCTCACTCATCAAGGTGTTCTGCAAAATTGTGGCGCTGCTGCCTTCTCACCATGCCAGGATCACAGTTACGAGGCACCAGCGTTCTGAGGTTCTTGACAACAACTCCACCTGCTAACCAGGCTTAATCAGTGTCCCATTTGTTCTTAGTGAAAGCAAACAACAGGAAGTTCTGCAAATCAGCAGGTTAAGTAGAAACAGTGACAAAAGGAAAGGACTTTTTTCCACAACAGTGACTCAAGTCCATTACTGGAGAAGCGCAATACTCATGAAGTCCTTTGCATAGGATAAAAGGCACTTGGGAACACACTGGCGAGAAACTTAAGAGCAAGGTATTGAGACAGAGAGGTGGTTGCTTCAAAAAAGTGTTGCTTATCCCGCCCTAGAAAAAAATATGTTACGTTGGGTTGCCTTTCTTGCATTGGTTCAATAAATGGAAGTTAAACGTTAAAAACCCTACGGTGCAAACAGTACTGGAGACTGTTGCAGTGAATCTATTCTGTGTTTAAATGTGCACACTAAGAGGTTTGATCCTCAGTGTTGGTTCTTGCCATGTCACTTAGATACTGGCAACCCTCAAATCTCTCCCACCTTTGGGTGTTGTTTGGCCTGTCTGCCATCGCACCTTTTCTTGTGTTGTCCTTCCCCTGTCTCTCCTCCTCACCTTCATTTTTCTTCTTCTTAAATATCTACTTCAAATGGCTAATTCTGACCTGTTTGCCTCACACTTCTAAAGCTGTCGTTCCCAGATTGACGCGCATGTCCAGAGTTCCTACACCACTTATTCAAAAGTGCCCTTCCCTGGCTTATGCAATACAATATTGACAGATGATTTTTCTTAATCAACATGGAATTGTGGCACATTTGTACAACCATCATTCTTGTTGGCCATCTTGTCTCACAAATAACTGTGATAGTGTCATTCTAGTTAACATATGTGAGAAATGTCTGTATTCAACTTAGAATGCTACAAAGTCAAGGCGCTGCCACACTCTTTCAATCTCACTTAAATTGCAATATTTACACAGACTCCTTCAGCCGTACAGATGCTGAATTACCTACATTTGCTACAAACAAATTGCACAGATACTTCCATAGCTTAAAATAAATCATTATCTAAACCCGTTGTCTTAAGCAAGCTAAGTTGCACGAAACATATACCTTGGGCCTTGCAGAATGTGTGAGCATCCTTCACAAGAACATGTGTCTGCTAGGTGCTTGTTCACTGTGTTCAGAAACCTCCCCTCATGAACGATCCTGCATATTGATATTTTACTCTTTAACCTTCTGCAAAGGATTCCTTCTGAATTAGCCATTTTACTCGTGATTCTTCACAATAGATGCACTCTGCCTTTTTATAGTATACAAGATTGCACAATTTACATTTTACAGAAATTACAAGCAGATAAGACTGGTCATAATGCATACTAGCAACCAAAATACACATTGCTGCCACGTACTTGTCACTGCACGGAGACCATTCAGTTTAGTTGTGTCCTTGGACACAGGCATGCTGGAGTACTGAGCGAAAAGATTCATATAGCCCCAGACCCAGGTCCAATGGTTTGTTTGGGTCTGCCAAAAAATAAGACAGAATCCAAAATAGACTTAAGTGCAAAGGACGAGTATGCTCGTCCTTTTTTGCATAGACTTGCAGTATTGACGCTGTAATCAGGCACATTATATAATGTTACCATTGTGGTTGCACGCATGAACAATTTCGGTGAACAAAGGACACATACATACAACCCAAAACCGTGGGACAAATCTGCACTTGTGGACAACTGTTTATTTGTTTACTCTTGGGACTGGGACTCCTCAAGCCCCAGCATCCAGGCGGTCGATATGTAGCCACTACCTCATGTGCAGCAACGTGAAAGCTGAATGATTTTTCCTGCTCACAATGAGGACCTTAGAAATGCCATGAAGTCTGGCTTTGATCTTCATGAAAGTTACCTTTCTGCTTCTCAACCATGAGGCCCCCAGCAGGGTAGTCTTCTGGGCAACAGCCACTGCTGATTTACATGTATGCTTTTCATAAAACTCTAGCCATAGTCTCACGCTAGGGATGAACGTTTTTTTTGTGTGTGCCTTCTCAACATACTCCAGCAGGCCTAAGGCTGGAAAATGGCCACGTGCCAACAAACAACTGCTCTACAGAACGCGGGTTTACATTGTTTCTCACGTACTGATTTCAGGGATTGAGCCCGATTCCATTGGTATTGCAATTTCTTCTCCACAACATTTGTTGAAGTTAAAAGAGTCACGCTATAGGATTTTGACTTGGATGTTTCGTGAATAACATTTTCGGACAATTCGTTAATGAACGGTCAATTTATGCTTGTCAGTTTACTCCTCGCGGAGCGAGAATAGGGATTTGAATATTGATTAACCTTCCTTGAGGACGGCCCAGATGGCGTCGAACAAGTGTCAGATGAGCAATTTTGCCAAATGGACAATTAAAATATGATTGGCATATTATCTCATTGATGACAGTTATAATTCTTTATCTAACTATCAATATTGAATTTAAATCCCACATTTGATCTGAGCTAAACAACAGGGTAGAGTGCTGACAACCAAGACCCAACTTCCTTCCTTTTCCTTTTCACATACGATAGACCCTACGGGTGATCTATGGGCTTTTGGTGCATGTAGCCTTCCTTCTGTAATATCTACCTTGGGGCTCTAGTGCCTTGCACTTTAGGACCGTACTCGTAGCAACTTTCTGTGCTCTACAGAAGGCACGTGGCACTCGCAGCATGGGAGGCGTGCACATCTATCATTGCCTCCATTTCACACTGTGCCTTAATAGCTCACCGATCAGCAGACACGCAGAAAACAAAGTGTGCGCCCCGTTTCTCACAGATCATTGCTACAATTGGCACATGCATCAAATCAACGTGTTTCCGCGAATGATTGCCAACATTGTCGAAGTCAACAGCGGGTGCTACAGTTATATTGCCAGAAAATGCCCCATTGCCAACATCACTGGTGGCCAGCCATATAGAACTATGAAAGAAAGATCCCATTGATTTAGACCCTGCAATAGTCACTTGAATCATCATTAACGCCTGCGTCTTCATTGACTACCCGCGAGGGATAGCAACTTTGATAGAGACACTTTTCCCTTCATTGATGTATTGATTGTACACAGGGATGTACAAGAAATCTATGGACCGTAACCTTCTGTTGTTATACACAGGGATGTACAAGAAATCTCTGGACCGTAACCCTCTGTTGTTATACAGAGGGATGTACAAGAAATCTATGGACTGTAACCTTCTGTTGTTATACACAGGGATGTACAAGAAATCTATGGACCGTAACCTTCTGTTGTTATACACAGGGATGTACAAGAAATCTATGGACCGTAATCCTCTGTTGTTATACAGAGGGATGTACAAGAAATCTATGGACCGTAACCTTCTGTTGTTATACACAGGGATGTACAAGAAATCTATGGACCGTAACCTTCTGTTGTTATACACAGGGATGTACAAGAAATCTATGGACCGTAACCTTCTGTTGTTATATACTAGCCAACACCCGAAAGCTCTGAAGGACAATCTGCCCTACGGGCAGTTCCCCCGCTTAAACCATAATTGCACTTTCCCTGAGGATTTTGCTGATTAGACTCAACAAGTAGCCGTTAGATTATATCACATCAACGAAGAAACCCGTGCAGAATCGTGAAACACACTGCAAATAGAGAAAGATATACACATAGTGACCCTTTACTTTTACCCAGAAAGTCTCAAGTAGACTCAGACAGGTTGGTGTGTGTTACAAAGACATGCATATTCCAGATGAACCTAATGGAATGCAGGTGAAGATGCTCCCAGAATTGTGAGACAGAGTGGACGGGGTGGCAGGCGCGTAAATTATGATGTTTGCCCCCACACCACCTCCCAAATCAACATGGTGAATAAAATCCATGCTTCAATAGCATGACACATGTTTTTATGTACTGTACCTAACTCCTGCCCTGTCAAAAATGACCCCCAACGTATTAACTGCTGATAAGACCACAGTTCCACAGATAATGATAAAGGTGGGAGATACCAGCGTCCACAAAATGACCCTTTCCTCAGGCGTCAAACGCCAGATTTGAGTTCCCAGATGTATTTGGAGATGCTCTGGGTGGGAAGGGACGTGTATAGCAGTCATTCCTGCTACACCTAGTGAATAAAAGAGGGGCTGTGTCTTGTTCAAAGAAATGGAACACACCCATTTTCTGCGATGAGTGTAAGAAGCGGCTGATGCTTCAGGAGCAATACTCTTCCCTATGAATAGAGCCGGATGAAGCTCTAGATCTAGAGCCGGAGGCTAGGCATAGGCATGCCTTCTCCGAACTGCCATAACCCCTCCACCCCTCAGATCCCCTCCCCATGGCTCAGACTGACTTCATCAATACATTGTCAGCAGCCACCTACTTTGCTGAGGGCTGATTAGACAGCAACAGAAATCCTGAAGGGTTGCACTAGTGTTCCAATGCTGATAGTCCTAAACATAGTGCATGACCTTGTATAAGGCAGCATGTAATATTGGTAAATACTTAATTGAATGCCTTCATTTGGTTGCCTTAGGAATGCCTAGGGAAATTAAGGATGTACACATGTGGGAGAAGGTTAGAAATAAAACTAGGGGCATTACTAATCATATGTTGCTCCTCGCATTTCTTAATGGTAATCACACGGATCATTAAAACAGACTTTCGTCTATATTTAATGGCAGTACAGAAGATGTCCACACCAATAGAAAAACACACACACACACACACATTGCATGAAATCCTTTGACAAACTGCAGGCTTGCTTATTATTATTTTACATCAATTTCAATATCTTCACAACTCACAGCACTACTTATTCCCACACTCTAATTCCCTGCAAAATGGAAGAAAATGGTGAACAGTGCCCTTAGCTTTACTACACCAGACAGTATTGTTACTGAAGGCCCAGCGAATGGCTGTGCTTTTCATATGATCATTCAGTGCAGCTGCACTGACTTGCAGGCGAAGATGCTCTCGAGCCCATGAACATCCCTGGGTTTACTTTTAGGGGTTGCCAAATGTTCAGCAGTCAAGGGGTGTCGGGCATGAATATAAAATCCATGAAATGCACTATTGCAATTGATGCTACATGAGACACGTATACGGGAGGACCAAAGGAGGGGCCTAGGGCAATTTGAATGGAGGGGTGCAGGGTCTGCTGAAAGTCTTGATTCTTTTTATGAGGGAGCTAAATTAAACCTGGCACCGGATGTACATGAAACATGTCTGTGCTAGACGTTCTAGAACTAAAAAGCAGGCATGTTGTCACAGGAACCAGTCTAAGACACCTGGGCAACACATAATAGAAACATGCTGGGTACTGTAGATGGAACATTAGAGGACACAGCCAGGTGTTTATACCCCCATCAAGGGGGAAATGGGGTTGGCATGAGTAAAGTATGGGAAAACGATACCATATCTAGATAAAAGTTTTCAGGGAAAAGCAGCACAAATAAACTGTAAAAGCTTAAAACATTTTGTAAAGAAATATGAATCCTGCATTAAGAGCCCCAATGTACACGACAACTACAAATGCTGAGACAAGGAACTGTCTCGTGTTTAAAAAAAGGCCATGCGTGTATTTTAGTCTCTTGTGCTTCCAGTATAGGAAAGGGAGGAGGCTTCTGGGAATGGTTGTCCCAGTAAACATAGTGAGTAAAGGAAAAAAGGGACTGACCTGCAGCTCTGGTTCTCCAGCATTGATATCGGTCCAAGATTCACAGGCATTATTAAAAGATACACGCTGTCCGGGTTGGTATTCTCCCTCCCATTTTGATAGTATTTTCACTTTATAGTTATTCTGTTTTGTGGGGTGTGTTCCTTAGCCAATAAGTGGATTAGCAGCTAGATCTGCCTCTGGCTGCCATTTTACAACTCTTTCCAGTAAGAGGTGGTGCTCTCATTGGGATTTGCTCAGCTCGCCAGGGAGGCAGAGTGGGCCACACCTATACATGGGAGAACAGCTATAAACACGGGAGATACTATTGGTATTATTTTAACGAAGCACTGAAAATCATGTACTACAAATGCCCATGTTTTCAATACACCACCAAACAATAATTACATCAGGAGTGGGAACTGAGCCCACATTTGAGAAGATTCTTGAGAAGCGTGTGTTCATCTAGTGTTTCTGCACATGCCCCTGCAGTACTGAGGGATAATAATAACAAACCTCCAGGTCACTGCCCTGCAGATGTCCTCCAACTATACGTTTGCAAGGAACACAGGCATTCCCCCTCTGCACGTGGCACTTTCAGCTGTGAACATACCAGGAAGCACCCCCGTCGGTTTCAGACTGCATTTATTTTTATACAGACCACTATCCATTCAGACCACTATCCATTTTGTAATCCTGTATTTGGATTATTTTCTTTATTTTCAATTAGAAAGGTTGTCCGTCGATTCTAAAACCTTTGTTCTTTCAATGGAATACTGAATACTAGAATACTGTGACATCAAGTATCTGTAATGGCCTGGTAACTTCCATTGCTGGCTCAGGGAATACATCTGGAGATTGCTTCCTCTTACTTATAGGAAAGACAAATACCACTTTAGATCTGATCCAGGTTGCATTGTCAGTACTAACTTTTCTCTGAACAATCTGGTAGAAGAGTGTCGTGGCTTGCGGTGCGTCGAGCGTAGTCGAGCAGGCTCACAGAGGCGATGAAACAGGATTACAAGCTGCTTCTGGACGTCTGGGAGGCCCAATCCAGGGGATGTGTTCAGTTTTTAAGTATATTCCAGCTCATTGGCCCCCCTAGTACCCTATATGGAACTTCCTAACAGCAGGGACATCATTTCACCAAAATGCCAGGCGAAGCGGAAGTAACATCAAATGAACCTTGACCTCTGATGACATCACATGAAGTGATGTCATTTGACCACACCCTGAAGTGAAATCACAGGAAGTGATGGAACACGACCTTTCATCCCTTGAAAACACAGGAAGTGGCATCACATAGCATTGTTCCCAAGTACACCACGAACAATATAGTTAAAATATCACTGTAATGTGATGTACATTTCATACACGAATGTATCACCATATGTATAATTAATATCAGTGTCTATAGGCCCATATTACCAAATTACTGTCCATGCAAGCAGACATCCAAGGCCAAATGATAATGATGTGTTATTATATAGCACTTACACTTAAGGGCTTTATATAGAACAAATATACATACAATATCACCCAACCTGTGTTGGTATGCGTTTATTAACCTCAGAAGGATGAAAGGCTGAGTTGGCCTCGCCGGGATTTGAACCTGCAACCTGCAGATCACACTCACACAACATAGCAGCAAGTGCTCAACCCACTGAGCTATATCACCACCTATAGTAAAATGAGCAATTACATGTCTGAATGTTCTCAAAGTCAGAAAGCAAATTACACTCTGTAGTGGATACCAATAAACTGGTAACTGAGATTTAACAGCAGGCCAGTTCATCTGCAGGTCTGGTACAAAGTTGGCCACATGTCAAGCCCGCGAGTATCTACTTTTCAGGCTTCAGAGGTTGGCAAAATAACACCATTGGGAGGGTCCATAACTGTGTATTAAAGAATTTAGAGTAGCGCAGGGAAAGCAGCGCGCTCACACGGCATCCCGTACTCTGTGCACTTGTTACCTCATACATGCAAACAAACATCTTGAACTGCCTGCTATGGAGATAGGAGATACATTACAACAACACGTTAATTGTGGCACAATGAAATCAAGGGCCATTTTAGGTGCTATGGTCAAACATTTCTTCACTGTACACAAGCCTTTAGGCACAAGGATGTTGTCAAGTGACCAAGGACATCAAGATGGAAAATCTTGTGATGGCCGCAACAGAGACAACGACAGAATAAAAAACATGCTATAACTGGAACTTGTGAAAAGCAAAATACAGAGTCAGAAATGAATGCTTATTCTACTGTAAATGCTTTTTGGAAGTTTTTGTCTGCATTGTGAATTTGCAGTGTTTAAGAACAGACTAAATCAGTGACTCACCTCCTGAAGTGTGCCTGAAATAAACCTTTGAGTCTAGCAATTATTGTACAGAATTCCAGAAAGACTCATTATTTGTTATTCCTATTCTTTCTTATTTAGGGTCACTGCTCAATGTGTTACACTTGTGGAACCCCCTATTATTTTTTAAGAGGCCTCAACAAGAAATCCAGCCACTCCAGAAACAAAGGGCCACATGGCGTTGCCCACAGCCCTGAGGCTTCAATAAAAAAAAGAACACATATATATATTTTTTTTTCAGGTGTATCAAGGGAGACCACAGGGGAAGCAAGGGAGACCTCACGGGTCAGAGTTGCGACCCCTGGCGAGCCCCAAATGACATCCCTGCCTAAGAGCATTCCCTATGTGCTCTGTTGCTTCCCTGCTAGATTTGTCCTATTCGTTTTTAATTCGTTTTTTATTATTGTGATATTGGATGCACAAGACATCCTTACACAAAGTACACACATACAAAATAATTTAAATTCATAGTTAAATAACATTTGATCCCATTTCATCCTCATAATACACATGGTATATACTTAAAATTAAACAATATTAAACTGGACAAAATCCACTATTAAGAAAACACATTGCAAAACTAATACCTAAGTCTCACGATTCCCGCATGATTTAGCAGTTTAACAGTGACAATTGTCAAAGAAGACTCTTTGCCAATTGATATCCTAAAAAAACAAATAATTAGGATCAGAATACATAAAATCGTGAACATATACCCGCAACAACCTTGTTCTCTCCGTCTGTAGAGCCCCACACTCCAATATAATATGCTCCCTTGTTTGCAACACCCCCTCCAACTTACTTACATCGGTTTCATTAATAAGTTTAGATCTTACCCGATGTATCTCCCCCATCAGCAACAGGTTCAATCTGTACCTCAAAAATTGGAAGCGCCAATAGGCGTTTGGAAACTTCAAACGATATGGACAGACAGTTCTGGGATAACTCCTGGGTCTTAGTCACACCGTTTATATCACATTCCAAAAGTTGCATGCCTTTTTCTGACAGACAATAAGGAGCATCTTTTCACCTTCCCTTTGAAGCTGGCTAGGTCTATAACCACTGCACCAATTTTGTCATACCGGCATAAAATGCTTAACCTGGGCCCCACACTCCTCAACCGACAAAAGACCCGTCTGAGCAACCCTAATATCCTTTCTTAAGCTCTTTTTCCTGTCTTGTATAACATTGATCAAATGGATGGGTGCTTTGGCTCTACAAATTCTAGTAAAACGACCAGACAGGTTTAATTTCTCGATGGAAGAAGGAAAAGGACCAGCAGTAAATATTTCATTCTTGTTATCAAGGATATTCGCTGACACATATTTAGGCACCCTACCATTAAAACCAGATATGTCAATGATCGGCCTTGCTAATCTATTCCCACCGGGATTCCCCTGCAGATTCAAATAAGTACTATTAGTCTTACTAGTGACCACCAGGTTCAGCTTGGCTAATACAACACTCTGATCACTTAATTGGGTATCTTTTATATTGAATTCTACACATACTTGAAAATGTTCATCAGACAGAATCCAATAATCCAAATAAGATCTTTTTTCACCACTACTCCATGTTGGCTGGGAGCCAACATGGAGTAGTGTCACCGATTATCGCACCATTGGCAATCTTTAAATCCCACAGATCAAAGAATTCACACAAACACTTGCCATCCAAAAACAGCCTGGAGCCCAAGTCCCTACATATTCTCTGCAATTGGTCCTCATATCCCATTACCAAAAGACAATCTGCATTCAGATCCCCAGAAATGAGAACGTGCACATCATCCTCATAGCTTATGAAAGTCTTAGGTTTACTAGAAAGACTTCCAAATCACTGTCCTGTTTGCTCCGGTAAATGTTTACCAGTAACAGCAGCTTACTAAGGTTCTTTTGAGTTAGAACTACACTCACCGCTAGAATGCCATAGATGGTATCAGACACTACTTTGCAAGTTATTAATACAGTATTGCTAATGGCTGTAACCAAACCACCCTATGGTTGCACGCCCAAGCTTGGAGTTGCCATTTGTTGTATGACGGTATGACCATCTAGCACAATCTTTTCCATTAGCCAGACCTATTGGAAGTGTATCAAATCAGAGTCACACAATGCCACTGTTCTCTCCTGGGAACCCATGAAACTGTTAAAACCAAAGTTATTCCAACTTTTTATTGACTATTTATTAAACCCCCTTACTATGGCCACACAGCTTTTTGACGGGGCGTGCCAATGATTCAGGAAACCATTGCCAACTAATGGTACCATTTGTCATGGTTTTTCTTTCATCGTTGGCAAACTCCACCACCCACTCATTGCTATGTCCTACAGAACAAATGACCTTTATAGGCTTCTGTGTCCCCCTCATATATTCATAATCGATGTAACAATCAGCAAACTGGCCATCTTCCAAATCACTCCCTTGTGCAGCTTCTGGGAGCAGATCGTACCCCATAGCTCTCATGGAATCTATTTTGGAGAAGATCCAATTAACCACATGTATGGACTTAAATTCCAACTGCACACTGTCCGTGCTGTTATCAAATGGGAAATAGATTTGCTCACTATCTTTAGAGCATAATAATCGCAATTGTGGTATTTCATATAGAAGATTCATCACATTAGTTCTATTCAATGCAATATCAAAAGGTCCTGGCTCTAATCTCCCAAGAGTATATCTCATAGTACGTCCATCACAATGTTTCCTACCACTTAGGCCAGCCCTGGATTGGAAAATTGGTGGATAACGAGCAGAGCCTGTGCCATGTTCGACAAGATAACCGTCTTTTGGACGAGGGCTGATTACTTCAAAAGGATTACTCCTTATAGGTTTACTTTCCGGTACCGTATCACCACGACTACTTGACACATAAGACTTTGGGGAGCAGACTTGTGTGGCTAAATCAAGTCCCTCAAGCTATTACTAGGTCATTGATCTGAGAGACTATCAAGACTTTTTGTGCAGTAACATCAGCCATAGACATCGACATACCCTGAGACATGGGAATGTGACCAATGCAGCAAAGACCCACTTGAATTTCTTGACTATTTGTACTCCGGGACACCTGCAACTCTACAAACTTCAGGGTAGGTGTACATTTCCCTTGGTCAGCAACAAGTAAATAAATTACATCACATAGAGAGTATAGACCTGCGTACTTATTCATACATGTTTTGACAAATTCAACTTCCTTTCCCAATATTGCCTCTCTGCCATTACAGACCCCTACAACAAAATATCCTGGCCCAGAGACAAGCCCAGGGACCATGACAACTGATAAATGTGACCCAGCAACATTCTGTCAAAAAGGAAATTGCTGAGTAAACGCTTTCATTGGGTTACTTTTGCCCTGGTCCGGTCATTGACAGGCAATACTGTCCCTTCCAAACACTCAAAAATTGGATACACTTCCTTTGTTTTCAGTTCCCACTGGATGGCCGATGGGCCTGGAGCTTCAAACATGCTTTCAATTTGAGTGTCTTTTACTTGCTGTATCAAAGCTCCAAGACCTCCCCACCCATTTCTGGACAATTGGAATCGGTAGAGCTTTTATTTCTCCCCTCGTCACCCCTCAGACACACTGAGGGCCTGGTTTTGTACAACAGTTATTTTCCTCAACGCCGGAGTACAAACCATGGGAGAGAAGGATACCTCTCCACAATCAGCAGATCGAGCCTTCTCATTAACCTTCAGTTTCTCTGCCAAGTCATTAATATCCAGCACTCCTTTCAAAGCCAAGGGAAGACTTTCAAAAACACTAGATGCCACTGTCACAACCGCTGCGGCCGCTGCATCATCCGAGAGGTGTAAATTCCTAAATAACTTTCTCGAACTAGATTTTGAGTTCTTCTGATACCTTCTCTTACCCTTCTTTATTATGCGCTGACCATTCAATTGCTCCAACCCGTGGACCGATGTTTTGTTGTATAACAGAGCTATATGCATCTTGGTTTATTATGAATTTTGCCACATCTAACGCTATTTCTGACACTGATTTAAGAAGTGAATCAATGTTAGCATTGGTAGCACTAAGCTGACTAGCATGTGACGACAGATCAGACCAATGTTTTTATGGCACTGCATGGAATTATTAACTGATGCTATATTGATTTTTATATCACTTACTTGGAGAGTGTGAGTATCCAATTCTAAGCAGCTGGTATTATGCACAGATGAAAATGGGCTCAGACCCAAGGTCAGTGCTGAAATCTCTGGGGCCGTCAGCCTAATAAATGTATCTGCTTCTCTCAATGCCTGATGAAGGAGCTGATCAGACAACGCGTCTTCCAAATGTATAAGAACTGCAGGATTGTTCAAACTCATCCGTTGCTCGGTGAAAATGGATGACAAATTCTCCACTGCCTTATCCTCAGACCCTGCCAGTTCTTCACAATAAACATGATTCGCCTGGCCGTGCAACAGCTCCATCTCCAGAAAGCTTTCCAGGAAACTTTGATCATTTATCGCATTATGATTTTGGACCACATGATCAACAATGCAGGATTCTGCAATAGGTCTTATTTCTGTACTTGTGAGAACTCCAGATTTCACAAAGTAATCAGTCATTGACTTCTGAATATCAGTATCCGATGTGGCTCTCAACTTTGTTTTTCCCCATTTATGTTGTCAGACTTACTAGGCGCTTTCTTAAGGCCCTCGTGTTCAGGAAATAGGTTGGGCTGCACCTGTAATCTTACAGGAGTTTCCAAGACACCTTGGAACGCCCTATTGACCCCAAAAGGAGCAGCTTCAGTAGAAGGAGCAGGTGCAGCTGGCTCTGCGGCCGCTGTTACCCATGTCATATCCAGAGAACTCAACCTCAATGTTGGTACCATCTCTGTCACCCCTAATAAATAGCCAGCATTTAAAGCAGTCTGGGCATCCCTACAGTCTCTGGCCAAGACCACTTGTTCTTCCATTCCACGAGAGCGAGAAAAAAAAACCCAGAAGCACATGGGTGGGGGATGTTGCTCCTCACAACTACTGAGCTCTCAGAGGACTTCTGTATAGGCACTGATGCATAAAATAGGTTTCATGGGCCTCCTCTATCGGCTCTGGGCAGACCTCACTTTGCTCAACACAGCCTTCTGCCACACAACCCTCTTCAAAATTACAAGATGCAACACAAGAGTCAACTTGATTTAAATGTGCCAGTGTGGGCGGACACACCATAGCACTCGCTGCCTCGTTTCTATGGTTTGGAGTTGACTCAAATTAAGCACCGACATACCGCCGTAACAATAACAAATGGGATACAGAAATGGTCCAGAAATAGTCCAACTGACAATGAGCAATAGCGATGGTAAGCCAAAAGACAGGGAGCCTACAAATTCTTCAAAATCGAAAGCCCAGAAACCAAGCTTTTACTCACTGTGTCCAGTCACTATGGGGCTGCGTTCTATGCCACGTCCAAATACCGGCCGCCCCTGGCCTCCGACCCCAGCCCCCGAGACAGGCACGGACACTTTGCACGTGCTTCACGCAACGGGAGCGTTTAGTAGATCTTCCTGGGCGGGGCTGGTCATGGGGCACCAGCAAACTTACTTCCTTAAAGCTACAGCAGCGGCAAAAGGTTTCTCAGGAAACGTATTACACAATAATTTCAAATGCACTGCAAAGCTCCACAGGCACCTCTAGGCATCACAACACCGACACTTTACACAACACAGAGGTTTGTCCCATGTCCATCCATACACACATGAATGCATACATATCACTCCCCCTCATATTAATGCATACATGCCTGTTCCCATTACATTTATGGGGTCCCCCCATAAACTCCATGGATTCCCACTCCCCCCCCCCTTCGATACCAACACCTTTAGTCTACATATTTTTCTAGATTACTGTGCTTTTCAAAACAACATGCATTTTGGGTTTTTAGGGAGTGTTGGTCCACTTTGGATAGCTTTAATCATTTTTTAAATGCTTCTGTGTGTGCGGTTTCCTTTAAAATCGCTGTAGGAGGTTGTGATTGATAAGATGTACATGCACCTTTACGTACCAGGGATTTACGTGGATTGGCTAGGCAAGGGAATATTTTAGTGGCTACATAGTCCACGGAAGCCTTGACATCTAGATGATTTTCCTTTATAAAAACCTCTGGACAACACGGAGATAGAAATCTTTTCCAACGGATAGCAAGGACCACCCAACAGCGGTGTTTGCCCTATCGGGTAAAAGCTGTTTTAGAATCATCTGCTGCTTTGTTACAGTCACTTTGTGTAGTAGAGCATGGTTACTCATTTTGTGGCCCTCCTAAATTTTGTACTTCAACCCCCATCAGCCCTTGCCCGCATATTGAGTGGCGAAGGATCATGTGAGTAGTTCTCCAAAACATCTGGCGGGCCAGATAATTAGTAACCATGTTGCAGAAGAAGAATTTAATACCTTGTCAAATGTGCACACCCTGAGGAAGAGCATCTAGATGTCAAAACTTCCATGGACTATCTAGCCGGTAAAATGAGCAGTATGGGTCTGTAATATATAACCATCTAGCTCTATACACAATAGATCACTTCAATAAAGAACAAAACATTCCCAATACAGACACCGTGAGTAACTCTTTCTCCCGCTTACGTGAAATGTGGTTGGAGCCTGCGGTGGGATCTGGCTGCATGGTTCCCTGAAGCAGTCTCTGAACGGAAGCAGCAGGCCCATTGCGATGATTCGAGAGCAGAGCTGCTCCGCCTCCTCTGGTTGTGCATTCTCCTGCTGGCTGAACAGCTTCTCCAATAGAGTGCGACCTGTCGAAAACAAAGACAGGTAGTATTTATTTATGGTGCACCATCAATTGCTGTGCAAAAAATATGTGAATTGAAAATGGTCACATATACATGGAAAACTATTGCTATTCCGATGTCTTTATTTATCCCCACTATGCATTTATGACAAATTGACCAAACAAAATGGCTCCAATAAATGTTCCTAATAATTGCAGAATGGTGACAGCAATAAAGCCCTCACTGTTGCAAGAGATTGCAGCACGGCACTCGAGCATGCGGCTCGGCACCAGAGCATGAAGCATGGCACCAGAGCATGCAGCACGGCACTAGAGCATGAAGCATGGCACCAGAGCATGCAGCATGGCACCAGAGCATGCAGCACGGCACCAGAGCATGAAGCATGGCACCAGAGCATGCAGCACGGCACTGCAAGTCACTAGGGCACAGCCCACGTGCACAGTGATCCCAGAGACGTCCTTTGGGGGTCGCCAGAGGTCGCAAGTGCGACCTCTGAGGTCTCCCTTGCGACCTCTGTGGTCTCCCTTGCGACCTCTAAAAAAAAAAAGTAAAACAAAAAAATACTTTTTTTTTTTTACTTTTTTTTTTTTTGCAATGCATGCTCCTGGGCTGTGGCCAGCACCATGTGGCTCTTTAATTCTGGAGTGGCTAGCGCTTTCTTGTTCAGGCCCCTTAGAATATGAGCGCCACAAGTCTAAAACTTTCAGCACTGAACCCAAATAAGAAAGAATGGGAATGCCAAAAAATGTGTCTTTCTGGAATTCTATACAATAATTGCTAGACTCATCAAAGGTTTATTTCAGGCACACTTCAGGGGGTGAGTCACTGATTTAGTGTGTTCTCATAAGCCTGATCCTCGACTACTCCTGTAAGTTTCATATCTGCTTCTTCGTGCCTTTATAGTCCCCAAAACACATGTGGCAGGTGTGTTAACTGCACGAGCAAAGACATGTGTGTATGCATTTTCAGTGTTGTGGATTTAGCTGCATGCAAAGTTAATGCTTTTTCGCACTTGGCACAATCAAGTAGGAGGATACAATGTAGGATTTTTTTTTTTAAAGGCGCATCAATGTATGAATAGTATGCATATTTTTTGCAATACAATTCAGCAACCTTAATCCAGCTTGACCCAGCACACGGCATTGCATACAGGAAGCATGTGACTGGGCAAAATGCAAATATCTGACATGGGCAATGATGGAGTCCAGACATGGCTCATATTTCATATTATAAGTGCAGGTGGAGTGATCATCACCTCCTCAGATATGTTAATAGACAATCCCTAATCTTTCACAGGCATATTAATTGTATACAGCCCTGATAGAAACCCAAGCAATAATGTTGAGTAAAAGCATGCATGCAAATTCATATAGTTCCCAGGTAAATCGATTGGACTTGAATTCAATGACAACCTTCCTTCAACACGCCTGAACTGGTAAAGTTGGACCTCGCTTCATTTGGAAACAAAACATATCCTGCAGTAGAGCTTCCTGTTTTTAGAAAAGCAAAAAAAAACACACAAACAAGCGAAAATACTTGCATTAGGTAGCTCATGTTCTGGGCTGCTAGCTGTCAATCCCACCAGATCCCTTCTCCGGGCAGCTGTCAATCCACTAACTGAGGGAAGGACCTGTTTAGTCCTGATCGTGTGTTATTTAAAATGTGCTATTTTAGGAACAAGAAGCTGTTTTTTGTTTATCTGACTGCTACAGAAATACAGACACTTCAGCATGCAGAAAAAACAGATCCTCCAACTGAACACAGGGCACAAGAGCTAAGCTCTCACACAACTATTGATTGGTGAAGGGTATGGAGAAAATGCAGTTATTCACCACTAAATTAAAACTGATACTATTATGGAACAGATTATTAGATAGGTGTGAAGCAGCACGCGAAGCGGTGCTCAACCAATTACCATGCATGCGGTGGGAGAAATAAAACTAAAACGGAGCTGGACCCACGGTGCATGTGAATGGTGGCGTCTCTGCATTTAACTCCCACTTTACAAGGGGTTGATATTTACATTTCAAACAGCATGCTTAAAAGATAAGAAGCCTTTCAAACAAAACCATCAAAGCCAAAAAAGAGTTCTGGCTTTCTTATGACCATTGCTATTGCATGGCTTGTATGTTCATTTATTATGCCATGAGCAGGGCATGTCCTTACCACAACATAATCCAACTCCATCCTTAACGAGATCACGCCTTTTCCCAACTGCCCCTTTGAACCCTGATGAGAATTCTACATTCAATTAACTGATGATGATAACACTGGACCATACCCCCGGAGCCCAGCGCACGGAAGGTCGGGCACAGGGAGGCCCCAATAACACCCTTGGCTGTTGCTGCGTGTGCGGCCATGGAAGGACCATCTGGTGCAGGCTAACTAATATCGCCGCAAAGGCGGATTGGGGGGTACACAAGCAAGCAAGCCTTGCGAGGTCTGTAGTCTGTGGGCTGGCTGCGCACGGCTGCCCGTGGCGGACCCTTCTTAGCGCAGGAGGACACTACTGATGCTGAGGCGTGGGGCCCTGGACACTCCATGAGAGAGGCAGCGGCAACATTGCAGTGGCGGAGAAGGCCGCCTGTGTACCCTGCACAGGACTCAGTGCTCCGCTGGGTACTGCGCGCCCATTGACTACATGGTGCTGGGAGACTGCGCCTGCAGAGACATTTGGCCAAGGAACATTTAAGACAGTGTGGCATTCCCGGGCGGCGGAAAGCGGCCGCCCGAACTACCCCTCCGGCGGCCCTGCTGTCTGGACACTTGCGAAGGAGCTGGTGCCGCCTTCGTTTCTGTGGGGCGGGCTCCGAGCGCCGAGGCGTGGTGTGGCGCTGCTAACGCAGTGGAGGTGGGGGCTTGGCAAGAAACTGTAAATTGGAACATACTCCTGCAACCCAATACATGGAAGGCCGGGCATGATATCATCCCAATTACATCCTTGGGGGTTGTGGCGGGTGTGGCTACAATGGGGACACCAGGCAAGAGCCGACAAAGGCTGAAGTGAAGGTGGATTGTGGGACACATAAACACTTTGACCCGTGCAGGGCTCCTGGAGAAGACACAACACAGACTCACAGGCGGTCCCCCGGGGTGAGCTGGAGTGGTGCCGGCAAACGAATTGACCTGCAGGGACTACAGAGCTGGCCCGCTTTGGGTCAGCCATAGGCCAAGCCCATGTGCCGATCCCTAAAGTAGGGAGACCAAAAGACACAGGCCCGCCTCGGACGGCAGGACTAGAGGCCCTGCCGGAACTAGGGAGGAGCACCCCTGCTGCGCCGCACAGGGACACCCCTACTGAATTCTCGCCAGATGAGCCACCAGCCAGAGTCCGGAGAAGTGGCACAGAGTCACGCAGGAAGCGGCAGCCCCCACTGAGGAGAGCATAAACAGGTCGGGACGACCCTGACAACAATACAGGGGACCAGTTCAAAATAGACCCCTATCCCGGGAGTGAAAACTGGGGCTGGGGCACCTGCAAATGACAGCGGTCAGCCCCCACTAACTGCGGCAGGTGTCGAGCAAGAGCAAAAAGCTGCATCGAGACGCACCTGGGCCCTACCCACCCGAGACGGCAAATGGAATGGTGTCCAAGCAGCCTAAAACGAAAGGGAAACAGCCTACGATCGAAGATTACACGAAAACCCCGCAACCATCGAAGGGAGCCAGGAGCAAAGACAGAAGCGCCCAGATGGACGCCCCCTCTGCCCGAGGTGACCAACAGATCTTTGAGGCCATTGCAGACTTGAAAGGAGCGTTGGGAAACAAAACTGGAGGCTGCAATGACCACCCTGAAAGTGGCGCTGGAATCCAAATCGATGCAGTACAAATAGATCTGAACCTCCTGAAACAAGATGTGAGAGCAATAGCGGAGCGCACAGGCGAATTGGCAAAAGAAGTGCAGACCAACACAGCCGCCTGCGCGTCACACGCCTTAGAGATCCACACCCTGCGACAAGTCAGCAATCTGGAAAATAGAGCCGAAGAGGCTGAGAGACGGGCACGCAGAAATAATATTCGGATCGTGGGGCTCCCGGAAGGAGAGGAGGGCTCACACCCACGGAGTATATTGAGTCCATCTTGTTGCAGGAAATAAAAGGGGGAACACTATCCCAGGGATTTGCAGAGGAGAGGGCGCACAGAGCCCTATCAAGAAGGCCCCCATGGGAGCCCCCCCGCGGCCGATTATAGCCAAAATATTAAACTATTGCGACAGGGAAAGGATCCTGCAATACTTCCGGAAGGGGGGCACGATCCAAAGGTCATCCGCATCAATTACGGCATACCCGGACTATACACTCCAGGTGCAACGACAGCGACTGAACTTCGGAATTGTGAAAAGGAGGCTGCGTGAAGCGGACCATAGATACATGCTGATGTACCCGGCGAGGCTGAAGGTGTTTCACAGCAACAAAACATTCTTCTTTGACACCCCGGAAGATGCAATGGAGTGGGAAGATGCACAGAATTGTCCGGAAGCGAAGAACAACCGGAAGGAGAGCGACACGGAAAAATGACGCTGAGCCTTTAGAGACTGAGGTGCTGTATGAGCTGTGACAAAGAGACTTGAATATAGCCCTGTTAAGCAGAAGGAGGTGGGTAAAATGGGGCAAATAACAGGGAGAAACGGGGAGCCCAGACTCATACCCCACTAGATAGGTTAGTTGAGTTACCAGTAATGCGGTAACCTCCTGCTGGGTTCCTAGATCGGGTTTAGCCGAGAAGGACCAAATGCGGGATTGCCCGCGATCCAGGGATGGAGCTGGGCAACAGTTGGGGGGAGGAGAAGGGGGTGGCAGGGGAGTTGGGGAGTTTGTAGTGGTAGTTAGGGGAAGAGCTTGCACCTCTGCGCATGACCCGCGCCAAGAATTCTCAGGCTGAAGGACGTGGAAAGAGGGAGGGAGGTCGAGGCATATTGAATAATGGGGGACCTTAAAATAGTCACCTGGAATGTTAGGGGACTCAATAGCTACCTGAAGAGGAAAAAGGTAGTGATGTATTTGAGGCAGCAAAAGGTAGACATAGCCTTACTGCAAGAAACCCACCTCACCAAAGAAAAACAAGAGGAAATCAAGAAAAAGTGGAGAGGGACCACCATTGGAGCAACATACTCGGCGTACGCCAGGGGGGTAATTACTTGGGTGGCCCCACACGTGCCTTTCCAGATACTACAAACCACGGTAGAGCCAGATGGGAGGATGGTGGTGATTCAGGGGCTGCTAGAGAACAGAGAACTGAGTATAATAAACACATATGCCCCCAACCAAGACACAGTGGCCTACTTTATATACGGTATATGGCAAGATAGGCCCCCACATGGGAGGTGCGATCATATGGGGGGGGACTTTAACTGCACGCTAAACCCCAAAATGGACAGATCAGACACGAAACTGGACATACCCACCCCAGCAGCCAAAATGTTACAGGCCCTGTTAAGGGATTTTGGGCTGGGGGACATTTGGAGGTGACAGCACCCGGAGGATAGGCACTACTCACATTACGCTGCCCCATACAACTTGTACACGAGACTGGATTATATGTTCACCACCCCGGAGATAGCGGGGGAAGTGGCGGGCTCAGAATACAAGGCGAGAATACTGTTGGATCATTCCCCCCTGGTTTTGATATGGCAACACCAGCCCCCCAGAGCTAGGATTCCAACGTGGAGGCTAAGGGCCGAGGCACTGAAGGACACCATGTTTTGAGAGGACCTAAGGGAGGAAATAATCGGGTACTTCAAGAATAACACTGGGAGCGTAGAGTCCGCGGGTACTCTGTGGGAGGCCTTTAAGGTGGTGATAAGGGGGGCGGCCATATCCAAGTCCAGGGGGCTCCAAGGGGGCATAGTGACGGAGGTTCAAAGGGACGGAAAAGATGCTGGAAACAATAATGAACAGAGGAGGCATCTCACAGGAGGATGCTGTACGGGTGAGCCAATTACAACTGGCTTGCGGCGTCCTTTGGGACAGGTTATGCAATCTGAACTATAAAAAATATATTGAGAGACAACATGCAGGGTGGGGGACAAACCTGGAAGGCTGCTGGCGTGGCTATACAAAAGCGAGACACCACGATCAGCAATCAGGGAGATAACGGGAGATGCAGGACAAGTTTGGAACACCCAGGAGGCTGTGAACGAGGGGTTCCTCAGATTTTATGAACATCTCTATGCAGATGTGGGAGAGACGGCAGAGCAGGAGATTCAGGGGACGCTAGAGGACATAGGACTGCCTAAATTAAGTGTGGAAGAAAGGGAGAACTTGAAGGCCCAAGTTACAATAGAGGAGTTAGAAACAGTGTTACTGCATCTCCCCACGAGCAAAGCCCCAGGCACTGATGGGCTCCCCAGCAAATTCTATAAAGTGTACGGACAGGAAGTGCTCCCCCCACTACTGGCGATGCTAAACGAGGCCTTTGAGAAAGGAAGACTGCCGCAATCCTTGCGGGAGGCGGTCATCATCCTGCTTCTAAAACCTGGCAAGTCCAGCACAGACTGCGGATCGTACAGACCACTATCTATGTTAAACCGAGATAGTAAGATCCTCACATCTGTGCTGGCGAACAGACTTAAGCGGGTAATACATAAACTCATACACCCCGATCAAACAGGGTATGTCCCAGGTAGAAGCATATCCGATAACCATAGGAGGCTTCACCACATCATGGAACAGGCGGAGGGCGACCCCAATGAAATAGCTATAGTCTCGTTAGATGCAGTTAAAGCCTTCGACTCGGTCAGGTGGCCGTGGTTGATGGCAGCCCTGAAGGAATATGGGATCGGACCTGGTTATCTGCGGTGGGTGAAGATGTTGTACAGTGCTCTGAAAGCTAGGGTAAAAACGGGAGCGATAATATCAGAAGAATGGCAACTAAGCAGAGGCACGCGACAAGGCTGCCCATGGTCCCCGATGCTGTACATCCTTGCATTAGAACCGTTGGCAATCTACCTGAGAAAGAAATATGAAGAAATAGGGGTACACACTAAAGGGGGACCACATCTGTTATCATTGTATGCCGATGATATGCTGCTACACTTACACTACCCAGCAGAAAACCTGGAATACATTCCAGAAGTGATCGAGCACTATGCGAGCCTCTCCGGAATAGTGGTGAACCCCAAAAAATCATGTATGTTCCCCCCTGGGCAGGTTTAGAGGAATCTCACGTGAAATTTTGCCCACACTGCAGATACCTTGGCAGACCAGAACATTCAGATACCTGGGGATCAACATATACCACACCATCGCAGATGAGCACAGGTATAATACCGAGAGCGCAGAGGAGGGCGTCAAGAGCAGTATGGAGTTCTGGGCAAAGCTTCCCCTGTCCATGGTGGGGAGGGCAGCTTTGCTCAAGATGGTGGTCCTGCCCAGGCTATTACACTTGTTTGTAAATATCCCATATATGGTGCCCAAGCGTTTCATCACCAAACTCCATAGCCTATGCAGAGGTTTCCTGTGCACAACTCCAGAAACAGGGCGGCCCTATGGAAACTGCAGAACACATACGACAGAGGGGGGATAAACTTGCCGAATTTTGGGACGTACCACCTGACAGCGCAGTTACAATATGTCGCTAGGTGGTTATCAGTAGATGAGACAGCAGAATCTAGATTGCTGAGGAACGAAAGTGACCCATACTTCCTAAAAGAACTAATTTGGCTACCCAAACCAGAGATGCAAGGGAGATCGAGACTGCTGGCAATGGGCTGGGAGATTTGGCATAAAGCGTGTCGAATCATAGGTAACCCGACTCCATGCTCCCCACAGGCTCCACTAGTGGCACTACGTGGGACAGACAAGCAATTAAGGAAAGGAATCCGTAAATACTGGGAACCGGTGGGCCTGGCGACTCTGGGTGACATGTGGCGGGATGGTGAAGCATTGGAATTCCAAACGCTAGTGGATGAAACTGGGATATACATGGGGCAACATATCACATATAATAGAATAGTCAACGGGTGAAGGAAACGTGGTCCGAGATAACTTTAGCAGAAGAACCGGACCCAGCTATAGAAATGATGTACGACATCTCGGAGGGAGGGCATGAAATATCACGGATTTATGAACTATTGATGTCTAGAGTGGGAAAGGAGCTGCTCCAACTCAGACGGGACTGGGAGGAGAAAGCGGGAGGAATCATGTAGGACGGGCAATGGGAAAGGGCTCAGATCCAGTTATATGTCACCCACAGAGCACACATGACCCCCCCGAAAGATTGCTAAAATGGGGAATACAGAAACACAGAAATGCACCAGGTGTGGAGAAGTGGAGGCAGGGATGATCCATATGTTCTGGGCGTGCCCGGAGGTTGGTAGATTCTGGTGGGAAATTAAGCAAAGGTTATCCATGCATGCTGGGGGGATTTACCAGGCCGCGAAACCTGAAACACGTAAGCAAACTTAAGGACCTGGTTTACGTTTTGGCCAAGAGGAGAATTGCCATGCGCTGGAAAGCCGCCCGCAGACCTAGATTAGAAGCATGGTGGAATGACCTCTTAAAATGGGCCAAAGCCGAGTCAGTGGTATGGTACGAGGCAGCCAACAGGGGGAGGAGCAGGAAGTGGGACCTCTAATAGCATGGAGGCAAATGGTAGCTGCATTGCCCGGGTCCCCCCACGCCAATTCTTGCGATGAAGACACGCCCGAGAAAGACAAAGAGAACCAACCTTAGGAGGAAGAGACAGAGGAATAGCGAGGGGAGCTCGAGTTTAAGGGTAGGGAGGGGGGAGGACATTAATAAAAGGAAAATGCAATGTATGCTAAGTAACTTGTGATGGAAATGTCGGGTGTTTGGTTAAGTTTTGTTTGTTGTAAAAATCAATAAAAATTATTTTAAAAAAAAAATACTAGAGTGATGATCTTGCTTTGCGGAGAATAATTTGAACAAAGCATTACATGCATTAATTATTCACAATGAATGAATGCAGCACCTTTAGCTGTTTTCTCTACTTAAATGATATGCGTTCACCAAGAAACGTGCTCTGTAGCTTTCACCCAAACACTTGCAGAGCGTTGGCCCTGTCACTTCTCACTGCCACCATAACACCTCGTCGCTCGCCAAGAAACTATTACTCCAACAACTTCACAACTTTGATTCCGGACTCCTTTGCTTCGCTCTGTTGATGTAGCCCCAGTCCTCCTGGGTGAGGCTTTTCCAACAGTTGCACTGCCTCGCGCTGCTAATGGAAGCCACCTGATTGTCTTTCAGCCTTGCGCTGCTTACTGAGATTGCCTGCAATCCCACCTATTATGACTATGTAGACGTGTGCTGCTAATGGAACCTACTTGACTATGACTTTACAGCCTCCTGCTGCATGAGAACCTGCCTGTAACACCTTGACTTTTCTGTAATTGTAACCATAACCTTCAGCATGAAAGTAACATGAATGTAACAGCGCTTTGATGCTCAAGGGTTTAGTGCGCTATTCAAGTGCAAAAATAAATAAATATGTATACATATATTCTTCATCAATTTTTTACATAAAACCTTTCCTAGTTTAGTATTGCATTTATTGCGAAATTTTGAATATTTGTTGTACCAAAACATTTTCTAGATTTAGTATATGGTACATAATGTGTTGAAGTCTGGCGTCTGGTTTCCGGGTACGACCAAAGTGAGGACTCAGAGAGCCGGCCACCACCAATGGATGTTGGACAAGGGGTGGTATGCAGAGGATCCACTGATCAATCTCCCCCGTTCCCCATTACATGGCAAGGGTTAATCACAGTAGCTCATTTAGGGCCAATACTTGGGGGCTGGATTGTCAGCCTTCACCAGTCAATTAGAGCAGTCCACATTGGAAAGCCTTGACCATCCCCAAAACCCTAAAAAGACCATGCAGGGCCATGGTAAGACACCACCTCCCTAATGATAAAAGCCTGAAGATCCCTCTGGGCAGACTGAAATCTACAGTGTATGAAAGGATGCATTTCTCTTTAAGGAAAAGCTCTTCCATTAATCCAACATTGGTAGTGTGTGTTTAGATACAGTAACATCAGGGAAGGCATTTCACCGAAACACACGGTCAACTAGCAAGCCCGCAAATAAAATGTTGTAAGTCTACGACTCTCTGACTATGGATGGCATGAAGCGGGAAACAAAGTTATGATATGATATGATGTGATATGATATGAAGTGTTTCAAGGCGGGACGAGGCATGGGGGGGGAAACAGAGGGAAACAGAGGGAAGACAAAGACAACAATCCTACTAGGCCAGGTGACACTGAGATCGCGCAAGTGCAGGGGAGGGGAGGAGGGGAAAAGTGCGGCAGGAGAGGGGAGAGGATAATGCAGTACATAGGATAACAGTAAGATAAAAAAGACAATAAATAATAACAATAAAGACACTAAATAAATAAATAAATAAAAAGTGCGCTCAGCAGGTGGCAAGTGCAAGGGTAAGTGCAGCCATCAGGTGTCAAAGTGCTAGTCGGGGCTGTAGGGGTACAGAACAGTCCCCGAGTGCAGGGTTGCCAGTGGGGCAGTGCAGATGTGCAACTGGCGGGGAGGGGGCCTGGGCCCGCGATCAGAGGATAGCCAGGTAACCAGTGCAGTTTCGGGTTCAGTCAGGAGATCAGCAGGGGAGAGGAGGAGAGGAAGCAGAAGCAAAGAGGAAGGTCTTGTGGTGCTTCCGGAACCGGAGGTGGTTCTCTTCAAGTTTCAGATGGGTCGGGAGGCTGTTCCAGAGTGAGACCCCCACCGAAGAAAGAGATCTACCACCAACTCGCTGCTTGGAGAAGCGACTGACCCAGAGGGAGTTGGAGGTGGATGATCGAAGAGCTCTAGAGGGAATATATATTTAGGAAGAGCGATTTGAAGGTATTGAGGTCCCAGACCCCAGAAGGCCTTGTGGACAATGCAGAGGGTTTTGAACATAATCCTCGCCTCCACTGGGAGCCAGTGCAGACATTTCAGTCCTAGAGAGATACGATCCCTGGGATTGAGGCCAGTCTCGCAGTGCTGTTTTGGATGAGTTGCAGACGGCGGAGAGTAGAGGCAGGCAGATAGAGAAATAGGCTGTTGCAGTAGTCCAGCCTAGAGAGAACCAGAGCTCTGGAGACAGTGAGCTTCTGGGGGAAGGTGAGGAAAGGAAGTATACCTACCAATGCATTGCTCCCTGACTGCATCTTCTCACACAAGTGATACAAGGCTACACTCTCTTACCGGAGCGATTCCCAGCATCTGAATCATGCACAGGCAAAGCAAGAGACCTACGCTCAACAGAGGAAGCACCATGAAGGTTTGGGAAGAGAAACCAAAATCTAAGATGCCAGACAAGCCAACTGTAGGCATGGTCCTGGGCTAACCCCAAAGTAGCCCCAGGTTGGCTCATAAATAGCAAATAATCCCAGCATGCTCCCAATCATAGACCACACATGTAGAACCTTACTTAAAGTGCCACTGAGAGTGAGGAGGGAAGAGAGTATAAAACCTAGAGACCCCAGTCCCCCAGTGTGGGTTAGAGGAGTAGAAGGCTCACATTCGGCAGTGATTGGAGACTGGAGACTGGTGGAGGAGGCAGAGGCAGGAGAGATGGAAGACTGTGGAGAGGTGGCAGCAGCGGAGCATGCAGTGGTGGTGAGAGCCAGGAGGGTGAAGGAGGAGGTGACAAGAATTAAGAGTGTAAAGGAGGAAGTTGTAACCTCAGAAGGAGGGCACATGCGGGAGGTGGTAATACTATCAGGTGAAGGGAGTGCAAATTTAGAGGAGGTGTTGAAAACTAAAGGGAAGAAGGAGCTGATATCAGGGGAGAGAGTGACACAGAGGATGTAGTGAAAGGAATATCATGAGGTGAATGTGATAATGAAGGTGGCACACACGAAGTTGGAAGTGTAACATCAAGAAGGAAAATGGATAAACCAGAGGGGTAAAGGCCAGAGGAGCAGGAGATTGCAGGTGGTAACAGTGGGCGGAAAACCAGAATAGAACACAAGAGGAGGACAACAGGGTAACATCAGAAGGTGAATGAGTAGAAACTTTCCGCCCCAATCACAGTACTGAGACCACCCCAATGGACTTAAAAAAAACAGATGAATGCTATCAGGGACTCTGGTAAATTGTGCATCCTACTACTACTAGACCTCTCTGCGGCCTTCGATTTAGTCGACCATGACAAATTATGCCAAACCCTAACCACCAACATTCACTTCTCCAAGAAAGCCATCGCTTGGATAAAATCGTTCCTCTCCGACTGCACCTCCAGAGTTACCGTAGGGGAAGAAGCAGCTGACCCCATCCCCGTACCCTGCAAGGATCCTGTCTCTCCCTGATGCTTTACAACGCCTACACAAAACTACTCTTCGCAGTACTCGATGCTATGGGAGTAATTTATACTTACTTTGCAGACGACACACAAATACTTATACCCATCACAGGTAACCTCGAACAGGACACAGCGTGCGTTAACAAAATCTACTCCCTCATCCAAAATTGGATGGCTAACAATATCCTTTGCCTCAATGGAGAAAAAACGGAGATCCTCATAGTCGGCTCCCCAGGCAGACTCAGAAACTCCACCCCGACTACACATCCATAGTGATAGATGGCACCCCCATCACCATATCCCATAAAATCAAAACCCTAGGAGTACACCTTGACTCTAGTCTTACTATGAATAACTACATCAGCGCTCTCGCCTCCTCCACGGCGTATACAGCCAAACTCATCACACTAAGCAGGCCTTTCCTTTCCGTGGAAAACTACCTGACACTCGCCAGAGCTCTAATCCTAACAAAGATAGACTACTGCAACGTTCTACTACTAGGCACCTAAAAAAAATACATAAATAAACTGCAACTCCTCCAAAACAAAGCCTTTAGAGCAGCCCGGGGCATCAACAGAAGAGAGCATATTTCTCAACACAGAGGCTTCCAGTACAAGTGAGAATTAGCCACAAAACTCTCACCATCACCCATAAATGCATCTCAGACAACGCCCCTACCTATCTCAGTCGAAGCATTGCTCTCAAAAATATAACCAGAACACTCAGATCTAGCGCCAATACACTCCTCCACATCCCACGTTTCACAACATCCAGAGCAGGTAATGCCAGCTTCCCCATAGCAGCCCCCCGCATTTGGAACTCACTTCCTACCCACCTCTGTAATGAAACCTCCTTCCCTAAATTCAAGAAAGAAAAAAAAAACCTGGCTGTTCAACAAATACTAACAACAATAGAGCAGCGTGTCCACTCTACTTTTTATACCGCCAAATCCGCATCCTTCCTGTGCTTTTATCTTATGGAACCCAATGTGCCCCCCCTATACCTAGGATCAAGTTTCCCAAGATTAATGCAAATTGCTCAAGACACCTTTGCTGTCTGTAACTGCTTAAGATTTCCAAGACATGTGTAACTGTTAAGATGTCTATGATGTATGTAACCTATGCCTGATTAAGTATCCCAAGTTGGATGCTTATCGCCCAAAACGCCTATGACACATGTAACTGCTCAAGATGCCTAAGATATATGTAACTGTTAGATGTTTATAACCTACGCCGTGACACCTAAGGGTTTGGCCGTGTAATCAAATGCAATAAATAAATAAATAAATACATAAAACTAGCAGCGAATGAGGGACTGAAGGTGGGCAGCAATCTCTTGAATAACCAGAATAGGAAGGTTCCGGTTGGCCTGGTCAGCACTAGGCAGGACCAGGCATTGGGAAGAAAAAAAGACTAGGTTAGGGAGACTATCGTTAGATCATGATAACCAAGGAGAAGACCAGGCAAGTCCTAGCTCCACTAAACCCTGTCCAGCTCTCCACTGCTACTGCCTGGCTGTCCTAATCTTTCTATCCTATCATTTTGTAACTTGTGTTTCACCTCTAATCTTACACACACACACAGTTAGTGTGAACCCTTACCACATATATGAATGAGGCAAAGTATGTGGTTCACAGTTGGATCTAGATGGATATTTCCACATAGGGACATATTTGTTTACTTTTCTAAGTTCCATAGTGGGAGTATTCCTGAGATCCCTTTTATTGTCTGGCTGCTGGCCCACCGATAAGATGACCAAGGCATAAGTGATTTGACAAACAAGATGCAATCGTAGGATTGGGGCGGGGGGGCATCCTCTATATTAACATGTTTGCAGATAATTAGATGGATGCCCCGTCTTGACTGATAATGCAACCATCTGCGCTCAGGAGTCCTTACTTTCAACATTATTGGATTACCACATAAACCCAATGTATCCTCTTCACCACCACATGCCACAGCAGAGGATGAGCCTCACCCCTGATGCGTGACTGTCCCCTCCTAGTTTTCACAGAGACAGCACTGGTGTAGCGGAAGCTCCTGCAGACCCCACGGGTAGGGGACCTGCCGCACCATTCCCTGGGGTGGGGCCTTGTTTTCAAGCTTGAGAACAAAATGATGTTTTCTGAAGTCGAAGTGCACTCAGACTTCAGAAAGAAATATTCTGTTCGTGGTGCGGGATTGTGCCGGTCCACTGGGCATGACAGGAACCAGGAAGCTGTCCCTGCTTCCTGGTTCCTGCCTGCATAGTGAGGGCTGGAGCACATGATCCCGGAAGACGGATTCGGGAACAGCAGGTAAGAATAAAAATATGTATGCATTCAAGTGTGTTGCATATTTATGATGTGTGTTTGTATGTGTGCGTGCAAGCATACCAGGGTGTCTTATGTATTATGTAATGTGTGTGTGAATGAGTAGGGGAGCGAGAAGAGTGAGATAGAGGAAACAAGGGGCGAGCACATGTGGCTTGAGTAGTGGCAAGGAGATAAGCTGAGGATGAACTGAGCTAGTGAGGGGGAGAGTAGAGAGTGAGATGAGCAGAGAGGTGGGGTGGACTAAGTCCATGAATAGTTTTAAGTATGATAAGTAGAAGTTTGTATTTAGCTCTTTGGTTCATAGAAAGCCAGCCGATCTGGCAGCGGGCAGAGAAGGGGGAAGAAAAACGAGAAAAAGAGTGCTGATCACAAAGTTGATGACTTTGCCTAGAGGTGAAAAGGCAGAGTTAGGAAGGCCGAAGAGGAGACTGGCACAGTAGTCAGATCAAGAAAGGTCTAGGCAGGACATCAGCTGTTTAGTAGTTTTGAGGGGTAAAAGTTAAAAGATGGCATATTTTTCTGATGTTTTAGAGGTTGAGTCTGGCAGCAGAGGTAGATTTGGAGATGAACAGTTAGAAGTTGTGAGATGTGTCAAAATCAATTCCTGGGTTGCAAGCAGACACTCCTAGGTTGCGAGCGGATGGAGAGTAAGCAAGGACATCAGTAGAAAAGAAAAGTGGAGGTGAAGGGGAAGAGATAGTGTGTTTGGATGGGTAGTAAAGAACTTTAGTTTTAGAACTTCGGTTTTAGTGGAGTTAAGCCTGAGTGAGAGAGTAGCCATCCAATATTTGATTGCGGACAGACAGAGATTTTAGGAAGGAGTTTATCAGATAGAGTGGGAAAGGAGAAGAAAGGTTGAGTGTCACCCGTGAAGAGCTGATAAGAGAAGCCAATGTCTGAGATAAGGGCACCAAGAGCCGAAGTTTATAGGGTAAAGAGAAGAGGACGCGGGACGGATCCCTAGGGTACTCCAACAGTAAGAGGGGTGGGTGGGGAGATGAGGGTGTTCCAGGACACCACAAAGTGTCTAGGAGACAAATAGGAGGCAAACCAAGCTAGAGCCTTGTCTCTGATGTCAAGGAGGGATAGAATTGAGAGCAGGTCAGAATGGGTGACAGTATCGAAGGCAGTCGAGAGGTCAAAAGAATAAGAATGGTAGAAAGGTTGGCTTGACGGGCAGAAGAGATGTAGTTGCTGACATTGAGTGGGGCTGTTTTGGTCAAGTGGAAAGGTTCGAAACACGATTGAACAGGATCTTGAAGGTTGTGTGTATCAAAGAATTCAGTGAGTCGCATGAAAACAACACACTGGAGAATTTTGGAGTAGTGAGGTAGAAGACAGACAGGGCAGAAGTTTGCTGGACAGTTTGTATCCAAGTTGGGTTTCTCTAGGAATGTAATGATGGTGGCAGACTTGTAGGAACATCTTTTCTTATGGTGTCATTACTTTGCGCAATATTGATGGCCAAACACAGTGTGGGCTTCTATATTTGGGTATCAGGCATCAGGAGCCAGGCACTGCCCCCATGTTTCTGCAGTAGGTGAAAGATTTTGTTCGACTATAATAATAAAAATGCATTTTCTTAGCCCTAAACTAATCCCTATTTGCAATTAAAACCCTGTTCTCTTAGTAATGTTCAAAAAGGGGTTGCATTTGTCAGTCTCGCTGTGTAAATCAAAATGGAAATGTGTTTGTGGTTTTTTTTTGTCAGTCATTCCAAGAAAAGACTGGGTCCGTGTAGCGTGCATGTTTTAGCCGCCTAGCCTTCACTGATAAACTTAGGTTAAATAACATTAAAGGCAAATTCTCCCAGTCAGTGAAGTAAGAAGAGCTGTTTCAATTGTATTGTATTGTATTGTTATTTTATTTGTAGATTTGTAGATCAATATGGTTTCATTCTCTTAGCTAAATGCTATGTAAAGACTTGTGAAGGGGCATCATTTTATATTAAAAACTCTAATCGGAGAATATCTGAGGAAAGTGTTTGAGTTTACATAGGGTGCATTTTTTGGGAAATGTCGCCCCCATGACGGCCCTTTCCCAGGTGACTTTATCACTGGACACTGGCACACTGCACATGTGTGGTGGTCCAGGCTGGCATGGAGTGTAGCACGGCCCTGCACTCAGCATGGCTCGCACATTTTTTTGCTAAGCCCCTGAGGCAGCAGTGTGCTGATGGTCCGGTCCAGCAGTGAATTCACTGAATGCCGTTTATGATTTTCACTGAGAAAAAGTAGGATGGCACAATAATTATTTATTTACGTTCATTTCTTGCAGTTTTGAGGAAATGTATGCTTGTGTGCAAAACACTCAGCTATAATGAGTGAAGATGTTTATGTGCTTAATGCAAACACCCACCCACTGGATTACCGTAGATTTTCTGCTCGTCCAAAAGGGTTTTGAAAAATACTATCTCTCATGAAACATGGTTAAGAAAGCACTTGTGCAAACCTGCTTCACATGGCTGCATTTTAGTTGTATACCTCATCCTGTGACCTATGTGAAACAAGATGTGTACTGCTTCTTAGGGGGACATGTACAGAAATATAGAACAGCGGAATGGTCTATATGCAATTAATTTGCATAGGATTTAGCAAATGGATTTGGCGCTTTGAAACATTGTATCGTTGTACAAGCGCCTTCTAAATAACCATTACATAAAAATAAAAATGCTTCAGTTTGCAAATCAACACAAAAGTCGTTCAATTTCTTAAAGCAGCTATAGAACTGGTTGTGACTAATTGAAGGTATTGTTCTCAGTGTGAAGATGTTGAAATAAATCTCCAATGAGAAAATAAACAGAACCACACAGCGGTCGCCCGAAGGCCTTAATAGGATCAAGGATCTATCATTACTCACGTACAGAAAATACAAATAATACATGAGCTCCCATGCTACAGCATGGTCATATGCTAACTGCAATGATCTGAGAGCATCATTTTAATTCCCTGTGCCCTAAATGGAAACATGTGCCACGTAATGTAAATGTGTTAAAACCAAAGAACCGATTCATTAAGATTTTTCCTCATGGGCATGCGCAGGGCTAGTCCTATTTATGGGCCATCTGTGTCGTCGCCCAGGGCCGCCTGATCATGGAGCACCGGACGCAGCCACCAGTTGCCACTTGTAAATCAAGTAATTAACTTTCAGCCCGATTCATGGAATTATTTGCGGGGAAATTAGGGACTTTGCGGGCCATTCTGCGCTTGAAACCCCCTTTTGTCGATTCATGGAATCGACTTTGCAGGACTTTTCTGTGACTTGCGTGGACTTTGCGCAGGACAGGCATGCCACTGCGAGCAGTCGAGCGCCTTGCGTGAGGCTCCACGCAGAGGGTGGGACTGGCCTGCACAGAGAATTAAATAGGGGGCGGAACATGCATAATACCCATTATCCAGGCAGAATGAGGAAGAACAAGACATAACATGGGCGTGTTGCGGGAACGGCCTGCGCAAGGAAATTGCACGCCCATCACTGCGAGAAACCAAGCGTATTCGTGGATCTGACAATGCAACATCTCATTGGGGGAATCAGCACGTAAAGCTCCCAAGCACACCATCACCTGGAGGCAGGCAGAAGGCGCCAAGTGCACAGGAATCACTGCGCAAAGGTATGGTCCGATCGGGGATTTGGGGGTGCTTGCATTCAGTTGGGGTGCTGTTCGTAGTTAGGGGTGCGCATACGCAGAGTAGCAGGGTGAAGCCGCAGTTTACGGGGTTCATACGCAGATTGATTGAACATTTACTTGAGTTATGGAAAATGGTATGCATGCTGATGGGGTGCTGTAGATAGTTACGGGTGACCGTAAAGGTAGGTGTATGTGTCAGGATTCCCTTTGCGTGGGGGAGAGTCAGGGGCGTTCTGGCCACAACCTGTGCATTGGGTTACTTTGCGGTGAGCATTTCATGAATACGCAGAGCGTGCACAACATTTCCTGTGCGCAGGGAGGTGGAAAGCCGTTCTCGGCGCGGGGACTTTGTGGGATCAATGCACACTTTTCTATGAATCGGGCCCTTTGTTTTCAAGGGGACTGCACTGTATCCAGGCCCGATGCTTTTTTTCTGTCCCAGCGAGGCCGTGTTGCCCATCGCCTGACATCTTCTGGTCTCTCTAGAGAAAAATAACTGTCCTTCCCACGTCGGCTGCCCTGGAGCTTTGGATGCTGCAGGCCAGATCTGAGTGGGCTTCACAAATACAACTAATCATTTGTTTTGATTTTCGTTAATTTAAGTAGCCATTGCTTTGGGAAAGATGTCCTTAACTTTTTTGTTGAATGAACACAAAGAGGTGTATTTTTTATTCTAAACACACACAAAGCACCATTTGGCCATGTAAATCAATTCCTTCATCCATAACAATTAAACTATGTCACACAGAGTTTTAAAAATATCTCCCTAATATTCATGTGTTTTTATTTGACACACCAAAAATATATTTGTCTTTATTGAAAGTCACACTTTTTTCCTCTGATCCTTTATGAAGCCTGCATTTGCCAAACAATGAAAAACAACCATCTAACCTTTTCACACATTTTTGTTCTGGCTATATGTCTTGAACCCCAAAGGGACTTTTTTTTAGCCGTCTGCTAAATTACATTCTGGTATTAGTAGTCTTCCATTCAAGATCAGGGAAACTAACTCCACAATCAAACTTTTTGCTTAACATGTTTCTATAACAATTTAGATACTTCTCTGTGTACTTTTCAAGTCATCTTTATAGAACAGGGCATTGTTGAAAGTTAAACTTGGGGCTGAGGAGGGAACACGTGGGGAGGCATGTCGGTCATGATCATTAGTTAGGAATGTGGGAAGAGGGAGTGCTGGCGTGGAGACGGGAGAGCTTGTTTTCCCTGGCCCTGCACTGACTTTCAAGGGCCAAGTGAAGGGAACACGTGTTTTTAAGGTTGGCATTATAAAATAAATGTTGTTTGCTCATCTGTTCTGCCAGGTCGGCACATTCCCCGTGCAGGCACCCACATGACCACATGAAAGTGACATCAAAGCATGTCTTGTATTTGGGATTTTGCTTTGCAGGAATATTTCAATATAGATTGTTGGGTTTAACACTTGTGCACCTTTTGTACTTTGCTAGCAAAGTTGTAGGACAATCTTCTCTCTCTGCTTATTTTCTGGGTGGTCATGATTCATTTTTCTTAGGGGCCAATGTTCATTTGTCAACATTCTTCTATTAAGAAGGGCCAATTGAATTCGATTTGCAGATTTCATTTCCCTTTAAGATGTGTGTTCACTTCCGTATGTAGATCAATGTGACCCCCACCCCAAGTTTTTGAGGTCTTATTTTGTTAACACAAAAGTCCTTTGAAACTGCCTACTCTCACTGTCTACCTGGCGTTCTAATAAACAGGGTCTGCTTCAATCCTGCTTTAATGCAGTCCAGCAGTAGGACCACTTTGTCCTGTGTGCCCCGCCCCCAACCCCTGCCCTGACATGCCTGACATCTGCCGTCACAGCAGGAGACATTCTGTGGGTGCTTAGCTTAAAATAATCAGAGCATTGCTTTGAGTTTCATTTCTTTTGCCATTCAAAACTATCCGCACTTGTAATTCTGAAAGAAAAGCATAAGTATAATTATTATACATATTTATACTTTGGACGATATGCTCAATATACACAGCAAACAAATAAAAGCAATCAAGAAATTGCTTTAAACACAGCAGTTTGCTTCTGTTAGCAGCACACAATCACAGTTGTTTGCACTGCATCTACTCCTGGCAACTTCCTCTTATGAAACTTTACATGTATTCATGTATTTATTCGCATTTGTTGAGCACACAGCAGACCGAAGGCATCGTGGCGCTTGTTACAGTGCTGCTTATACTTAGTTACATACAATTCAAGTCCGTCGGAGTTACATTGAATGATATTATTCTTTTGTTACATACGTACATTGTTACGTACTTACATACATTGAGGGACAGGTAACTAGGAGAGCAGGGTTAGGTAAAGAGGGCAATTTTGAGTTTTTTGCGGAAGGAGAAGAGAGATGTTTCGGCTCTGAGGTCAGTGGGGAGAGAGTTCCACAGCTTAGGTGCGAGGAAGGGGAAGGCTGTGCCTCCTGCCTTAGTCCTATTGATGCGAGGTATCGTTAGTTGATTGGTGTATTGTAGTCTGGTCGGTCTGGTGGATTGAGATCTACATAGGGTGTCAGATAGGTATGAGGGTGCTGAGAGGTTGAAGCATTTATGGGTGGTAGTGAGAATTTTGAAGGTGATGCGATCCTTGACTCGGAGCCAGAGGGCTGTCTTCCTGGCTTGTGTGATGTGGTCTCTTTTCGGTATGCCGAGGGCTGCTCTAAGAGCATTGTCTTGAGTTGTTTGGAGCCTGGATAGGTTTTTTGGGAGGTGCCGGCTAGGAGCGCATTACAGTAATCTAGTTTGGCTCCTATGGTAGCTCTGGCGATGGAGAGGCAATTATCCTTAGTTAGGAACAGTTTTATTGCGTTGATGAGTTTAGTACTCAGTGCAGAGGCCGAGACTATGGTGCTGACTTGTTTGTCCATAGAGTAGCGTCTATGTGAACCCCCAGTGTTTTGACTGAAGATAGTACTGGGATGACACAGTTATCTATGTTGAAATTGAGGAACAGCGGGTTGAGGTTGGAGAGTGTGGATTTCTGGCCTAGAATGAGGAATTCGGTCTTGTCCCCGTTCAGAGAGAGGCCGTTAGTAGCCATCCACGCTTGTATTGTGGAGTAGACATGTACACATCGAGTAGTACAGACGCATTCTGTGACGTCATTGAACATACAAATAAGGGCCGACACAGGCTCGGACCGGCAAATAGGGCATTGCACGAACCAAAATAACACAAAATGCTAGCATGGGAAAGGTTTTTGTGTCAAAGTGGGCCACATTTTTAGCCTACTTCAGCATGTGGCTAGTAGTTTTGACCATTGTTGCTGAATAAGTATTTTAGGTACTATTCAAAAAGTATGTCACAAAAGGAATGAATTGCCATTTGCAACTGTGGGCCACTTTTTCATTGGTACCTGAGACAATTGTAAACCCCAGTCCACCTCTGGGCCGCACATATCTTTTGACACACAGGGCCCTACAGATCTTAGGGCCGGCACTGTGCATGCGCCAATGGTACATGCACGTGTGAACAAATCCTACATTCTACCAGGGCTGCGTTGACAAAATGGGATCTGACCAAACAATGGCTTCCTGCCCCCAGAACCAAAACAAAAAGCGGACTGGTAGCATGCCAGGAGCCAGAGACGTTTTTCATGGGAGGGCAAATGGGGCACTTGCCCAGGGCCTCCGCCTTGGAGGGGGCACCACAAGGCTGCCTGATCTAAAGTAGTAAGATTCCTTTGTTTTAGCACACATCAGGGTATTTTATGGCATGGTGCTGAGGCTCTAAACCTATTTCCTACCTCTTTTGGCAAGTACATTCTGCCTCGATCAATTCATCATGTGAGGCTCTCTGTGTTCACTGTGGTATATATAGTTTGTGAAGTTGTTCCTTGCGGCACAACTCCTGTAGCAGTCTTTCCTTCCTGTGGTAATTATGTTGATCATGTGGAATAGCCACATTTGAAATGCATATTGGTAAACTGAGTGCCACAATGGTTCAGAAGTTAGCTCAGTGTGTTAAGCACTCATTGCAGAGATATGTGTTCCTTTGCAAGATTAGAATAGCACATTCCTGTAAGGCTGGGTGAGCCTTTCCTAAGTCTGAAGTTTATAAACCCGCCTGTGTATGCACTTGGTCTTGCAGCACAACAGGTGCTATTATCAGCAATGTGCCTGCACCAGATAGGGGTTGCTATAAAAACGAACATGTCATCCTTATGGTGAAGGTCTAGAAATTGGTTTGTTCAGATGGGGTGTTGTAAAACCTAGGCAATCACCTCCAATGATGAGCATAAACTATTAGTCCAAGAGATTAATAAGTCTCAGAATTTGGAACCAAAGCATTCATGCTTGTATCCCGGCTTTGTCAGCAGACAATACAGTGATCCTGGTCAAATCATCTAATATCTCTTACATTACTTTACTGTCTTCTGTGAAGTTTGCCTCCTCCAATGCTGGTGGCCTCGTTTAGCCCATTGCTTGATCTTTCTTCTTGTGTAGGCCATTTGAGTGGAAGGGGTGGTAGACAGAAGGGAGAGGACCGGATGGTGCAGGAATCGGGCAAGCATATTTTAAAGTCTGCTCGTTTGACACAAAAACTGCTTTGCATTTTTGTAAAAGGCAAAGGTTTTCTGCACGTTTATAAATTACAATTTCACAAGCCAGTGTTTTGGAACTATGTAAAGCTTTAACATACAAGACCAACCCAGATGAAATCTGTTAAATCACACTGATTGGTATGCTGGTACTTATATACTTCTCTTGATGATGGAGAGAATTAAGCTAGAATCATTCTGTGTTACACCCTTCTATAATATTTTGTTTTTAAAAATTGTCATGTTTGGTGATGTGATTGGTGTACTTTCAAAGTCAGTTTTTATAAAATGAGATTATTATAGTTCATGGTAAGAACTGGTAATTAAAGTGTTCAAATGCAGAAATTGCAGAGTTGGCGCACATCCCAGATTTAACCCTTAACCAGTGTGTGTAATGCTGTGCATCTAATTTAATCTTGTATTGCCTAGCATCTCGAAATCGCCAGCCCCTAAAACGTTCACAATTGTCAGCCCTTCAGATCTTCAAAACAGCCTCACTCATGGTTTCACTGGCTATAGCGTTGCTTCCACTATAATACCGAGTATTGATATATTGCACTCCACAGGCACGTTATTCTTTTGATCTCTAATGGCAACACTATTTGAAAACCATGTCCCACTTATAATCTCAGTCTGTCTGGATACAGACACCTTCCTGGTAGCTTCTAGTCTGCATTCACTATCCATGCTATGCTATGGGTAGCTTTTTCCTTCCTTCCAGTTGGTCTGCTCTATCCATGCTTGAGCACGTTTGCATTCTGTGGGGCAGCAAATGTGAGATCTCTGGCTATTCTGCGTTACATGTACCTTTTACGAAAAGTCTCCTGAATCTATGCTAGAACAGAAGTTACCTCTTCGTAGACTGATAATGTTGGCCTTCAAATGGTACTTGTTTATCATTCTGATTAGAGCAAGAATGAAGAGGGTAAGGGGACTTAAAGGGAGTAAACATCCTTATTTGTAATGCTGTGAGGCAGCATATCAACCTATGGGTTGTGATTGTGGCGCAGGGTGGGGCAGATATTCTTGATCACTTAATTTGTTTGGTTTGGTGGAGGGGGGCCCCAAATTGTCTGTGCCCGAGGCGGGGCCCCAAAAGTGCTTAAGATGGCCCTGCCAGGAACAAGGCAGGGGCCTTCTCTCAGAGCATCGCTGGTTGACAGAGCACTCTACACAGGGATGTGCTCTTTCTTTGGCACACACGACCTGTTTGGCACACACGACCTGCACCTGCCCTGCCCAGCTGCGTGCCAGACACGGGGAAGGCGTAATGAGTGTAGGGGCCGCGTGAGTCCACTTCAGGCATTTCTGTGCCCCCTTATAATAATGTATGCGTATCTTCCATATGTGGGTTTTTACACTTCCACCTCTGAAGCAATTAAATGAATGTACAACCGACTTTGACAGACCCTGAAGTCCGGGCACGGGTCATCACTGTTAATGTGGACCTAGCGAGAACCCCCCACAATGGGCTGACCCAACCCTCCACTGGTTAACTCGGCAACCACTGTGCACATGGCTGCCGTGAGGCCCTCGGTGCCCACACAACACCTAAATATGCACCGAAGTGCTTGCTGCTGGCCACGGGTGGCAGTAAGACATGGATTAGAAAGTGAGTTGACTTTGCAGCTCGCAACCTGCTGTGAAACCGCGTTCATAAATCGTCTCGAAACTGTACCTTGTGTTGTCCACTATTGCTCCAATTACATGTTCGGTATCTGCCCCTCCCCTCTTTACATCCTTGTACATGCAATCCATTCGTCCAGTCTCAACCTGACCCCGCAAATCATACTGTTGACGCACGTCACGCACATCACGCTCCAGGAGGTGTTGCTCCAAAGAAGACACGCCTTTTAAATGGATCTTGGGCAGGCGTTAACACTGTTGAATTCTTGTACTAGGAGATCAATTTTGCACCAGAGTTATATGTTAATGTAATTGCGGACCCAGTAAAGGTATATTGTTCTTAGAGTTCCGCTTGAACCATATGCCTCTGGCTCCTATGACTGTCAAATGACAGAGGAGTCACACAGGACAGTGCCAATTTTTTTTAAAAAGACATTGAGTCTCATTACAACTCATCCGGTATAGAAACAACGGTGGCGGTAAACCCGCCGCCCCCGTTGTTTCCATACCGGGTGATCACGACTCCTGCAGGCGGAGGCGTCAATCCCGCCAGGTCTGACCTGGCGGGTTTAACACCGCCCGCCTGCAGGCGGACGAGGGAATACAGCACCTTCACGAGATGCTGCCGGTGTTTCCATGATGCCCATTCCCATTGAGTCCAGCAGGACTCAATGGGAATGGGGATTTACACCATTCCGCCACCGGAATTCCCGGCTCACCGGGGTTGTAATGCCCCGGTAATTCCGGGAATCACGGAGGCGGAATGGTAATACGAGTCCGGCGCTAACCAGGTGGTTTTACCGCCTCGGTTACTGCCGGACTCATAATGAGGCCCATTGAAACTCTTGTGCACTTTGCGTTATTGTGCCCTGTGCAGGAGCTGCAGAGGGGGGTGGATTGTACCACTCTTAAAAAGGGAACGAATTGGGCATGTACTTTTTGAAAACTCCAGGATATCCAGATGGGATTTTAAATGTTGCACATTTTTTTAGACAGTGCTTGGTTTTCAAGTTACAGGTTCATGAAATCGATACAATAATTAATTGACATCTTTTGTTATATGAGATTATTTTAATTTAATTTTAATTTGTTTTTTCTCTGTGTTCTATATATCTATGATTGTGCACTTTGATGGAAATGTAATATTTCCGAATAAAGTGGTAAATTAATAAATTAATGTTCTCAGTAAAACTACTGGAAGCTGGGCCTGTGTTATATATTAAATCAATGAAATACATGATTATGATGTTCTTAAACGTGCAGTCATGCACAGAGTTTTTTTTTTTTTTACAGCGCATCCACCACTGCACCATCTGAAATGCTTACAATGTTCACATTTGCCAAAGGTGTAGCTTTAAAACAAGACTCACACATATTGAATCCACCGGCATGTACATTGAGGCAGAACTTGACAATGTCTTAGTGGTTTGTACTGAAGTCGGAGGATTGTAATATGTATTTATTTATTTATCTGCTTATCAGTCATTTATTATGTGCTTGATTATTTATTTATTTATGTGTTTCTGTTTAACAGCAGAGCGTGCACCATTATAAATAATAAATATATAAAATTCTCATATGAAATCAGTTCATTCTGTGTCCTCATTTCAAGCAAAATCAATTATTTAAAATTGTGGACTATTCGACTACTGTGATAATTAAGCATGCACGCGTTCCAAAAACTAACCTATACCAGAAAGCGTTAGTATTGACGTTTCCAAACGTATTCACAATGCTTAGCGTCTATTCTAAGCAGACTATGGTCTGCACAGTTTGTTAATCAATTTGGCATCTTGGGTTAGGTGGCAAAGATCACCGTGTGATCTCTCTTGAAGATTGTAAGGAAGCTGGTAGTCACATAGGTCGCTTCTAAAGGCAAACTATGACAACTTCAAAAACACCAACAAAGGAGCTGTGCCTAAAATACGACTGGCTCACCTTCGGTAAGAAGGATTATGGATTTAGGGAAGGGATCACAGTGTTGCTATATGATCAGAGAATAGATTATAAAAAAGGGCTCCTGGAAAAAACCCTTTTCTGCCCAGGAGGGATCAATAGTTAACAACAAAACAGGTGAACGGGCCAAAAGCCGGATCCCCTCACTATTCATTCACCATTTCCATCTAAACAAACGTAAGTAAACATTCTTGCATCTATATAGTTGTATATGCAAGAATGTTTACTTGCGTTTGTGTTTTTGTGCAATTTGATTTTGCTTTACTTTGTAACGTATGATGTTCAGCCTTAAAACCATCAGCAATTGTATGTTATTGATTACAAACAGAAGTATTCCAAAACAACTAGGTGTGGTATTTTCTTGCTAGATGGAAATGGTGAATGAATAGTGAGGGGATTCGGCTTTTGACCCGTTCACCTGATCAGAGAATAGGTCACCTTCCCTTCCTATAGTTCGACTTCATCCTCAATTTTTTTTCTTGCTCTTCCATTGGCTACTTTCAGGCTAAAAAGGGGAGTCCAGCCAGTGACCAGCCACACCTGGGACTGATCCTATCAACCCAAAGAGAGTAAAACCGAGTTGGGTTTCCAGATCCGCCACCAAATATGCAAATAATGACTTATACACATTCGTTGTGTCTATCCTGGAAACAAGACTGAATTAGACTATTCAAAGGGTTGGCAATTCAACCCTACAAGTTTTCCGAGATCTGCCTTGCTCACTCGTTCATCTCTTCTCTGGTTTTTGCTGCAGGATCAGATTCTTGAGGTCAATTTCACAAACCTTTCTTCTGGTTTTTCAAGCCCATAAAAAGTAAAACTGTGCAAGCACAAAATTCACACGAGATGCAAACTCTGTGTGTGCAGAAGTCACTCTGTGTTTGTGTAACTCATGCATGCTCACAGTGCGAGTGTGTGGCACGAACTTGGCATAGACAGTAAGAGAACTTAAAACAACTGCTCCCATGGATGTACAAAATGGGAATATTGAAGTGGTGGATAGTGGGGGCAATGCAAATGAGATTTACTTTCACAAAGGAGCAAATCGCAGGAAGGAATGGGGCAAACAATCTGCACCCATTTACCACGGTCCTAAATTCCCTCGTGTCCCGACAGGCATGAACCAGAAATGGAATTGGTACAAAGCAAACACAGGAACACTTCCTCGCTCCTGTCGTCCACTATTTTGAATGCAAAGGAAAATTCAACTTTTGCATGGCCAGGTTCCCTGAAATGCTGTGAATCATCAGATACATTTCCATGCAGATTTGTAGCCTGGCACACGATTTGCACTTGCATTTTACAGCTGTAACCTCTTGGTTAATCTTGTCTTGTGTGCCGAACCCATTGCAGCAGTTGATCCTGAAGGAGAGTCGTAGATATTTTTTTGAGCAGACTTCTGGGGAAAGTCTATCTTTTTCAGGTTTCCTAGCATTCTTTTAATCCTGGTCATTTCTCTTTCCGTCCCAGCAGATTCTACGTATGGTCGTCATCTTGCGTGATTTATCATTTTTTGGGATTCTTTTAGGATTAGCGCTTCTCAATCTCTTTCCTGTCCGACAGTAGTAGGCTTTGTGGATTACTCTTTGAAGCAAGTGATAATGGCTGATGCCAATCATTGTATCTTCTGCTCTCTGATTTCCTTTGCTCTACAACTTTGTCTGGGTTGCAATGCAAGGGAAACAAAGGCCTGGCTGCTGCCCTAGGGGACAATGACGTCTTCTTCACGTCTCGCGGTAGCGACATGGCGCAGAACCACTAAAGAAAGAATTCCCAGGCAGGGGACTTTAAACAGCGTTGGTTTTCACATCCAGCACTCAATGCAATTTCTTGAATCCTCAGATGCTCATTTAAAGATCAGGTGGCTTAAGGATCAGAGGCATAATTTAAGGATCAGTTTAATTTAAATGCACAGGATTACGTGAGATAAAAGCAGGCTTGAACAGAGCAGCAGAAACGTACATCTCCTTCCATGAACTGACCTGAAACTCCAGTATCTTACTTTAAAGACGGGCGGCTGTACCCCTGTTTATCGCAAGGAATATATTTATCAAGAGTACGTTAATGAGAAAAATTGCAGTGTTACATATTGAATGTTTTAAACATTCTGTGGTTTCTTTTTTGGTGAGATGCATTTTATTCAATCTATATTAGATTATTACATTTTCCTTATTTTTTCAATTCAACAATTTGTTTTTTGATGTAATCACCTACAACTTTCTAGAGCAGTTAACAATGGATTTGTATGTATTGATTTGTATAGCGCATTTGCCAAAGCGCTTCACATAGAAAGACACTACAAATAGAGTAAAATGACTAAATAATTACTGATAACGAGAAAGAAGATACGATTTAAGTGAGGAACGAAATAAAGAAAGAGTGGGGGAAGATCTAGTGGTTAAGCGTCTCAGTGCTTAGGTGCGAGCATAGAGAAGGAGAGAAAACGGCATTCAGCACAAGGGGCCTTCAGAACTGGAGACGATAAAGTGATTCAGAGCATAAGCAAGAACATAGATGGAGATCGGGGAAGCAAGGTGGAGTGGGCTAGTCCGGAAATACATTTAAAGACAACAGATCAAAAATGAAAGCCCACGCGTGCATCAAAAGGTAGCTAAGAAACAGACTACAGAATAGAAGATAGGGAGGTGCGAGAAGAAACACAAGAGAATACGAGCAGCTGCGTTATAAACAGATTGCAGTGGAGCAAGACGAAAAAGAGGAAGGCCAAATAGTAAGGTGGAACAGTTGTCAAGAGTAGAAAAAGTGAAGAATTGAGAAGTTCAGTAGCTTGGAAAGAAAAGACAGAAAGGGGTGAGATATGATATGATAATATGATATGGCATTTAGAACGCGCCTATACACAAGTGTTTCAATCCACGATGCTATAGAGTGTTATGCTACGTTATCATGATTTATACCCTTCTGTTCATGCTTGCAGTTGTGCCCTTCTGTTCATGCTTGCAGAACCAAGAGAAACTGGCATCTGTGTGTGCCAGCTTTTTGGGTGTGCTTTGTTGTGTGCACTGGGCTTGTTGTGTCCAGAGGGGTAGCGTTCAGTGTCTGGGTTATTTGTTGTTTGCAACTGTTTGGTCTTGTGGCGTGATTAGCAGTGGGTGTGTGGTTTGTGTGTGTTTTTAGTGTAGTTTTGATGGCCCTTTTGGACATGTGTAGTACGTGAGAGGTATGCAGGTGTCGAAAAAAGGAGGGGGTTGTTAGTTGGTTTCTGTTTGGCTCTGGGTGTGTGGTTCTTTTATTGTTGGTTCTTTCAGAGATGAGTCAAAAATAATACCAAGATTACAAGTAGACTAAGTGAAGGGAATAGTAGACGTAAGAAACAGAATGAGCGAGAGTGGGGAGAGATGTGTGAGAAACTGAAGAAATAGATATTGCTGGGAAAATAAAGAAGCATTTAAATGGTGGAGAAAATTAAGGTTGCATACATTATATTATAGTACATTATAATATCAAGCTAATTATCTGATTTGGTAGTATAGAAATGACACGCTGTAAGATAAATGTGAATGCTAATACTGCTGTGCTCAAGATACATCTGGACTGCCAACTGGTTGTAGAATATAGCAGAAAAGAGAATGGTGATCCTGAGTACTAGAGCCATTAGATATGTATAGATTACTGAGTGATAGGTTATCAACAGCAGCAATCCAATGCAAGTCAATTATGGTAGATTATAGAATTGATCAAATTGTACGGACTCTAAGGGAAGCATGGTATCAAAAGCAAGACAGACACAAAAGATACGTGTGGGGTTGGAAGAATGTCTATCTTGCCCTACATCTAGGAGGGGAGCACGCTCAACTATCAAATGATAAATAACACAGTCCTAGCTGAGTCTGTCAAAACAAGATGGCCTATGCTAACAAAACCTAACGCCAGCCCTTACCCTAATATAACAAATTGTGTGTGGAAAAATGTGTATGCAAAAGGAATAATGTGCAAAACTATAAAGAATCAATGTGGCAGAGTCAGCTCTCCTCCACAGCACGGGGAAAGGCGGCCCCGGTAGACAGGATGACACAGTCTGGTTGAGGTTCTTCAAAATTACAGGCAATTTAAAATGTGGATTGAGGCCCACCTGGCCTTCCATGCTAAAGCCTTTCTTTGCAGCTCCAATATATAGTTCAACAAAAGGTTCACGCAGGTCTCCCTCAGTCGGGCTCGGACCGTTTCAAAACGCAAAGCTCAGGTAGGTCTCCCTCTATCGGGCTCGGACCTTTTAAAGAACAAAAGTTCACACTGACCCCCCTCTGTTGGGAACAGATCTCACACGAAATTCACCTAAGTCCCCCTCTGTCGGGCTTAGAACTCGTCAAACAATGTTCAACATGACTTGCAAAGGGGCTCCCTTCCCCACGCTTATTACACTTCGGGTCTCCCTCAGTCGGGCTCAGATCACTTTCGGATGTTGCAGATTTTTAAATGCGCGTGGCTTGCTTTACAGACCTCTGCAGGAGCACTTTGACTAACAGTTCATTTGGTGTCTCGTTGCAAACAATGCACGTTTCACAGAGACTTTCGAATGGGCTACTTCCTTTTACTGGACCACTCCGTTACTTAGCACCGCTGATTTCACAGCTATATGTTTACTTCAAAGTTCATTCACACGTCTGCCACTTCAATCTTTAACACATCCCGGTCTCTCAGGTCGCTTGCCAACTCACCGGCTGTGTTCGTCTTTCTTGGTTTTCTCCAGGGGTCTCCCTCAGTTGGGCTCGGACCCCCGCCAAAGTTCACAGATGGGTCTCCCTCAGTCAGGCACGGACCCACTCCAAAGGTCACAGAGGGGTCGGACCCTTCTTAAAAGTTCACAGATGGGTCTCCCTCAGTCAGGCTTGGACCCCTTCCAAAGGTTCACAGATGGATCTCCATCAGTTGGGCTTGGACCCCTTCAAAAGTTCACAGATGGGTCTCCATCAGACAGGCTTGGAATCCTTCAAAAGTTCACAAAATAAATATCTTTGGACTTCCAGTCCCAGAATCATTCATTCCGATTTTGTTCCCAATTCGCTAGCTCCCCCTTTTGGCACTCTGGAAGTTTTGGGAGCTGCAGGAGTCTATAGCGATGCTTGTTGAGGTCAGGGTCTCGCCACCTGCCCCTCAAGGGCATTGGCTTGCCTGTTTTGCCCAGGGGAGGAGCTCTGGTGTGGACACTGTCAAGTAACGCCAGCCGCCCCTGATTTGGCTCCCTGGACGTGCAGTTCCCTTTCCACTCGGCAGCCTCCCCTGTACTCACAGGCCCAGCAGTCATGCAGGCCTTCTTCCTCCAGGCCTTCCAGGGTCTCTCCAGTTCAAATTCTCTCCTCTCAGCCTCTGTGCACCATCCAGCATCCCAAGCTCGCTCAGAGTGTGCCTGTGAGCTCTGCCTTTTATAGTGAGGGGAGGCTTAATAGCGCTCAGGTGAGACTGATTGTCAAGGGAGGCCTGACCTTGCCTGTCCTTGTTAAGAGGACAGTGTTTTGTTAAAAGGAAAGAGTCTGTCTTCTGTGTCTGTGTGTGTTTCTTCTCAGTGATCATAATTCTCTCAATCTCTCTCTTCTTATGTCTCAGTGTTTGTATAGAAAAGGGGGGAGCGAGGTGTTGGGAAATCATAGTGGTTTCTGGTAATTATGGGAAAATTGGGTTTAACATATCCTATCTAGAATGAGTGGGCAGTCCGGTAGGGGTGTGTCAGAAAGGGGTGGAATACCGTCTCTCTCCAAAGGGAATTCCTCCTGTAGTCCCCAAGGGCTCCCTGTCCAGGTGATTCTGCCGCACTGGTCCACCCCCAGGGTCTGGTACCACAGGCGATGGCCGTTCCCTGGCCACCAGAACAAAAGATCCTTGGTGTCTATCCGTGAGAACACCCTTGGATTGCTCACATACCCTTCCCCTAAAAGGCTGGCCTTCCGCCCACAGAAAGTTAGCTAAAGGCTCTTCTGGGGTTGATGTTTCAAAGGAGTCTATCTTCTCTCCTATATATGCCTCTCCTGTTTCTTGGTTTTTGGGACAAAAGCTTAGAGTATGGGCCCAATCCCCACAGACATAGCACTGTTCTACATGGGAGAATTCAGATTCTTCTGAGGCAGCGGCGGACAAGACCGAAAGGGACGTTTTCCTTTTTTTGTTCAGGGGGTTGAAAAATGTTTTAGTCGTTTTGTTCTGTCCTATTTCTGTTACCTCCTTAAGAGATGTTTCTAAGGAAAGGGGTTAATATTCCTGAGCTTTAAGAGGACGGGTTTCCATAAGACCTTCCAACTCCTGCTACAAAGGTCCAAGGCCTTTGGAAGATAGGAGTGGGTGGTCTTGTGGTACCTATTTATCTGACAAGAGTGTAGATTTCAGAGCTTTATCCCTCGTAGCTTGGAGAAACCTTCTCACCTGTTTCTGTGAATCAATTTGGAGGTTCAATCTGGGTTCAATTCAGAATATTTGTGCTTTCAATGGTTCTTTTAGGTAGGGGTTCCCCTGCACTCTCGTGTATGAGATTTCCAAGTATCTCACCCCTATGTATATGTGTAGGAGCAAAAGAAAAGTTGTGCAACACAAACCTCATCTCATCTCCACAAGAAAGAAGGGGTCCCTGGGGGGCACTAAATAGATGGCTGAGCTAGTGGCAAAGTTTACCTGTAAACCCAAGGAGATCAAGCTCTTATCTCTCCCTGGTATCAGATAATCTTGAGGGGATAAAATATGGTATATATTACCCACTACAACCTTTCTTTCAGGAGGAATTGCCTGAGGGGTTAGTGGATGAAAGCTAACAACTATTTTATAAACTGAGTCTCTTGAGTAGTTGGAAAATGGGGTTTCCATAGATTTTACCCCATTGATAGAAAAAGGGGCCGTTGCATATGGTTTTTCCTCCAGGTAAGGAGAGTTAGAATTACCCTGGAGAAAACTACATTTGTTTGATTATTGTCCTGATCCTGGGTGTAAGGCATTGGATCTCAATGGATTGTGGTCTCTAGTCTGACGGGATCTCCAATTTGATTAAATTGAGTCTAATCCCTCTCCAGACAACGCATGTAAGGGAAGCATGGTATTAAAAGCAAGAGAGACACAAAAGATATGTTTGGAAAACATTTATTGTACTCAATAAAGGGATTGGAAGAATGCATATCTTGTCCTACGTCTAGGATGGGAGCACGCTCGACCATCAAATAATAAATAACACAGTCCTATCTGAGTCTGTCAAAACAAGATGATCTATGCTAACAAAACCTAATGCCGGCCCTTACTCTAATGCATGGGTGCACAACATACGGCCCGCGGGCCAGTTGCGGCCCGCCATGCCCTTTTGACCGGCCCGCGAGGCACAAAGACTTTCCTAATGGAGGGCGGCCCGCGGCCACCCTCCATTAGGAAAGTCTTTGTTGTCTTCCGGGCCGGTGAAAACACTGGCCCTCATTGGCTCAGCACACACACGCATCACGTCGCTCCTACGAGCCACGTAATGCGTGTGTGCTGCACCAATAGAGGGCCAACACTACGCTGGCGTGGTCCATAAGGCTTGATGCCGGAAGGCATTTCAGCCTTGGACCACGCCAGTCGTAGTACGATTCCAGCGTTCCAGCTTACCTGCCGCTTACCTGCCTTCCAGCACGTCTCCGGTAAGTGCTCTGTTTGTGTTTGTGTGTCGGGTTTGTTTTGCTTTATGTTTGTGTGTGTATGGGGGGGAGGGTGTCGGATGTGTATGAATGTTTGTATTTTGTGTGTATGTTGAGATGCGGGGGCGGGGGGATGTGTCGGATGTGTATGAATGTTTGTATTTGAATGTATTTTGTGTGTATGTTGAGATGCGGGGGTGGGGGTGTGTGTCGGATGTGTATGAATGTTTGTATTTGAATGTGTTTTGTGTGTATGTTGAGATGCAGGGGTGGGGGGGTGTCAGATGTGTATGAATGTTTGTATTTGAATGTATTTTGTGTGTATGTTGAGATGCGGGGGTGGGGGGGTGTGTCGGATGTGTATGAATGTTTGTATTTGAATGTATTTTGTGTGTATGTTGAGATGCGGGGGTGGGGGTGTGTGTCGGATGTGTATGAATGTTTGTATTTGAATGTATTTTGTGTGTATGTTGAGATGCGGGGGTGGGGGGGTGAGTCGGATGTGTATGAATGTTTGTATTTGAATGTATTTTGTGTGTATGTTGAGATGCGGGGGTGGGGGGTGAGTCGGATGTGTATGAATGTTTGTATTTGAATGTATTTTGGCGGTATGTTGAGATGCGGGGGTGGGGGGTTGTGTCGGATGTGTATGAATGTTTGTATTTGAATGTATTTTGTGTGTATGTTGAGATGCGGGGGTGGGGGGGTGTGTCGGATGTGTAGGAATGTTTGTATTTGAATGTATTCTGTGTGTATGTTGAGATGTGGGGGGGTGTGTGAATGTTTGTATTTGAATGTATTTTGTGTGTATGTTGAGATGCGGGGGTGGGGGGGTGTCGGATGTGTGTCGGATGTGTATGAATGTTTTGATTTGAATGTTTTTTGTGTGCTGAGTTGGGGGGTGGGGGTTCGGGTCTGTATGGGTGCTTGTTTGAGAGTTTGCTGATTTGCGGGGGTGGGGGTTCGGGTCTGTATGGGTGCATGTTTGTGTGTGCTGAGTTGGGGGGGTGGGGGGTTCGGGTCTGTATGGGTGCATGCTTGAGTGTGTGTGTGCTGAGTTGGGGGTGGGGGTTTGGAGTTGGGGGGCGTGGGGGGTTCGGGTCTTTATGGGTGCATGTTTGTGTGTGTGCTGATTTGGGGGGTGGGGGGTTCGGATCTGTATGGGTGCATGTTTGTGTGTGTGCTGAGTAGGGGGGTGGAGGGTTCGGGTCTGTATGGGTGCATGCTTGAGAGTGTGTGTGCTGAGTTGGGGGGTGGGGGGTTTGGAGTTGGGGGGTGGGGGTTCGGGTCTTTATGGGTGCATGTTTGTGCGTGTGCTGAGTTGGGGGGTGGGGGTTCGGGTCTGTATTGGTGCATGTTTGTGTGTGTGCTGAGTTGGGGGGTTTGGTTTGGGGTGAGTGGGCCATGGGGTGGCGGGTTTGGTTGGGGGTGAGGAGGCCATGGGGCATACCATTTGGTTGGGGGTGAGGAGGCCATGGGGCATAGTGTTTGGTTGGGGGTGAGGAGGCCATGGGGCATAGTGTTTGGTTGGGGGTGAGGGGGCCATGGGGCATAGTGTTTGGTTGGGGGTGAGGAGGCCATGGGGCATAGTGTTTGGTTGGGGTGAGGGACATATGGGGCATAGTGTTTGGTTGGGGGTGAGGGGGCCATGGGGCATAGTGTTTGGTTGGGGGTGAGGGGGACATAGGGCATAGTGTTTGGTTGGGGGTGAGGGACATATGGGGCATAGTGTTTGGTTGGGGGTGAGGGGGCCATGGGGCATAGTGTTTGGTTGGGGGTGAGGGGGCCATGGGGCATAGTGTTTGGTTGGGTGTGAGGAGGCCATGGGGCATAGTGTTTGGTTGGGGTGAGGGACATATGGGGCATAGTGTTTGGTTGGGGGTGAGGGGGCCATGGGGCATAGTGTTTGGTTGGGGGTGAGGAGGCCATGGGGCATAGTGTTTGGTTGGGGTGAGGGACATATGGGGCATAGTGTTTGGTTGATGGAGAGGGGGCCATGGGGCATAGTGTTTGGTTGGGGGTGAGGGGGCCATGGGGCATAGTGTTTGGTTGGGGGTGAGGGGGACATGGGGCATAGTGTTTGGTTGGGGGTGAGGGGGCCATGGGGCATAGTGTTTGGTTGGGGGTAATGGGGCCCTGGGGCATAGTGTTTGGTTGGGGGTGAGGGGGCCATGGGGCATAGTGTTTGGTTGGGAGTGAGGGACATGGGGCATAGTGTTTGGTTGGGGGTGAGGGGGCCATGGGGCATAATGTTTGGTTGGGGTGAGGGGGCCATGGGGCATAGTGTTTGGTTGGGGGTAAGGGGGCCCTGGGGCATAGTGTTTGGTTGGGGGTGAGGGTGCCATGGGGCATAGTGTATCTAGGGTCAATAAAATATATATAAGTTAATTAAACAGACGAGATACAATAACTAAATAGAAATAAATTATAACAATGGAAAATGTGTAGTACAAAATGTAAGTTTGAAATGCAAATAAAAATCGTTACCCCTCAAAAACATTCTTTTTCCATGTGTTTAGTACAAATTGGGGGTTTTAAAAGCCTCCTGCCACGCCCCACCTATCGCCCCGCCCACATTTACTTTTCGGCCAACTATAGCCCTCATGTAAGGTACTTTCGGCCCTCTGTCAAAATCAGTTGTGCACCCCTGCTCTAATGTAACAAAATGTGTGTGGGAAAAAATTGTATGCAAAGGAATAATGTGTAAAACTATAAAGAAGCAATCTGGCTGAGCCAGTTCTCCTCCCCACGTTGAGCAGCACAGGAAAAGGCAGCCCCTGTAGACAGGATGACACACTCTGGCTCACGTTATTGAAAATTTAAGGCAATTTAAAATGTGGATTGAGGCCCAACTGGCCTTTCACGCTAAAGCCTTTCTTTCCAGCTTCAATATATATTTCAACAAAAGGCTCACACCGGTCTCCCTCAGTAAGGCTCGGACCCTTTCATAACACAAAGTTCAGGTAGGCCGCCCTCTATCGGGCTCAGACCTTTTAAAGCATAACTGTTCACGTTGGTTCCCCTCTGTCAGGCTCAGATCTCAAAACTAAATTCACCTAGGTCCCCTCTGTCGGGCTCAGACCTCTTGAAACAATGCTTCCTTCCCCAAGCTTATTACACTTTGGGTCTCCCTCAGTCGGGCTCAGACCGCTTTCGTATGTCGAAGACTTTCGAATGTGCGTGGCTTGCTTTACAGACCTCCGCAGAACCACTTTGACTAACATTTCATTTGTTTTCTCATTACAAACAATGCACCTTTCACAGAGACTTTCGAGTGGGCTGCTTCCTTTCACCGGACCACTCCGTTACTCAGTACCACTGATTTCACAGCTTTATTTTTACTTCAAAGTTCATTCACAGGGCTGCCACTTCAATCTTTAACAACACCTGTCTCTCAGGTTGCATGCCAACTCACCAGATGTGTGCGTTTCTTTCTTGGCTTTCTCCAGGGGTCTCCCTCAGTCAGGTTTGGACCCCCACCAAAGGTCACAGATGGGTCTCCCTCAGTCGGGCTCAGACACCTTCCAAAAGTTCACAGATGGTTCTCCCTCAGTCGGGCTCGGACCCCTTCAAAAGTTCACAGATGGGTCTCAGTTGGGCTCAGACTCTTTTAAAAGTTCACAAAATAAATGTCTTTGGACTTCCAGTCCCAGAATTCTTAATTCTGATTTTGCTCCCACTTCGCTAGCTCCCCCTTTTAGCACTCTGCGGTTTTGAGAGTTTAAGGAGTCTATGGGGATACTTGTTGAGATCAGGATCTCGCCACCTGCCCCTCACCTGTTTGCCTGCTTTACCCAGGGGAGGCGCATTGGTGTGGGCACCGCCAGGTAACCCCAGCTACCCCTGCTTTGGCTCCCTGAGGTGCAGTTCCCTTTCCACACTGCAGCCTCCCCTGTACTCACAGGCCCAGCAATCAGGCAGCCCTTCTTCCTCCAGTTCTTCCAGGGTCTCTCCAGCTCGAATTCTCTCCTCTCAGTCTCTGTGCATCAACCAGCATCCCCAGCTCGCTTAGAGTGTGCCTGTGTGCTCTGCCTTTTATAGTGACGGTGAGGCTTAATAGGTCTCATGTGAGACTGATTGCCCAGGGAGGCCTGACCTTCCATGTCCTTGTTAAGGAGACATTCTGTTGTTAAAAGGGAAGAGTCTGTCTTCTGTGTCTGAGTGTGTTTCTTTTCAGGGATCTTCATTCTCTCAATCTCTCTCTTCTTCGTCTCCGTGTTTTTATAGACAAGAGGGGAGAGTTGGGAAGTCATAGTGTTTTCTGGTAATTATGGGAAATTGGGTTTAACATATCGCACATAGACTGAGGGGGTGTCATTTAGGGGTGTGTCGGAAAGGGGGGCATTTCGCCTGCATTCCCCAAGGACCCCCAAGCCAGGGATTCTCCCGCTCTGGTCCATCCCCAAGGTCTGGCTCCACAGGCAATGGCTGTGGCCTGGCCACCTGTACAAAAGATCCCTAGGATCTATCTGTGAGAACACCCTCGGGTTTCTCACAGGACACACACGTGTTTCGCACGTTTGACACATTCTCAGTATCATAGATTTTGATCAGCAAAATAATAGGTAATCGGTAATTATGTACACATTGCTAAAAAAGTGTCCATGTGCTAGAGTCAAGAAAGTAATAGGTCTCTTGTCTGTAGCAAAGTGCCACTTTATTTTTAATCTATTAATACCTAACAAAACCCGCCTTACATTATTTTGAGTGTGACAATGCAGTGAAAATATCAGTAATGTGCCACTGAATAAATTTACCAGCTGCCATTGTTCAGCAGAAGACAAACATCTCCCAGGATTTACACACTGCACTAACGCCTGCACCATTTATTTATAGTTTTCTAACATTGAAGAACTTTTTTAAGATATCATAGGCCTGTACCTTCGCGACCAAATCGGGGTTACTTGGTGATTATTAGCCTTTTTAGGGTTTTTGGTTCTTTGTCGCATGAGGTCACTACGGAGACACTGAGTTCCTCTACTCCGTTTGTAAACTGTAGGAAAAGTTGCAACTGTGCCTGCACTTATTTGCGCCAAGATAAATTACTGGTGTATTTCCTTTTACTATGAATGACAAATCCAAAAGATCCGTTGTATTTGATAAAGTTTTTTATTTTGAATTTTCCGCCCCTCTTGGATGACACGTGTTTCGGCGTACAACCTGCGCCTTTTTCAAATCCGGGCCTTTAATGTGTCACTACGGTTCACACAAAAAATAATGTTCTTGTTGTAAATAAAGTACTTTTAGTCTTGGGCTTGAGCATTATTTTTTGTGTGAACCGTAATGACACATTAAAGGCCCGGATTTGAAAAAGGCGCAGGTTGTACGCCGAAACACCTGTCATCCAAGAGGGGCGGAAAATTCAAAATAAAAAACTTCATCAAATACAACGGAACTTTTGGATTTGTCATTCATAGCAAAAGGAAATACACCAGTAATTTATCTTGGCGCAAATAAGTGCAGGCACAGTTGCAACTTTTCCTACCATTTATTTATAGTTGTCACAATCCGCAGCGGGTGAGGCAGAGTAAAAGTTTTTTTTCTTTGTGTAGCTAACAGAAGGCCCTGGCATCACATTCATATGACTCTTATGTGAGGACCTTCACAGTTCAGGAAAACCTGGATCTGGAGTCCCCTCCTTTTATGGCTCTCACTTGCCAGCTGCGGCTGCAGTATCCATCACACCAAAATGATCATGCCTGATATACCCTTTTCACTTCAACTTTTATCATTGGTACAGTGCAGTGGTTTGGGTATCAAAACAAATGGTGGCCCTTTGGCACTGGAAAAAAAATAGAACCTGCTCCTGTTACATTCACACATCAGAACTTCCAATAGGCAACAACGTTATCCCAGCATGATAGACAAGCGTTTCTATTAGGATACAATGGGCCTCATTACGAGTTTAAAGGTAATTCAGTTGTAAACCTGCAGAATTACAGCCAACATTGTTCACCGTTATCGCTAGTCGGTCCCGTGGGTTTGCCACGGGATTACAAGAGGTGGTAGGCAGATATAATTTTGAGCAGATTTACTACTGCCGGCAGAAGTTCAGCACGGTAAATCCGCTGATTTTTGTAGGTAAAGTGGAAGATTTATCTCCAGCAACTAGCTGGAGGAGAATCCGTCACCTTTCCTCAAAAAATCGGCGGATTTACAAGCTGGAGATGAATCTGCCAAAAATGTGGCTGTACAGGAAAAAGAGTGGTCATTCCAAATAAATTGGCTGCAATGGAATTACCGCCAATTTCTTTCTGCAGCGCCAAACTTGTAATGAGGTGTGCCATTCCATAACGTTTCAACCAAGGAAACACTGTCCGAGCTTTATGAGTGTAATACTATCAAAAGAAGAATGGACTGAGATTGACTGGTCTGCGGCACAACGTATGGGTTCAGGTGCTCATACCAGTTCACAACTACATGGCATTCAAACTGGTTTATAATGGTTCTGCTGGAATCAGAGCTGGAACCACATGCATGAGATCACTGCAATGACAGACATAGTCCTTTTACAGCTTACTCTACACTTTTTTCGGAGCAGTTACAATGAGAGAAGGATGAGGATTTGGATCATGGCGGCGAGAGTTTCAAAGTAACCACAACCAGGGCTGGTGCTACAAATCAGCAACCGTGGACATCTTCTGATGGCACCATAAGCCGAGGAGAAGGAGTTGTACCAACTTGACCCTAAGCCTATTGCTACTATGAGGGAGTAGGGTGCACCAAATGGATACATTGCCTGGGGTGGCATCAATCCAACAAAGGCAAGAATTACCTATTTTCCCTTGCCACATGCAAGGAGTTTTCAGCTTTGTGCCCCTTCAGAGTTGATACACGCTATACAGGTCAACGACACCAAAGCATGAGATGGCAAAAGAGGTTTTCCAAGAAGGATTCTTTATGGTATTGTTGTTAAGGGTTAGGCATAGACATCGCCAGGCCCCCGCCTATATTGACTCGGGCACAATAATTTTGCCGCAAATTCCTGAAAAGACCCATGTTATAATAATTTTTATAAACAAAGTTCCAGCTTTCCATGTTTGCAGCAGTGATCATACATTGCCAACGCCACAGATGGCAGAAGCAAATATGGCATGTCTCCTACATTTAGTTTTGTGTCACCGAAACTCATTGAGGGAGCCGTGTATTAGCTGACGTCTTTAGTATCTTCCTAAAACTCTCTTTAGAGCATAATCAGTGAAATGAGAGAACTGCACCTTACGAAGTGGCTCTCACCTGTTGTGCCATTGTTATCCTCCCTTGATCGATTCCTTTGTTTTCTCCTTGTGTCTTTTAGTTTTCCTCCTAGTCGGTCACTGAAGAGGTAAGGTCTATCCCCACCCGTCGCAACTGTGTCGCCTGAAGGAACAGGAAGCGACAACTGGGATGAGTAGATGGGATGGACCCCAAAGGGGAAAGGTCCACAAAGGTGGAAGAAACCCTCAATTGATTTTGACTGAAGGTGTTGGTCAATGACAATCCAGTGGACCACAGTCCAGAATGGTATGTTAGGACCGAAGGAAGCTGCAAGACAATAGCAAGGTATGACTGCACAAGGGAGAACAAGAGAGGGTCAAGGGTAGCAGGGAAAAAGTAGGGTTGTCGGCAGGTGGGAACCAGAAGGAAAAGAAGGCACAACAAGAAGGGAATAAATGGAAGACAGCATCTTACCCAGGAGCTGTGACATGGTTGCAACGCGAGGCAATGGCGTACTCTGCGGTCTAAATGCTAGACAGGAGGCATGGGTGCCATTTTGTAAAAGACTAGACCAGAGAATGTGATACCGGATCTAGCGTGCTGGCACATTACCGCTGGAGATGCCAGCGTTTCACAGTAGCCATCACAGCGTTGTGACAGTGGACTCACTGGGGCATAGGGCACTACTCCCTGCTGTGGCGCAGAACAATCACTACACTAAGGTGCTTGTTACTGCAGCATCACGCCTATGATTACCATTTAATTTCGAACCATCTCACATAGGAGGCTATTCCAGATAAATATCAGGTTTGAAACTTTTCCATAAAGCCTGGACCAAATATTACATCTCGATGCTTAAAGGTGACATGAAACGTACTCATGCCACACATGTCACTTCAGAGTGTTTTTTCATGTTAAAGTTTTCAAGTTGTGTCGCAGCATTAGGCGGGGTCAGACAGACAAAGAGTAGTTTTGGCAATACAACTGCCTTAAGAGAGAGGTTTTCCGAAAATGCCTGCACTTGATGGTACTTTTTGCAAAATATTGGTAGACTACCGAGGGTCACTTGGAAGAAGTGCCCCAGCATAGCGCAGTGGCTTCAGTAGTGTTCCCCCAAGAGTAGGCCTACTGGGTGCCTTATTCTTAGGTGTGAGTGGACCACAAGCTGCTGGCCTTGGGAGACCTGCATGGACTCCTCAACTCAGTGATCACATCTTAGTAGTTTTCCAAATCTTTCCAGTTTTCATATTTAGTGTGAAATATAGTACATTTGAAACCCTATAGTTGCATAAGGGCAGATTAAAAACTGACCTGTGTCATGTATAGCTGGTGTCTTCAATCTGTGGAGCTCCAAATGTTTTGGGCTATTTCTCCCATGATCTCTCACCATTACCTATGTTGGGTGTCTATGGCGGATGGGAGTTCTAGTCCAGAACATCCGGAGACCAACATTTACAGAGCCCTGATGTAGAGGGGCTTAGACTGTTCACAAATCTGTGCCTCCACTGATAATCACTGTTTAAAAAAAAAAAAGATCTGATTCTGGATAGTACGGGTGAAAATTCTAGGATCAATTTAGCAACCTTCTTTCTTACTCTGTGATTTTTCTTTTGAAGTTTCCATTTAGGGACAGGCACTGCTGTGCTCATCTCTTTTGAGAACAATTTCTCATATCAGGGATGTTAAAATATTCATGAGCAGCAGCAGAGTTTTTGTGGAGACTAAAGAAACAATTAGAGAGCAGGGTGGTTGACAGATTGTGCCAGGTGGCGGCACTTATTCAATATAAAACTTGAAGGAAATTGTTTCTTTTTGGTTTATTTAGAGAGCAGCTCAACTAAGGGAAGGCCCTCGACTGTTGGCCTTACTATAAAGGATGAAAACAGAACCCCTTGCTATGAGCGCACCTCGCAAACATAAAGAAAAGACACATTCACAGTATTTACTATCCAACCTTTTTGTATTAACACATTAAATGTATGTTTCTTAGTGACATCGAAATTCTGGTGTGTAAGTAAAAGGTGACTGGATATCCTGACAGTTCTGTCTAACGTGATTCATGTCCTGACAATTGTGTCACATATGCTAATTGTGTCAGATATGTCAACTATATGGCCATAAGCTTCACCTGCTGGCTTTTTCAAGACAAATGGAATACATTACATTGTTTGCTAGTGGTAAACATGAAAAGAAATGCTCAAAACTGCTCCCATTGTACTAATCGAAGAGCAGTCTCCAAGTTTAAAGAGAGGAGAGACAAGCAAGTTTAGGAAATGGGTAGGCATACATGTAAATAAATGATAACCAAAGTAATACAAATTCATCAAGTGGAGAAAGAAAATAAAAATAATACGAAATAAAGACTAAATCAAAACATATGTTAGCAAACTCAAATAAAAACACAGAACTTGAATGAGAAATTAAAATATAAATTTAAAAAGTGAGTAAAGTAAGAAGAATACAAAATAAAACAATGGAAAACGTCAACAGGTATTTTGGCACAATAAGTTGAGTTAAGTATCGATTTTTTCTGAGAGTAAATTTAGTGCAGTTACTGTTCTATTCACGCCAGTCAAAAAGTGACCAATATTCTTCGGAATGTTAGATGGTGATAATGGGTAGCACTATTAGCTTATGCGTAGTGAGCTAACATTTAGTCAAGCTTAGTTTGTTAAAATACCTGGTACTTGGATTACAGTCTCAAATGGTTGTTCCACTTAAGGTTCAGTTTACTTCAGAATTATTCGTAGTGCTAGTCTCCTATTAAATGATCTATTGATAATATAGAATACAGTCACTTTCTTGTGCTACTACTCTTACATGTTATACTAGTTAGTGGGATACATTTTAGGGATTCTGCACCTTGTTGGTCCAAAGTGATGTCCTTTTTTCTGCTGGTTGCTTTCACAAAATATATGTAATCCAGATGTGTCTTAGCATTTTACCGGCTACATATTGGTTGCAAAGTATTGTGCTATAAAATAGATGTATTATTTTAATTCAGTACAAGTTACTCACACGATTGGTCATTACAGTCATCCAACATTATTTAGCAATTAAGTTGAAACCACTATTAATGTTAGGTAAAGTCACTTAATTGGTTGCAAGAGAAAAGGGTGTATACATTTATTCAGTGCGCACTGCTCACGTGATATATCTTAATAATCATCCGAAATACGTTTTGCAAAATATATTCAGACCACTACTCATGTTAATTAAAATGGCCACACAGGCTCACAATAGAAATTAATATGTGTGTGGCTCCTGTTCATTTTTATCCCAATTTCACAACCCCCAGGCCAGGCCACGGAACACCCTAATCAATTGCTTTGTTCATAATTACTTTGAAACACATGCTCACCTAATTGAGTGAGGGAACTCAGCTTGCATGGGAAGAGCCTTCGATGACACAAGCCGTTCCCTCTCACTCCGGCCTGCGGTTGTCTACCCAGCTCCAGGAGCACCCCTCCTTCCTCCACTGTCCAGCTCCCGACCGCACACTGCCAACCCGTCAGTCAGACCCCTGGCCTCAGATTTTTTTCTTTTGGTCTCTCTCCTCTCTCCATCTTTCTCTCGCCAGCCCAGACACTCCTCCTGCTCAGCCTTTTGATCCCCTTTTGCTTCCCTTCCCATTACTTATATCAGCATAAAGAAAACATGTTTTCACCAGCAATTTCACACCTCCTTTCGTGAACGTCATGCATCAATCAAAATTCCCCTCCTAAGCCAGCCCAGTAATTTTCCAGAAAAAACCCTCTGCTTCTTCACGGTAAACTTTATACAGCGGTGGGCTTGGTAACCCTAGAAAGATATTTGAAACACTTTCATTTTATTTTCCTGCGCTGGAAGCTCTAAACAATGGCTGCTTTAGGCAGAATGATTCTGCAAATTCATCGCTTTCAAAGTTCCACGTCCACACTGTGGGTCGGTCTGCATTTTGTGCATTTTATTTTCTCAGCCATCCTCCAGAGCCTGCACCTACAGTTTGCACTAACATATTCCACATGGGCTATGGCCTAGGCTAATCCCATTATGATCACTAATTATTTTAAGTAAATTAGGGATGCATTATTATTTTGTTAGGGGATTAGTAGTGTTATTTATGTGTGTTAGTCCCTATGTTCTTTTACACTACATTGCAATGCTGTGCTATGCTACACTATGCTGTGTTATTCTATCCAAACAATACAAGCTATACTATGCTAGCACCTTTCTTTGGTTTGCATGATTCTCACTGGTGTCTCACATCAGAGCTAAGCCACACACACACTGGCTGAAACACCATCATCATGTGTACACTGGTACACATTGGTACACTTTCTGTAGGGGTCTGAGTTGCAGCAAATATTCTTGGCCTGGTTAAAATATGCACCACTTGTTCCTACATATTTCCCCCCTTTTGTTTCTGTAAGGTCCCAAAACAAATCTAGGGGCCTCTACAAACACAAGAACATAAAGAAACAAATGTGAAGGAGACTTGGGCTAATACAGACCTTAAAATACATGCACTCCATGGGATTTAGCAAGGGAGGGAGAAGGAAAGGAGGAGGTGAAAAGGGATGTCTTGAGGATCTTCCGGCATTTGAGGAGATCCAGCTCAAGATGGAGAGGAAGGGGGAGGCTGTTCCGGAGGAGGGCACCAGCCAAGGAAAGAGATCCGCCACCAGCTCGCTGTTTAAAGAAGCGCTTGACACGCAGAGAGTTGGCTCTGGAGGAGCTTAAAGATCTGGAGGGAGAGTAGTTGGTGAGAGACAGTTGTAGATAGCATGGACCCCAGCCCCAGCCAGCCTTATGGATGATGCAGATGGATTTTAATTTGATTCTTGCAGCAACCAGGAGCCAGTGGAGATATTTTAGGGCTGGAGAGATGCAGTTCCTTGGCTTGAGGCCAAGGAGAAGTCTTGCAGCCCTATTCTGGATAAACTGGAAGGGATGCAGAGAGGAAGAGCATAGATTGAGGAAGAGGTTGTTGCAGTAGTCCAGCCTATAGAGTACTAGAGCTCCAGAGATATTGCGCGTCTGGGGGAAAGTGAGGAGAGGAAGGATTGCTTTGAGGAGCTACACTTGAAAGTAGGCCTTCTTGGCAAGGTCCTGAATGTGAGGGATGAAGGAACAAGAGGAGTAGAAGATTACTCCAAGGTTTCTGGCTTCAGATGAAGGAGAGGGGGGAGCCAAGGGCAGAGTGAGGGACAGATATAGGGAGCAGGAGTCCCAATAGGAAGGATCTCAGTCTTGCTGGCGTTGAGGCAGACATCATTGGAAATACACCAGGACTGTGCCATCCATATAGGCAGTCAGGAACGATGGAGAAGGTAAGATGAGGATCAGAGCGGAGTTTGAAGAAGAGTTGTGTCTCATCTTTATAACACTGGAAGTTTGGGGAGAAGGTGGAGATGAGGTGTGCAAGCGGAGCAAAGTAGTTGTTAAAGACCCAGGGAGAAAGGATGGAGGCCTGTGGGACGCCAGAAGTGGAGATAGAGGTGGGGGAGAAGAAAGAGCCAAGGCTAACCTGCAACGGATGGTCACTGAGGAAGGAGGACAGCCAGTCCAGTGCCCGCTCTGAGCTACCTAGGGTATCGTAGAGCCATTTTATGAGGTTGGGGTGGTTGACAGTATCAAATACAGAGGAGAGATTAAGTAGAATGGTAACAGCTGGAGAATTGGAATCAAGAGATGCAAGCAGTTCTTCATGGGTGTTCCGGAAAGAGCAGTTACCCTGCCTCTCGATGCTCAAAATCCAGATTGATGGTCATGGAGGCATCCAACAAGTTCAGTGTGCTGGGTAAGTTTGGGGAAAACCAGCTTCTCCAAGAGTTTCCCAAGAGTTTCCCAAGGAAGGGGGTGATAGATATGAGGTGGTAGTTGGCTGGGAAAGATGGGTCTGCAGAATGTTTTTTCAGGATGGGGCACACAAAGGAGTGCTTGAGGGAGGTGGGGAAAGATCCAGTAGCAAAAAAGTGGTTGCAGAGATTAGCGAGTATAGAGGAAATGGAGCCAATATTGTCCTTAATGGTTCTGGAGGAGCAGGGGTAAACCTGTTTTGAGGAGACCTTCATGGAGCGGACAACTCTGGTGACCTCATCAGGTGTGACAGGTGAGAAAGAGGAGAGAGAGGCAGAGGTAGGATGGGAGGCCATAGGAGGCAAGGGGGTAGGGCAAGGTGGGAGAGGGGCGCAAGGGTGCTCAGGATGTCCTGAGATTCTGCAGTGAAGTGTGTGGCCAGTGTGTTGCAAAGGACCTGGGAAGTAAGAGGTGAGGAGGAGACTGCGAAGGGGTTGGCTAGTTCCCAGCAGATTTTAAAGCGTTCAGCTGTGTTGTTGGATGCACCAGAGACACAAGCCTGGATGTAGGCCCTTTTCTTGGTGCGGATGGGGAGTCTGTATGGCCTTTGGAACAGGTGACAGGTCAGTTTATCAGAGGGTAAACCTGAGGTCTACCACTTTAGTACTGCAGCTTTGCACTTGCATTTCAGGGATGCAAGTTTGGAGTTGTACCAGGTGTTATGCTTATTGACATGTTTCAGGCGGATCCTCATGACTGGGGCAAGAATGTCAAGGGTATTAGTAATGGCAAGATGGAGGCTGCTATGAGCAGAGTCAGAGGTAGAGGCAGTAGTGGGGAGAGAGGGGATAAAGGTAGATACAAAGGTGCAAAGGCAGCAGGTGACACTCATTTCATTGGATGGATGTTCGTGAAGGAGGGTGGCATGGCTGTGGGAGGCACGGTCAGAAGGCCAAGAGGACCCAGACGGGAGGAGAGGAGAGTGGTCTGACCAGGAGAGTGGGGTGATCAGTATGGAGGACAGTGAAAGATCGGTGTGGATGAAGGCATCAAGAGTGTATCCGGCAAGTGGGTAGGATCAGAAGGGAGAATGGAAAGGGAAAGTGAAGTGCAGAAGTCATGGAAGAGAGTGGAAGCTGTGATTGAGGAGTTAAGGTGAATGTTAAAATCGTCCATGAGAAGGAGTTTAATGGTGGTTGCGAGGAGAGAGGAGGAGAAATCAGCCCATTCAGAGAGGAACAAGGTGGTAGAGCCAGGTGGCCTGTAGCTGGTGGCAATGGTCAGAGAGGAGTTGAGAGAGATGACCAACTTGCAAACCAGGCTCTTGAAGGTAGAGTAAGGCTGGGTGGGTATGAGGGAAGAAGGGACCCACTCAGGGAAGATAAGAGCAGCCCCACAGCCTGCACGGTTAGGGCGAGGCTTGCAGATGATCTTATAGCCATCAGGGGGAAGGAAGTCAAAAACAGTGCCTGAGCTGGCCTTGAACCACGTCTTGGCAAGAGCCAGGATATCGAGGTCAAGGTGTTCAAGAAGAAGGCAGATGTCGGTAGAGTGTTTGATGGCAGAACGAGCATTAAGCGTGGCTAGATGCAAGAGGACTCCACCTTTGAAGGTTTTTCAAGGAGGGGTACCGGGATATGGTACACCAGTCGGAGGGGGGGCAGAGAGGGGTGAAAGAAGGAGTAGCAGGAGTGGGGAGGAAGTTAATGAGGGACGGCAGGTACTGATCAAAGAGGAGGAGGTTGGGATGAGGACCCTGAACCAAGATAGTGCCAGTGTGATAGAGATTACTGATACACCTGGATGATGCGAAGCCCACCTTCCCATTTAGTGCCACCATTAATGGGTGGGTATGTAAGAGGAGAGAGAGTAGAGATGAGATGAGGAGTCCACAGATCTGGAAAAGGCACAGAGAAGAGAATATCAGTAAAGATTTGTCTTGAAGTTGCGCTGACATGGGTGTCTGCGATAGCTAGACTAGGGTTAGTGGTCAGGATATCTTTTTTAAGCTTTTTTCTTCCAGTCTTTGCGAGAGAGGGAGGATAGGTGATAGGAACGCAGTTATAAAAGATAGGAGAGATGGTGAGTGCCTTAGTGGTAGAGGATGGGAGGAAGAAAGAGGAGGGGCTGAACAGCACAGCACAAGCACAAACTCAAAAGGCGGCCTAGTAGCCAAGGGAAGCAAGAGATAGATGCACTGGAATAGCAATCAAAGCATACAAATCATATGTAAGGGCGCCTAAAATCGATTTTTGTTACAGGAACTGGGATCACACAAAACGAAAATGGCATCACAGATGTAAGGGCATATACATTCAACTTTTTGTTACATGCACTAGGATCACACACACGAAAATGACAGCACAGATATAAGGGCACCTAAATTCGACTTTTTGTTTACAGGCACTGGGATCACACAAAATGAAAATGGCAGCAGAGGGTGGAGGGTGCATTCAAAATAAAATGTTTTGACAGGGTAGGCATTCAGAGGCATATGAAACAAAGTGGTGATGGCTCGTGCTGTGTGGGAGTAAGGGAGAGTTTGTGCATGAAGGAGCATGCCAATGTGTTAGCAACGGTAGTGTCTGGAGAGGTGGAAGTAGCATACCTCATGGTGGCTTAACAGGGCTGGCGGTAGATCACTGGCCATTTCTTGGGGTTGAGAGGTAGAGGTGCCCCAGGCCCATCATGTTCCGATGGGCTCAGACAGGGGCCTAACTGTGGGCCTTGGACAATCACATCTGCTGCTAGCCCGGGATGTCGAGGCACTTCCTAGATGCCGATGGGGTCTACCATGTTGCAGGCTGGAAGCCCAGGCAGGGAACTGAAGCCCAAATCGGCTAATGTGTTGGTAAAAAAATGAACAGGAGATGCCAGAAAGTGGATTAAAGAGATCCCAGCAAATGTTGATGCAGCCACGCCCCAATGGGCAATTAAGATATAGTATTTTGAAAAAGTTAATTAAAAGAAAAATTCAAACGTTAAGAATTTGTAAAGTCGCCCCAAGCCCAACTGGGCTTACCTGCTATTTGGCATGGATGAGGGAAAGAAGACATGACACTTGTGGAGCTGGGGATCAGCACAGCTGCTGCAGGCTCAGGGTGGTGAGGAAGAAGGAAGGGCCCGGCCAGGAGGGCCTAGTGTGGGTCTTGGAGGGGCCGGCATCCACCAGCCGCCTTCAGAGATTGGCCATGAAGAGGCACAGACAGGCCAATCACATCTGCTGCTGGCTCGGGATGTCGAGGCACTTCCTAGATGCTGATGGTGTTGGCCATGTTGCAGGCTGGAGGCCCAGGCAGGGAACTGAAGCCCAAATGGGCTAATGTGTCGGTAAAAAATGAACAGGAGTTGCCAGCAAATATTGATGCAGCCAAGCCCCAATGGGCAATTTAAATATGCTTTTTTGAAAAAAAAGAAATTTTTAAAAATCGAACTTTAATTATTTGTAAAGTCGTCCCAAGCCCAATTGGGCTTACCTGCTATGCGGCATGGATGAGGGTAAGAAGGAATTACCCTTGTGGAGCTGGTGATCAGCACAGCTGCTGCAAGCTCAGAGTGGTGTGGAAGTTTGATTTATATACTGATTTTCCTCCTGTTTGAAGTTGAGATCATCTAAACTTTGCTGAATCATTCAAATCCTGCCCCAGTTATTTTTCTCATAATGGGATGGTTCATAAACGTTTTCTCTAACTGTAACAGCATTTCTTTTATTGCCTTTGAGCGCCTTCTTTCTGGACCTGCACCCTTTCTTTCACTTGGGCAGATTTAATCTCAGATGTATTAAGAAATGTCTCCAAAACCAGCTCTGGATTCACACTGATGTATCGGGGTGATTCTGCCTTTCCTTGCATGGCCACGCCCCTCTGAATATGTGGTATGTCATTCCTTGAATTTGAGCTGTCTCCAAAGGCATCTTCCCAGATTTTACCTCTAGAATTGGGGGAGTAGATTCTTTTGCTTTTTGTTTGGGTTCCTTTTTTCCTAACCTCTCCCTTCTCATGAGACATAACTTCACAGATTTTAGTGGCTTGTTCAATAATCCATTGTAAGGTTGTATCCCTATTAAATTCACGGGCCAGCTGTGAAATGATGTTCTGGTGCAGTCTGTGAAAATTGTGGTCTTGAACTCTGTTGAATTAATGTCACATGCCACATCAAAAGGTGAGCATGCCCTTCTCAAATTTTGCAAGAACTGACGTGGCGACGCATCTAATTGAGTCATGCTTTATGTGGCCTTCTTAGCATCTTGGATAGAATCATATGGAGAAAATGGTTTCCTAATCTCCCTTTCAAAGTCCTCCCATGATAAATGTGTCTGCTCAATTGAACCTCGAATGAAGCTAGCAGAAGTGGGGTCCATAGTGAGGTGGAAGAACCTACCATATTGGGTCGTGGGGATTTCAAGCGTCTGAAATATTTCAGTTACACTCTTGATATGCTCTTCTATGGAGTGGCACAATCCTTTTTGAATGGTTTGATCAAAGTCTAGATAGACATCATTATTTTTAGTGCATTATGCGATGCATTCAACGATGCATCACTTTGACCCCCCTTTCTCTGCTGTGTGTAAGCAGAGTCAGCCTCGAGCACCCGAGAGCAGCCAGCTCTTTCTGAGCGAACAGCAGTTGGCCCATTTCCCAGACTGCGCTGCCGTCAGCCTCAGTGAGAGCAACGCCCTGCTGTCCACAGGGCAAGAACAGCCCTGTACTCCTAATATCTCTGACACCTGCATTTTGCCATCTTATCTCTCTACACTGTGCTTGGAGACACTGTGTTTCACCATAAAGAGCAGAATGTTATCCCCTCAATTTGGCTATTTCCTCATTCAATTATGCAATATGCATTTTACAATGATCAACTGTTTCCACCCTTTTATCATTGTCATTCATAAATCTAAGAATCTCATCTTTCATTGCCTGTAATTCTTTAGATGACTGAGCACCACACTTTCTGAGTGTTTGTCCCTCTGATGTGCTATGTTTTTATCTTTTAAAACTGCCTCCAAGACAGTTTTTAAATGTTCAATTTCTCACTTTCTGAAAACTGTCTCTCTTTCGGTACCAACGGTGCAGTACATCATCACACTGGGCCTGCAGGCAATGCTCACCCTGTTTCAATTTTTCTTCCAATTGCAACATTTCCTCACACATAGCTGTCAAGCCAGCGTACAAGGCTGTAATTACCTCACTGTCCTTCGCTCTCAGTTTAACTAATTCATGTAGATTAAACCATGTCTTTGTGACCAGGTGGATTAGACAGTTTATCTGTTCTTTCCGATCCCCTGAATTAAAGAGCCTCAACATACACATTTGTAGCACAAATCCATCAGCAAACAATTCTTCAGGAATTTCCTTATCAATCGCAGAAGTTATTAGTTTCCTCCAACTTGCCAGTGTGTCAGCAGACCACGTTGCCAGAGCATACATCCTTAGTCTCTGCAAAAGTGCAAAAATCAGTAATCCCAATTTCAGTCATGTTATAGTGCACTAATGTCCACCCTATGCCACTGTCGTAAATGCATTGTCATAGCACAGGACAAGTGCACTTATACAAAAGCAGTTCAAACAGGAAAGAAATAAATCATCCAACCCCATCACATAGCTAAGCACAATATCACTGAATTAATTCAAACAACAGAGAAAAATAAAAGTGTGATTCAGAATACACCAACTACACACAATATGACCCTGCTACAAAAAGCCATGCCTAGTCATTGTTTTAACCAACGGTTCCTGGCCAATGCACCAAAAATATGGAGGATATTATACCTCTGATTACCTTCACCCCTTGGAACAGCGTGCAACAATGTGCGTATCCTTTGTTTGCTAAAGCATGAATCTAAATATTCCTTTTATTGGGTCCTCTATGGACACAGTTACCAGATTTAGTGCAGGGGGGTGCACACTCATTTTACCACAGACGGTATATTGGGTTGCCTAATAGACAAACAGCGTAGATCTACTAAACAACATGAACAATGGACCAGCACTCGTACTTGTGTTATCATGTATTTTTATATGCAGTTTGAAAATCTAATTTTAGTACACAATATTCGCAAGCAAAAGACTAAATGCAATGTATCAAGATGGATGAGAAATTTGCAATCATAAGAAAAAGAAAACCACAAGCTGTCATTTCACATTTTACACTGTAAGGAAAACACTTGACATTTTCCCGAACAGCTCTAACACTCCCCTGCCATGCAAGGGTACCTTTACCACAGTTTGCGCACATAAATCGCACACGGCTCACATACTGCTACATGTTCTCTCTACAGAAGCCAACAGTGGATGCATTCTGAGCTTCAAATCGGCCATCGACATGGGACTTGTCCATATTCTATACAACCTTTTGGCCCACAAACATTTAGCCCCACAAGGGGACATGCCTACAGCATATCCGAACCTCTTCAAGGGTCTGGGTAAACTGTGTACTGCAAAGTGAGACTACACATCGACCCAGAAATCAAGCGAGTTGCCCAGCACTACAGAAGTATCCCGATCAATATTCAAAAAAAGGTGGAAGAAGAACTAAGGCGCCTACTAGACCTCCATATTATCGAGCCTGCGGTGGGACCCATCCCCTGGGTCTCCCCGATCGTACCAATTCAGAAGAAATCTGCAGAAGGCTCCATCCGCTTGTGCATAGACATGTGCCGCCCCAACATGGCAATCCAGCGGGAACGTCATCAAGCCCCGAGAATAACAGACATGATGCACCTCCTCAATGGAGTGACCGTATTCTCGAAGCTCGACCTCAACAAGGGCTACCATAAGCTGGAGCTAGCCCAGGAGTCCAGGTACATCACCAAGTTTGTGACCCGCATAGGGCTAGATTGTTACAAGCGCCTGAACTTTGGCATATCTTCGGCGGCGGATATCTTCCAGGAGGAGACCCACCAGGTGATCAAGCACATCCCAGGGTGTCTGAACTCCAGCAACGACATCCTGGTGCTCGACCCAAGAACACAACGAAAATCTTCACACAGTGTGCAGGGCCCTAGAGGCTGCAAATGTCACACTCAACAAGGACAAGTGTGAGTTTGACAAACAAACTCTCAAATTCTCCGGCCTCGTGCCCTGAAACACTTGTGTATAGACGCGTTACAAATGCCATATCAGATCACATATTTTCGGACCAAGGGATGCTGCTGGACCCGGAAAAGGTCAAAGCAATACAGGAAGCTTTCCACCCAACAGATGTATCGGACCTCAGTTAATTCCTGGGGCTCGCGAGTTACTGCACGCGTTACCTGGCAAACGTTGCAACAGTGAGTGCCCCGCTCAGAGAATTGACCAAGAACGGACAGGACTTCATCTGGATTGAGGAATTTGAGGCTGCGTTTGCAGAAATCCACACTCGCATTGTCTCGGCCTCGGACATGGCATATTTTAGCTCGGCCAAAAGACACCGAAGTGACTGTGGATGCCAGCCCAGGAGGACTGGGCACAATATTGGCACAATACAACCCAAGAACTCCTCATATTAAGAAAGTTGTGTCATATGCGAGTCGCAGTCTATCTGCCACAGAGCAGAAGTATTCACAGGTGGAAAAAGAAAGCCTGGAGGTCGTTTGGGCCTGCAAGCACTTCTGTCTATTTTTGTTTAGAAAACCCTTTACAGTGGTAACCCACCACCAAGCCCTTCTCACCATTTACGGCAACACCAAAGCTAGGCTGTCTCTGAGAATAGAAAGATTGGGTCTTCACTTGCAGGACTATACATTCTCTATTTGTCACAGGCAAGGACAAGAACCAGTCTCCCGTCATCCCACAGGGCCATCCATTCCAGGATATTCAATTGCAGATGCATTTGCAGTATATCATCCAGAAACTTAAACCCTTCCCAATAGCGTGGAAGACACTTCAGTTAGAATCAGCAAGCGATCCAGTTCTGGCCATCATATCATAATGCATCTACCAACACAAATTGAAACACGCGAGGGAAAGAGCTCAACACCTGGAGGTGATGTTACAGAGTAATGTAAAGGCAATTCTGCTTGTACAAGAAGAACTCACCACCACAGAAGACCAAATTGTCATGAAAGGCTCCAGAAATGTTTTGCCCAAGTCACTATGCCAACAAGCAGTTGACCTGGCCCACGAAGAGCACAGAGGGGTGACATCAATGAAGAAACTACTGAGGCAGAAGATCTGGTTCCCCGGGCTGGACAAACAAGTTGAGGACACCTTCAAAATGTTGCAATCTGCAGCGCCATAGCACCAGCCTCACACCCAAACCCTCTGATGATGTCCCCACTCCCTGGTGGCGTATGGGAGGAGCTGGTGGTCGATGTTTTTGGGCCCCTTCGAGATGCCACCTACTCGCTGGTCATGACTGACGAATACTCGAGGTACCCTGAGGTCCAAATAGTGCCATCTTCCACGGCCACAGCAGTCATTTTGGCATTGGACAGCACACTCACGGCATATGGCATTCCTCAGACATCAAATCCGACAATGGCCCACCGTTACCAGCCAGGACTTTGCCAATTTCTCCCAGTACATGAGTTTCAAGCACTGTAGAATTACGCCTCTCGGACCTCAGGCCAATGGCATGGCAGAGCGTTTTATGGGGAACCTCAAGAGAGCACTTCAGGTGGCACACCTGTTATACCAACTTCTACGTGACTATCGGCACCCCCCCACAGCACCACGGTATCTGCCCCACAGCCTGCGGACATGCCTGCCACAAGGACCCCTGGAGGGCAACCTCACCCGGGAGGATGAGGAGATCTGGGCGAGGGATGCCAAAGAAAAGCAGAAAATGAAGGCTGCCGCAAACAAGAGAAGAGGAGCGTGGGTGCTCCATATCGAGGAGGGGGACACAGTACTGGTGCACCAGAACCAGAGAAGAAAGGAAGACTCTCATTTTGCACCTAGGCTCCTCACGGTTATAAAAGTAAAGGGTACCATGGTCACAGCTTTGAATGATGAGGGGCAAACAATAACAAGGAACGTTTCCCACTTCACGGAATGTCCAGGCGAAGTGACAACTTGGGAAGCCTCAGAGGGGGAACAAGATGATTGTGTGGACAAGTGGGCCTGGGAAGATTCTGATGACCCATACTGGGGAGACAAGGACGCTTCGGGTGGTGAGGCTACAGATGACCACAGCGAGGGGACTGAGGACAGACCCCCTTCCCATAGCCCAGAACTGCTAAGGGCGAGACGCCCGGTGCCGGCAAAGACTAAACCCATAAGACTCATTGAAGACATGGTCTAAGGCCTACCTATGTGTTTAAAAAGGGGGAAGGTTGTCATGTTGTCACATTGATTAGTTATGGTTTATGTTTCTTCCACATCGTTATGTAGAAGGCAGGGTTTGGGGCGGGAGTTGGGAAAGGGAAGTGACGGGACGGGGAAGAGGAACAGCAGTAAGAGATTAAAGGAGCTGAGACCGGTAACGCTGGGGGAGCCTCCTCATTGTATGAATGACGTATGAATACTGCCACGGTTATAAGCCATGGGTGTCCAGACATTTGGTCGACCTAAAACTGGTCGAATGACATTTGGTCGACGCAATTTGGTCGAAAACCAAATGGTCGAATTTTTTTTTAAATTATATATTTATTTTTCGGGTTTTTGTTTTTTACAAAAATGGGTTTTTAGAAAAAAAAAGGGGGTTGTATTTCTATTGATATCTTCTTCTTTCACCATTTGTAGTTTTGACTTCTAGATGGCGCATTAGCCGTATCTACAAGATGTGAATAGCAATATATGTGTGGGACCCGACACAAAATGCACTGAATGCTTTTTATAGTGTTGCTTTGTATGGAGGCAGACGTTATATCTTCTCTTTCCATTATAATTGAAAGATGGGTGGCCTAACAACAACAATCATAGATAGCAAGAACAGACTACACATTCCTGTCGATAGAAACTGTGAACCCATGGTTACGTTGTGCTCTCATCCTTTACTAGTGTCTGGGCCTTTTACCTGCTCCCATATATCACACCAGGACTTCTGCAAGAGGAGAAAGAAGGGTTTCCTAGAATAGGCAGGTGAAAAATGTGCCATTCCCCTTTCCAGAATCCCTGTTCTTCTCTTCCTCTGCTCACCTACCTGGCCTCTCTGACTTTGCTGTGGGGTTAGGGAGCTAGGCAGTGGGAGAAAGGAGGGGTGCCATGCTCCTTGCACACCAGCACTCTCTTAATGTCTGTATTTGGGAGACGAACACTATAGTACTACTGTCTCACGCCACACCAACTGTGACTTTGCAAATCCAGAGGGGTGGGGGAGGCTGGAAGCTGCCAGACTCAAAATCTAGCAAATGGTGTAAGGAGTTAGATAAACGATGCTAATACCTGACACCTGGTTCAGGTGCCTGGCCATAGGATGACAATACCTGGCAAACGGTCTGAGTATCTGGGCACATTTTGGGAAAACCTACCATATACTGTGAAGGGGGTATGAAACTCACAATACGCCTGAAGTGGTTATGTATGTGTTGTGACAGAATGGGACTGCAAGTTCATTAAGGAGAAAGAATAGTTCATCCTAAGAGTATATTGACAATAAATTGCTTTCATAGCCCTCTGGGAGAAATTAAGATCTTTTTGTCTGTAAAGTTTTATTGTCCACCGCTCTGCGTTGCAACTTATAAGCCTCGGCGGCCCAATGTTAGTAGGATTTCCGTCACAATTCTTAAGCCAGCGTTTGTAAACTTCTATTTAGCTATGTCTTAAGACAAACAAGAAGCGCTAAGTTTCTTTGAGGATGGAGCACAGAATTTGAGGGGAGCAATGCAAATTATGGCTTTAGCCAACCAGGTGTTAAGAGAAAACGTATAAGCCGATGTTTAACTTGTGCCACTGCAATGGGCGATCAGTAAGAAGTATGAGTCCAAAAACATCAGTGAAAAATTAACAACCTGTTAAGGTGAAAAAAAAAACACTAAGCAAAAAAAAAACAGCGAACTATGAAGAATGATGCAAACACATCAGCAATTAGTGGCCAATAACAGCTTTGCGTATCTGCTGTCGACGACCATCCATCATCGCCATAGTCCTCTTTTTATTTCTCCATCGGTGGCTAGAAAAAAAAGAGAAGACGGGCACAAGAAAGAGAGCACCCAGCAGAGGGGACAGAGGACAAGGGCCACAAGAGAAAAGTGAGTGGGAAAGAGTATAATGAGAAGCAGGACGATAAGAGGAAACCGCTAAGGAGTGCCGGAGGTAACTGGTGGGTGGGGGTGGGGGAGCCCAGAATAGAAAAAGAAAAAAAACATGCTCCCCATACAACAGCATGAAGGGCAAACGCAGGGGGTTGGCCAAAAAGGGACTGAAGAAGGCTGGATGGAAAGTGGGTGGGTGGATGCTCCCAATTGTTAAGAAAAAAATAACAGAAATGTAATTGGACAAAGGAAAGTCAGACATTTCAACTTGTTACCTTAAGATTGGGGCGAAATGACTCAAGATAACTACACAGAATCATAGAGCGTGACCATGTTAATTGGCAACACACACCAATGGCCTCCTCCCAAACATCTACTATACATCTGGTCGTGTAAAGTACATCCACTGTGGAGCGCCTTGAATTTGTATAGCATGTGAGATGGGCGACACTGAAAGGCAGGGACTGAAACAATGGTTCATCGAAGGAGCTATTTCAGGCAGTCACCCAAATGCAGTCAGCGCAATAAACTCTAGCCTGGCACATAGCACTTTTCGGTAGTCCCCATGAACCATCATGTACCTGCCAACGCCCACTGGCAGGAAAGGCTAGAATTAAAACAATAGACTTGTGGGAATTCCACACAGACATTTGTGGTTCCATGTCTTAAAATCGTGGCAATAAAAGCCATGAATACAAAATATCGCAGCAAAAATGCTGTGGTTTTGCCACCACAATCATGTGAAGGATGCTGGGGACACCCCCGCAACCCCCGGACCCATTATACCATTTAAGGGGAGCGGGGACACCCCTGCCACCCCCGCGCCCCTTAAATGGTATAATGGGGTACACCTTTTATCATTTTTTTTACAGGCGACATTTTTGCCGCAATTTTATTACCCGATACCTCATTTGTGGAGTCAGCTGCTGGAGGACACCGAGGTTTGCATTTCCCAGTAAACACCAATAGCAGTTGCGGGCTAAGCTACAAAGAAGTGTTTCCACAATGCCATGGCAAATGAGCTATCCCATAGATGAAGACAGTGAACGACACAGAGGAAACTCCCCTCTGGCTGCACCTCATCTGCTATCTAGACATGCCCTACCACACACATGTAGATTCAGATGTGCCCTAATGTCCCTCTATACACTTTCTCAAACTGAATACATGAAGATACTAACACCCAGAGAGGTTTGTGTGCTACCTGTTGTGACCAAGGGGCTGAAATGTCCCTTCTGGCTGTGGTTGGTGTGAAGCTGGAAATGGGTCTATTTGTACCCAATGGTTTAAACGTGTGCACTTTTTTCGTGCACCTTTGGTGGAAATCAACAGATTACACATACAGCTATGTGCATATGTGTTTGTGGGGGTACGATGCAGGGGGGTGGGGGTCTGGGATAGACGGATGAATGGGGAGACCCCCATTTAAAATAAATGTTCGAAATCTCACCAACTTTTAAAAAGGTATCTACAAATAATGAAGATGCATCAAGCAGGTGTTTCCAGGCTGCAAGCAGGAGCTAAATACCTCCCAGAATGTGTGATCCCTTCTAAATAGAGAACCGTGACACCCAGATACATGCTCTGACCAGACCCGCCCCCCACTTCCTGCAAACGTCCTGACCTTAACAGCCAGAATGGAAAAAGCAGTTGTGGTGGGATACTTGGTCAATTCGTGCACTGAATACCCCAATTCGAAAAATACACCAGACACTCTTCCAAATCCATAGTCAAACTTCCTATAATTCAGAATGTGGTAGTCTTTACTTTGGCCTCAACAAAAGCACCTACACAGTGGCTGGATAGGCCGCGGCACTAGATTCCTCTGGATGTCTGGGTAAGAATTCAACACCTGTGCCTCATTCACAATAGCATGTGCCAGGTGTTGGCTCTCCAGATGCTAGGGACTATAATACCTGTCAGCCCTGCGTCAACCTAGTCAATGGTGAGGGATCATGGGAAGTGTAGTCCCTGGATGCGCTAGTGAGGGTCTTTATACTTTACCAGAAAAATCCACCTCCAAGTACCCACGGGATCGTTGAGATCAACTGCCAAAATGCCTGTTAGGTCTTACTCAAAACTGAGTGGAGCTCTTCCACTTCAAACCAACCACCTTATTGTGTGGTCCCACCTCATAAACTATTTATTCCTTGACCAGTGCTCTACCCTCTGCAGGCCTGCGGAGCAGATACAGAGGTCGGTTAGCTCCACGTGGCACGCTACCTGTCGAAGTGATGCCACTCAAATTAACAAGGGGGGTCCTGGGAGTCCCTCTGCCAGACATTAGTCCTGGTTACAAGAGACTTACCCAGAGTCTTTAGCTCACTATGTGAAAGATAGTGAGCTAAAGACTCTGGGTAAGTCTCTTGTAAGCAGGACTAATGTCTGGCAGAGGGACTCCCAGGACCCCCCTTGTTAATTTGCATATTTAAGTAACTTTGGGTCCCACCCTAAGTTACAAGGGGAATCCAGACGTGGACCCCTTGCTCACTATTCTTAGAGAGGCATAGATCTACCCTACTGATGAGGTCCAACCAGACCAAAACATGTGTCTGGGGTTTCTGTTGGTACTCTTGTTCAGAGGAGAATTGCCTAGCATTTCGGTGCTGGACTGCCCCAGGGCAGGACAAAGACTGATATGTTTGGGATATTTCTTCTCTGTGAAAGATAGTGAGCTAAAGACTCTGGGTAAGTCTCTTGTAACCAGGACTAATGTCTGGCAGAGGGACTCCCAGGACCCCCCTTGTTAATTTGAAGTGATGCCACTCAGTCAGTCATATGCATGTGGGAGAAAAAGGTGCAGTTCCTTAGTCCGATGGCCAAAACGCCAGATTGGGTGGTAAATTCATTAAGTAATGTCACAAAAAAGTGGGCTAACATGATTTCACTCCAATATCTTGGGCCGGCGCTTCCATCTGCTGGAACTTTATGGGTTACATTGAGATGTGGAGAGCCATTAAAGATACAACACAATTTCTTTAAATTCTGATGACTCTGCCAACACCAAGGTGGAATAATTAATTCTAAGCGTGAGTTCTCAAGGTATGCACACACCCAGCTAAAGGAATAGACAAACATTTCTGAGAAAATCCTGTAAATTCAATTCTTCATAAAGTGTGCAAAAGTGTTCGCCATATCTGTACCTACAATCCAACTGCAAATGGGTGTAATGGGAGCAGTGAGAGGGAATGCTGGCTGCTTTGTTTGATCTGAATGATCAGTCGCTTTTTTGGGAGGCACTGTGTCAATCACAGTACTGGACTAAAGATTATAAGTGAGTCTCGCTCATTCAAATGATGACAAAACAAAAATTCATGCCGGAGTGGCCAGCTATTGAAAGGCACAGCACTTTTAATGAGAGAGAGATTTTATATGAGAGATAAAGCAATCTCTTAGCAGTCTACTGTACTGTAAGGCTTAGACGGTTTATTATTCTTTTCCGTCTGGAGCAATTACCAACCTTCTATAACGTGGGATCGAGGGAAAAAATTGCAACGGCTGATAGAATATGTCGTCTATGTGCTCTTTCGGAATGCCTGGAGACGGCCAAGCACCTACTGACTGAATGCTCTATAATGAGATCCTCAATTGCTAAATACCTTGGAGAATTTGCTCACAACCTGGAATCTATACCCGAAAATCAATTTTGGTTATATTGCACTAATACATCTAATATGCACCTTTTTATTGCATTATACAATGTATGGCTACAAATTGAAAAAGTGCTAGGCATTATGATTTAAAATGACTAAAAGTGTTTTTATATGAAGGTTCTATTAAGATTTTGGATTCCGTTAAAGATGTATGTTCTTAGATATATTTATAATTCACTTTTTCTTTTATCTACACAAATGCATAAAGTGAAATTTTAGTTTCATTTTCTTTCTTTTTCTGGCTATGTAAATGTAATATGTGTAAAGTTTGAATTTTTTCAATCTGTATCACATTAAAGATTATTATTATTATTACTGTACTGTGAAATAATATCTGCGTAGATGCAAACCTAATGACTACAGCTACCATAATTCCTTGCAGAAGAATCAACATTGATTGATTAAACCTGCACTGGCTCTTTGCTGCAAGTGAGATTGCCTCCCTGATGAAGTGATAAGCACAGAAACGGGTTGGAGGAGAACATCAGTAGCTGTGGAGGTGAATTGTGCAGGGAACCAGAGTGCGCCCCTTCCATCCAGTGCTGTTTATGTTGTTTTTTTAGACGGTTTCATCTGCATCAATCTTCAAAGGCATTAAGGAAGCCAGGCACATTGCATTGTATCCATTCAACAGTAATGACTTGGCCATGGGCAATATTCTCAGGATTGGGTCCCTCACATTGTTCTCATGGCCCCTAGACACCAGGCTCTTCTTTGGAGTTGGTTCTTCACGTTAATCTCAGGGTCTCTTGACCTCATGATTGCTTTGGAGGCCACTCCTTCAAATTACTCTTATGCTCCCTAATACCTGGAGAGGCCAGTTAGGTTTTACTTCATTACATTACTCTTGCTGTCCCTTTGGTTTGGAGCAAAGCGTAAGGTTTTGCTCAAGAGATGTTTTGTATGCCTGGCAAATAGGGATGTGGCTTTGAACATGTGGCTTTGAACGTGTACATATTTTCCAGTGCAGGCACTTATAATGGCGCTTATAATGTGTTGCCTAAGCGTGCATGCTGCGTCATCTCCTGCCGGTCTTCTGACAATGAAGTGACAGCGGAGGAGGGTGCATGGACCACTGCTGTTCAACTACACCCGCTCGCTCACAGACATGAATCCAAAGGGTGCAAGCAGAAGAATGATGGGATTGGTTATTTATAACGTGCTTAATACCCAGAGATTTCTAAGCGCGGACCTGGGGATCAAACCTGTGTTGCTCTGTGTCGTCTTGCTTCTAAGGCGAGCACATTGCCCCTGAGCTATCCTTCCAAGAATGGTGGGATGAGGTTCTTCTTCCAAAAATAGCAAAAATTCACAAGTAAGCAAATCCCATGACAATGATAAATCCAAAAAAGGGGATCAGCCCTTTCGGAGGAACCAGCCTTGGTCGGCTAAAAATAATGCCCACAGACAGAACAAACAGCAGGCTGTCAAATCCAACATCGCATGCAGAAGTTTTGGGAAAAACCAGTGTACATGGGGCAAAGAATGTTGGTTCAAACACGCCTGCACAAACTGCAACGGCGACCATGCAGCAAGCAACTGCACCAGACTACCAGCCAAGAAAGAATGATATCCCAGTTTTAGAACCAGGACGAACGCCCATCCACCCGGCCAATTTTTAGGGACACCCTAAACAGCTACCCAGACAAGGAAACCAGCATGATAATATCGCATGGTTTCACCAAAGGGTTTTTCATCCCATTTAAGGGCACAGGGTCACAATACATCCCGATGAACCTAAAGTCAGCCAGGGACAACCCCCAGATAGTGGAAACCAAAATCAAGAAAGAACTGCAACTGGGCAGGGTAGCAGGTCCCTGGGACGCCATGCCCCTAAAGGACTATTTAATATCTCCACTAGGCCTGGTCCCCAAAAAAGAACCCGGGAAAATGAGACTAATCCACCACCTATCCTACCCTAAAGGCCAGTCTTTAAATGACGGCATCCCACACACATTTCCAAGAGGCGGTAAGGCACATACAAGAGTGCGGCAGAAACGCCTTGATGGCGAAGCTGGACATCAAATCTGCTTTCAGACTCCTGCCAGTCCACCCAGAGTCACAGCAATGGCTAGGTTTCACTTTTAACAACACATTCTACGTAGATAGATGCCTCCCCATGGGGTGCGCAGTATCCTGTGCACTATTTGAGCAATTCAGTTCCTTTTTTCAATGGGCTTTCCCAAAGCAGAGACCAGGGACAAAAATAGTGAATAACCTAGATGATTTCATGGTCATAGGGCCACCAAACTCCAAGGAATGCGGCCAGGCTTTAGCAAAACTGGAGCACATGGCCGCTCAGTGGGGAATTCCCCTAGCAAGAGAAAAAACCACCAAACCAGACACAAACATAATTTTTCTGGGCATCGAAATAGACTCAGCAAAGGGGCTCTGCAGAATCCCCAAAACAAAAATATCAGAACTCCTGGCTAAAATACAAAACCTGATAATGAGAGAAAAGGGGACTGTAAAAGAAATACAATCCTTAGCAGGCAGCCTCAATTTCGCATCCAAAATAATACCTCAAGGGAGGATATTTTCCAGAAGACTGGAGTTCAAAATCAAATCACTCACCAAACCGCACTTGCATATCCGGGTAGGCAGAGAGGTGAAACAGGACCTGGAAACAAGGGGAAAATTCCTCAGAGATTTCAACGGGTCTTTACTTTGGCGAACGCCTTTAAATACCCGGCAAACAGGGTCCTATACACCGACGCAGCTGGGAGCAAGGGGTTTGGAGCCATACTAGACTCCGAATGGGTGGCAGGACACTGGCCCAATTCATGGCAAGCAGCAGGGTGGACAAGAAACATCACCCTACTAGAAATATTCCCCATCTGGCTAACATTACACATCTGGGGCAGGTGACTAGCGAACACGGAAGTTTTGATCTGGTGTGATAACATGGCTGTAGTGGGCTCCATAAACAAAAGGACTACGAAATGCCCTTTAGTATTAAAAGTATTACGAGCCATTACAACAGTCACACTACAAGGAAACGTTGTACTCAAAACGAAGCACATTTCAGGGGCAGATAATAACATTGCTGATGTCTTATCTCGTTTCCAGTGGACAAGATTCCGAGAGCTAGCGCCGCACGCCCAAGAACAGATGACGCCAATACCAGCAGAAGGTTGGGCAATAATGGGAAGACAAGAATAACAGCATCAACGCCAACGCCAGAGAGCACAGGCCGGGATGCCCAACGAAAACCAGGCACCTCTAAAACGGGTACCAACAACATATCAGCATCAACGCCAGCACCAGAGAGTGCAGGCCGGGATGACCAATACAAAGCAGGCATCTCTAAAACGGGTGCCAACAACACATTGGCATCAACGCCAGCACCAGAGAGTGCAGGCCGGGATGACCAATACAAAGCAGGCACCTCTAAAAGGGGTGCCAGCAACACATTGGCATCAACACCAGCGCCAGAGAGCCCAGGCCGGGATGCCCAACAAAAATCAGGCACATCAACAACGGGTGCCAACAACCTCACAGGCTTCCTAACGGAGATGGCAGAGGGGGCGGTGACAAGCACCACGGCAACACAGTACAAAACAACAGGCGAATTGAGGACCACACTCCGATCAGCATGGCTAGTTGGCCACTCATTCGTTTTCAGGACAGGCAGATGGGCAGAAGAGACTAAAGAAGGGCCACCTTTCAGAAACACCATTACTTCATGGTGGGGATACAGAGGCCTACGTTGGGCGGACTTCCACGAAACATTAGCGGAACTGGTGGCATACAGGGACCCACCAGAATTCCTGATCATCCATCTAGGGGGCAACGACCTAGTCAACACAGCTAGACGCATCCTATGCGAAGAAATTTGCTCCTCCCTAGCAGGCATTTCGCACAACTGGAGGGGTACCGAAATATACTTCTCAGCCATCTTACCAAGAAAGAAATGGCTAGGGGCCAACAGCTACAAATCTATAGACATATCCAGAAGAAAACTAAACAGGACTATAGAGAGATTCTGTATGACAAGAGGACTGGGTTTCATAAAACACCCAGCCATTACACTACGCAACCCGGACCTTTTCCTCCACGACGGCACCCATCTGTCTAGCCAGGGCATGGAGCATTTCTTTCGGGAAATCAATACAACACTTGCTCACAGGGGCTGTCTCTAGGGCATACTGTTGGGGGAACACGGTCAGCCGGCAACCTGCTCGCGTGTGGCGGCACGGGTCCGAGGGGGTAACCTCAGGACCCGGTGCCCAAAAGTATGGTACCATCATGATATGTGATATTGTTATTGTCATAACCCATATCTGTACAATAAAATCCTACGGCCTTTTATTGCCAACACTTGAAACAAGTTGTGAGCCTATCATTATGGGTGAGGGTTTGGGGTTCGGCAATTACTAATGCATGCATATGGGTTCAGCAGTTATGGGCAATGCTGCATGGGCATCCCACAAGCGAAGCAGGGTAACTGCTGTTACCCCCAGCTACGGAGACACGCAGTCTCGGCAGCACAAAAGCCACGGAAGGGTAAGATGCGAACAGTCATCGCACCCTTCCTCCAAACAGCAAGGTGCTAAGCGCCATAAGGAAAACAACCATCAGGCAGGGCCCAGGTTCAAAGAGCTGCCCCCACCAGACAGTCGGCTATCTGGCCGGGGGCTGCGACAACAGCAGCCCCCAACACATACACAACAAAGACTCAGGGCCTCCCTGGGTCCTATAAATGAGAGCAGCATGCTCAGAGTAAACACAATCTTTTTGTGGACCCTGAACGGGGACCCAAGCAAACAGAAGGTTCACTGTTTACTCAGTGTCTTCCAAATCTTCTTGCTTCTTTACCATAGAACCCACCCACCCTACAAAAAGGGGGGAAGAGCAAAAAGAAGTAGAAGGCACTATACGGTGCCCACAACAAGTCGTGGGACACAAGATACTAATGCATGCATATGGGTTCAGCAGTTATGCACATCACCTCTGCCACTAGAATGAAGCATCTTTTAACGTCAAAAATTCTAACTGTTGCTTCCCACGTATCTATCTCCTTAAACATAACCTCCCTCCCCCTTTAGTCCATAGTATACCTCTGCTGCGCCCATACACACTCCATTTAGACATGGGTGACTACCAGGGTCTTGGCCACCCTTGCATAACTTTAATTGTTGACATGCACACACACATAAATAGCACCTCCCAAACTCTCCCACATTTTTGGACTCCAGTCCCTCTGAGGGCGTTCAACCAAAAGCACGTTCGGACCAAAATTATGGCGAAAGGCGCTATAAAAAATGACAAAATGAATGGAGAAATGCTTAGTTTTACATGTCTCCCAATGAATATTCATGTTAAACACCTCGGGGGTCATTACAAGGTTGGAGGTAACCATGCCGCTATTAGCAGCATGGCTATCCCCTTACCGGGTACTGGGTCCGGGTTCCTTGAATGCGGAATTACCGGGCCATTCCGACCTTGGAGGGCCCGGTAATTCCTCATTCAAGAAACCCATCCCCATTCCCATTCGAGCCCCCAAAGGGCTCAATGGGAATGGGGAGGTTGCTGACAACGTGCCCGTTGTTAGCACTCTGGTCTGCTTGCGGGACCCGCTAAGGGCGCCCCCGCAAGCAGACTCGTAATGGGCGGTAAGGGGTTGACGGCTCCGGCACCTTTACCCGCGCTGTTAACCCCTTAACGCCTCACTTGTAATGACCCCCCTCGAGTTTTTTTAATTGCTAAAGAGACAACCTTGCTATTTAAATACTACAAAATAAAACCACATTTAATTTATTAATTTAGTTTGTCTACTTTACTCACAGTTTTACTCACGGTGAAGGCAACATTTTTTTAATTCACCGCCAAAACTTAAACAACTGTGTCCGCCACCACTGTGTGCTAATAGCGCCATAGTCCTCAGGAAGGGTCATTATCACTTGGGGTACCACAACGTACAGCCAGAGGCCAGTATTAACCTACTTTAATGACCCCTCCCTCTGTCTATAAGGTTTATTGATCTCAATGGGCCACTTGCTATGGCGTCACATCATGACCTTTCACAGAGCCTGCAGTGGGCAACTTTACAGACCCATGTTCCAAAATCCCCTCCACTGCAACCTGATTTGCTCGTTCGTATGCAACCAAAATGTACGTATAAATAATGCGGCCATCTTGAAATGTTCGTCCCCTGTAACGTGCTACAATCGAGACAAAATAAGTTTTCTTAAAGAATATGACAGTAAACGAATGGCTGCATTAGTCTTACTTCATTGCATATATGCTTAGAAAATGTAGCAGTGTTCCTTGTTATGCAATGTCCACCTCCCAGTTGCATGGCAACAGTGACCTCACACGTGTTCATTCCATCCTGGGAATCTGCGCTTTTCCTACATTTGGCACTACTTCAGACACTACGGGTGCATTGCATGAACACGCCCTTACTTTCATAGCTTCTTTAATCTCCCAATTAATGTCAGGTTTTTGCTAACCTGCAGTCCCAAATTTGAGACGTCTTCTTATTTTTTCTGCACCAAATATAAATAAGAACACCCAGTGCTCCAGATAAGGGTTTGAAATGGGATTATTTTACTCTCGGTTTTTTAAAGATGGGAGTACATTTATTTTTAGGGAATACAGATGTAAGTCTCATTCCCAATGGGACTATTTTATAAGTGAATACAAATATGTTTTAACTCTAAAAGAAAGGTTTTGTCATAAATATGTCTTTGCACCTAGTGCCAAGGACGAGTATGCTCGTCCTTTTTGTATAGACTTGCATAATAGCCTGGCAGTTAAGGGGTTAAAAGGCACATGTTTACCTTTTTCAGATCAGGCAGTGTAAATAGAGTTTCTACCTGTGGATCCCTGTGTATTACTGACATACATGTGGAGCTCTGTGGGTAAAAGCATGGATGGGATCCATGGGCGTAATTTTAGGGGGGGGGACAGGGGTGTTTGTCCCCCCAAACTTTCATGGCACACCATGTTGTCCCCATTCATTTGGCTGGGGCACCTTTTCTTCAGATGTCATGTCCCCCCCAACATTTTCAGCAAAGTTACTCCACTGATGGGATCCTATGTCTCAATTCCCTATTTTTGTTGGGTGTATTTTTACTCCCTCTTTTTCTTTAGTGGGATTATTTGCTTATTTTTAGGGAGTAAAAGTGGCAGATACATACCGTAACTCTAGGGCTGAGAGTGCCTCCAAAGCGCATGCCTTTATGGGGAAAAAGTAATTCCCCTAATAAGGATCCTTCTAAATATCCTCCTTGATTGGGGCTGGAATTTTGTGAGAAGAGGGATAAATTGCCCTAAAGTGTCGAAACACGCTGTGGGGGACAAGGACAGATAGAGACATCAGAGCGGAACTGAAGGAGAGCGGCTGAGACGAGACACAAGAAACGAGAGAGCCTCATTACGACCCAGGCGGTAAGTTACCGCCTGGGCCGTGACTTTACCACCATGGCGTAAACTACGTTTACGCCATGGTGGTTGGCGGACTTACCGCCCCATTCCGACCTTGGCGGGGCGGTAAGTCCCCAATCCCCATTTACCCTTCCCCATTCCCATTTTTGCCCCATAGGGCATAATGGGAGTGGGGAAGGCGTTAATTACGCCACCGTAAATTACGGTGGCGTAATTAACTCCATGGTCCCTTAGCGCCATGGATTTTAACACCTGGTAAAAGCAGGTGTTAAAAGCGCCATGGCGCTAAGGGACCTCGTACTCAGGCGGTAAGGGTCGGCGCTGTTAACGCTGCCGTTAACCCCTTACCGCCTGGGTCGTAATGAGGAGAAATGACGAGTTAGGTTGCGAGACGCTTCGAAATGAAAAGTATACTAAGCAGAATGCATGAGAGTGAAGGGTGGCAGAGGCAGTGGGGAGAAGCATGCTGAGGTTTAAAGCGAGAAAGGGCAAATGGCCTGCAGTAGACAGAGCGTAGTATGGAAAGGCAACGAATGGTGCCATTTTGGGGCAAATTATGCTTGTTTGGGAGATCTTTCAAGTTCAAATTCTACGGTCAACTTTTTGGGGTATATTTAATGATGTTTATCTGTGAAAAAGACAGCATTTTTAGGGGACCTTTGAAGTTTACATTTGGGGCACTTTGGGTGAACTTTATGGTGATTTGAGGATGATCTGCTACAAGGATAACAGGAATTTGGTGAAGATTTTTGATTAAGGAATGTCCCTTTTGAAAGATGCAGAAAGATTACACTACCAGAAGTACAGGTTCTCTCTAATGTTGCATCTTGCAAGGTTTCCAAAATCTGTTTGCAACAATCTTTTGAGACGGCCCTACAAACACCTCTTGAAAATTGCTTCTCGCAAGCACAGCATACCTGATAATCGTATTGAGCCAAACTCGAACATTTGAAATCCATGGGGACATGTAAGACTAAATAAGGGGGGGTTCTGGGAGTTTCTCTCTACCGGCCTACATCCCGGGTTTGAGTCTCAACCAGAGTCCCCAGGACCCCCCTTGTTTTTTGCAGACATGTAAGACTACACATAAAGACCTAAAATAGTGCACACTAGCTACATGCTTCTAAGACAAAAATACATTTCAAGTGTTGCCCCTTATACTTGTGGACCAACATAGTGGCTATGCAGGGGGTACACAGAGAACACCCTCAGAAAAGTGTTGGCCCTTGCACTTCATGTTTTTTTAATACAATTGAAGCTCTCTCCCCTCCTCCTGTGAATCGGCTAGGAAGACTCACCTGTGAAGACATTAGGGAATGTGTCAGTGGCGGTCGCAGCCCCCGAGTGCTTTCTGATCAGGGTGGGCAGGCTCTCTGCCCCCAGTCCAAAATGATCCAACAGGTTTGGGGAGCTGCCCTTTTGTTGTTGCCGCTGCCTCCTTTTGCCCCTGGAAAGTTCCTCCGTCCAATCTGCCGAGCGACTCAGGGGGCGCCTGACTCGGCTCCGGGGTGCCTTTCGCTTGTCTGGGGTGGTCGGGACCCCCTCCTGTTGACGGCGCTGGAAGCGTGGACTCTGCCCCGGGGAGGCGCTGGGTGACTGGTTGGGCGAGCTAAGTTGCCGAGTTGTGGTCTTTATGTAGTATGGATGGATGGGCGGGTAGGGTTTCACTGAGTTGGTTGAGGGGTACTTGAAAACGCGGGGGCTAGCAGGTGTCTCATTCCCTTCAGGGGTCAGGGTGCCATTACTCCTGCAGCCGTTGAGGAGGGTGGTGCACTCTGTGGAAGACTCGGTGGCCTTCTCCTCGGGTACTCCCGGGGAAGGGCCAGGTGTGCCTACTAAGTCCAGAAGCACCCACTCTTCTTGCTGCGGCTGTGTGGTGTCAGTCAGCAGGGCAGTGCCATCGGCGTGTGGTGTCAGGTGTTGTTGGATTTGGGTGGGCGTGGTGGCCCTCTCTAAAGGGCACTCCTTGTGGTCCTGTGGGGTGCTTGCACAGGGATGCAGTGCTTGAGGGGCTGTTCTGTCCTCGACCCCACTGTCGGCCTGCGTGTACACAGCCGGCTCGGTGTCGGGGCTGCTGCTGTCCTTGTCACTGTAGCTCTCCGTGTGCAGGGGCCCTGACCCCGTTAGGCGGCCCTGTGCTGCCCGGCCTCCCCCCTCCTGCTTCTGGTGCTGCAGGCGGATGGCATGCTGGATGTCGGACAGCAGGTCCTCCTGCTCGGCCGCCGCCGAGTGGAAGCTGTATATGTCTGTGTCGGAGCCCGAGCTGCCCCTTTGTCCCTCCGGCCGGGGCTGGCTGCCCAGGGCCGGCTCCCCACCTCCTGACACTTGCGGGGCCCCTGGCCCGGCCCAGCTGGGCTCCGCCTCGGCGTCAGAGAGCCCCGTCTCGTCGGCAGAGAGGCTGAGGTCGGGTGTCTTGCTGGTCATGGAGGGGGCGCTGTCCAGCTCGCCCGTGTGCAAGGCCTGGCTGCCCAGCACGTCCTCGCGGGAGCCGCCGCCGCCGCCATCCTTGTGCCCGCCGCGGCTTTTGCGGATGCGCAGGGTGCTGAACACCGACGCCCGGCCGCCGGCCGCAGAGTCCGCCTTGCCCTTCCGCCTGTCGGTGTCTCCGCGGTGCTTGCCCAGCGACTTGCGGCCGCCTCCTTTCTTTGTGCCCTCGGCTTCCCGGAGCCCGGCGGCGGCCTCCGGCGGCGCCTCGCACGCGGCGCTCCGCCGCAGCTTCCCATCCTGGTTCCCCATGGCAGGCGAGTGCGAGCCCGGTGCCTTCAAGCCATGGTGGCCGGCGGGGCACAGCCGGGGCCCGCTGCTCACTAACGGCGCCGCCTCTGATGCTTCAGGAGGGAGAGGCGCTCGCCCGGCCGCCCTGCTCCCATCTGCCGGGGGTGCAGCTGCTGATGCTGAGGGGGCTGCTGCTGATGTTGATTTTGGTCCTAGCAATGACGCTGCCGGTGTTGATGCTGCCGGTGTTGTCGATGCTGCCGCTGCCGCCGCCTTCCTGCACGCTGCCCTTCTGCTCTGGCCGCCTGCGGGAGGCGCCTGACTGCAGCACTGCACGCTGCCGACAGCTCCTTCCAGCGGGGGGCTCCAGAGTGCTGCCTGCTGCCCGTCTCCGATGGGCTCCAGCAGGCATCTCTCCCCCCGAAGGACCAATCGCAGCTCTTCTACGGGTTTCGGCTCGGCTGCACATCCGCCGTGTGTCCGACCTGTAAGGCAGTGACGAGAAGAGAGAAAGTTTAAAACATGGACATCTGCATCTTCAGGTTATGTCTTAAAAACTCTGCAAAATAGTATTTTTCAAAATGGTCAAGAACGGGCAGACACAGAGCACCTGCCCGTCTTGCCCCTTCAAGATGACTTTTAAACGGGGCAGGGCCAGAGCTTACGGTCCCGGAGTTCTCTGGACGGATAGGTAAGGGGGTTGCGCCAAACGTTCATGTTTTAGCTGAAGAGGCATAACTGTATTGTACACGAGCAGGCCCATTGAAACAGTTAAAAGGAGTCTGCACGCCAAGGCGTGAGAGCTGTACTCCAAGTATCAAACCTTTGACTGGGCTCCAAGGTGTGGCCCCCTCCAAAGATGGAGACTGGGCCTCATTCAGTATTGCCTCTAGTAATACCGCCAAACATGATTACCGCTACTGCATGCGGTAACTTCAAAGGGAAACAAGTTTCAGAGTCATGTAGACCAGAGGCGTTGCTAGGGGGGGGCTAAGGGGGCTATAGCCCCTGGTCTTTTGGTTGTAGCCCTGGATAGAATCTCAGGAGCTACAGCCAAAAGGCTAGCTAGCCCCGAATCCCGACAGTCTCGGCATTAGCATAGCCCCGGACCTTTTCCAGACCTAGCAACACCCCTGATGTAGACCCTTCAGGTGTGCGCCCTTTCGAAGTGCAGTCACACTGCACGCGCTCATGGTTTTGTGCTGAGGCAATTTGCTCCTCATAAAGGCATGCTTTTCTCCGAGTTAATATTCTGAAACTCTAAATATGGCGGTGTGATCAAAGAGGCCGTTATCATGTTATGGGGCCTCTTTATAAGTTTGCCCGTCTGGAAACAAGGGTGCCATAAACTCACCAGCACCCTTGTTTGCGGACTGGCAAACTACGAGTCTGCCTGCCATGGCCGCTGGGCCCGACGGGTCTATCCCTGCCGGGCGCAGAGGGCACGGTAGGCAGACTAGTGACAGAAGCGCCGGCACCGTTAGTAACGGTACCGGTGCTTCCGTTTCCCCGCCCCCATAGAGTACTATGTGACTCTACGGGAATGGGGATTTTTACTGGCGCCTGACTTCCCGGCCGCTGGACTAGTAATGAACGGGAAGTCAGGCACCAGTAAATCATTAAGAGTCTGGCGCCAACCAGGCAGTAGCACCATCAGGGTTACCACCGGGCTCGTAGTGAAGGCCAAAGTCACTTTTTTACTGCACCACCTTCTCTTAATGATGACCTATGTCTCAAACTATATGTCTGTGACCCAAAGCGTGAGCCACACACTCATTAAAAAAAAAAGCATGGAGGGGCGGCCTACGTTTTCAATTTCATGAAATTCAGTCGCCCAGGCCCAATTTCTAACATTTGCGCTATGAAAAACAAACTTGCTTTAACAGACCTTTTGGGCAATTCGTTGTTGTGCAGCAAGTGGAAATGCCTTCTTCCATTTAGGCATTGGCAGACAGAATGTACACAGGATTTTCCATGGACTCTGTCTACCCTTAGCAGGTGCAAAAAATGGCAGACTCCATTGGAATCAATTCCTTTTATGCCAGCATGAAAATATCATGCTGGTGTAAAAGAATTCCTTTTTTTTGGGATAAAATCATTTGATTGAAACTTTACGACTAATAATGAGGGTAGGATTACAAATTAAAGCAGAGAAATAGCCCACCTCTCACAATCCATGACCCCCTACAAACCGTATGCCCAGTAATGAGTCACCTCAACTTGCCACCGACCACTTTAACTCTCCACTTACCCACCCAACCAACCCAAAAGGAAAACAAAAACAATTAGTCAAGTACCAGTGAGACCTGTGTTTTTGGCTAATTAGCACCTGGTGGGAGAGGGTTGTGTGGTAGCCTCCCAGCCAATCAGTTGGCTTGGAATGGGATCAGGAGCGGACTGGCCTCTAGGGAACTCTGGAGATTTCCTGGTAGGCCTCTATACTCTGGGCCTCTTTTGTGTGGTATTACCATTTTTTCCATAGGAAAATGGTGGGCTTCCTGAAAATGTGTAATATAGGGCCACTTTGAAAAATATTTTGGTACCCAGTCCACCCCTGAATGGGGTCTTTACCTCATGATAAATTCCCAGCTTCTAGCCACCTTGGAAGCGGGAAGCTGCCATATTTCCCACCGGGAATCAGGTATGTGCGCCCCTGCGCTCCCTTTCCCCCCTTTTCCCCACCCCTCATCCCCAATTTTCATATCCCCACTGACCCCACCCTGCTCCATTTACCTTGCGCTCCTTTGTCCCTCACCGTCGCCGGGAACACTCAGTATTCCCGGCTCATGTCTGTTGCGGAAATGGCCACCATGGAAAGGGAGAAGGGACTGCTTGTAGTTATCTTCTCCCTAAACCAGGCCGGCCATCTTGGTTTGTATTTTTTTAAGTTGACAAACAGCAAACATGCCATTTCTCAACTTGAAAAAAATACTATTCACACCCTGGTATAACGTGCCGAGTTGCTAATAGCAATAAATCACTACAGGCGTGGGTTTAACCGGGGCATTACTTGGCCTGATAAAGCCCATAACAATTAGAGTTTATTACTTAAGTAACCACTCGTCATTCAAAGATAACCTTGTGCTTCAAAACTTTTAATGAGAACTCAGAATCAAGCATATTTACTCGCCAACATACAAGGTGAACCCGTAAACCCTTAAAGCGAGGTTCCGCTAAATGGGATGGATGGGGATGCAGATTTTACTCTTACACCAATAATAAGACACACTCAGGAAGTTGGCAAAACATAACTGTTTTATTTGCAATTATCTAAAACAGGGAGGACAACGGACATCAACGGACGTTCGCTCAAGTCTCTCTCTCTCGAGAATTCTGAAAGCATTTCATAAAAAATTACATTTTTATAGTAAATATTTGTCATAATTTACATCATACTACGTGGCAAAATAAGAAAACCTACTTGGGGTTGTGGTTGGTCTACAGGGAACATCTAGGTATACTTTCTATGGGGGAAAGGATTGTGATTGGGTCTCTAAGGTCAGGTGGACTGCTATGCCCACCCCTAGTGCCAGTCATCTTCAGTGTCATAAAATACACAATGGGCCTCATTAGGATACTGGCGACCACGAAATGAACGGTGCCGGTAAGGGACCGGCACCTTTCATTCTGGGCCGCCTCATTACGAGATCTGCTGCGGGTCCCTCTCAGGGCGCCTGAACAGACCAGGCGTCCTTAGCGGGACCCGCTAGCAGACCAGGATGCTAACAACGGGCCCGTCATTAATGGGCCCGTTGTTACCATCCTCCCCATTCCCATTGAGCCCTACAGGGCTCAAATGGGAATGGGGATAAATTTTTACCAGAGCCCTGAAAAGGGCAATTACCGGGACCGCCAATGTCGGCATGACCCGGTTATTGCCCTTTTCTGGGCTCCGGTAAAAAATAATTACCGACGGCAGCCGTGCCCTTAATATGCCCCCCCAAGCCCCTTTTTTTGCTAAAAATCCCTTTTTTTCCAAAAACGAAAACCTAAAAAAAAATATATATAATTTTAAAAAAAATTCGATCCTTTGTCCTGTCGATCCTTTGTCTAGACACCACGAATTTACTACGTATAGTGAGCCTTATGATTACTTAGTCTACTTGCGTTACAGCATCTGTTCAGTAGTAAAACGGCTTACATTTTCTTCAGTGCTCTTTGCACGTGCATTCTTCATTCTGCACATGAAATGTTGCTCATTTCTTGACTTCGCCATCAGATTCTGTATGGTCTATTTGCCTTCTTCATTGGCATCTCTTCTGGCTGCGTCATTTCTGCTTCATGTGACTTCACCAGTCTTCTCTTTCATTCATCGTCACACTTCTTCTGGAACCTCCTTTAAGAGACTGTCATTTCTCCACAGGTACATCATATAGAGTTTTCTCAATGGATACCTTGTTTCGAGGATTCTTCATGGTATAGGGACCATTATTGGCATTGTCCATGTCGCATTTTCCAGCTTCCAAAATAGAGGACGAATGAGGCTGTGTCTTCAGGTAGAGGTATTTGGCTCCTCCTCTATAAAGGGACCCCCCCATATTTTGTAACAATATGCACTTCCCAATTGGGGCCAGTTTGAAATGTTTAGCAGGTGTAGAACCTTTAGTCTTTTTGGATATGGTTATCCATAACCATTTGAACGACTATGATCAGAATGACTGGTCCCTTGCAGCAGGAGGGTCTGCAGGAAGTTCCTAATGTAATTGTTTTGTCCCTCGTTGGGGGCGCATACAGAAGCCAATGTGCTTTTGGACCCTGAACAGTGCCTTTCAGTATTAAATACCTTCCCGCTTTGTCGATCAGTTGGTCAACTGGAAATGTTGGGAAGTTATCCTCCATAAATGTACAACCCCATCTTTTTTTCTCTCTCGTCAAAGCATACAATTGTACAGGAAGATGCCTCGATGCGAGCCTACTTGTGTATGAGTGCAGAATATGCATCTCTTGTACTCCCGGCACAAGGATTTCCAGGTCTCTCAAGAGCCAAAGAAAACCTAATCCTCTTGAGGGGAGAATTCATCTCCCGCACTTCTAGTGCGGGAGATGAATTCAACCTTGAATTTGGAATATCCAAGATCCTAATCTCTCTAAGCTACCAAAATTCAAATGAGTATAATGTAAATATATCACTCAAAATTGAAAGAAGGTAATATGCTTCTTTTGCCTGGTCCTTCTCCTCAGCCCTTACTTCAAGATGGCAGACCAGAAAAATATAAAAACAGTCAACACATCTGACTCCTTGTACAGGATTCATCCCCGGAAACTGATAACAACCATGGTGTCTCATGGGTAGTGCATGGTACCACTTCTGAATCTGAGAAGATGGTTTTATTGCGTTAACCAAACTACCACACTCCACAGCCATCACACTGCAGCTATCCGTTTCAATTATGGTGGCTTCCCATGGATTTGTGGCACCTCTGGTCTCTTCCTCTTAATGCTTTGGTAACAACCATGAGACTGTTTGTCCCACTGTAGTCCCATCTCCCCATGTTCTAATCCTGTGGTTCCTGTGAAAGGGTCAGGGATGTGATCATGTAAAGAGGGGGGATAGGCACACCTCTAAACCTGGGGCATGCGACCTACCAGGGTATTTGTCTGTGCCAGTCCTGCCACAGAGGTGTGGTGGGGATTTGGGAGGGCCCCAGTCTCTGTCCCCACTTTATTTGCCTGTTACAAATATAAAGTACCACTGTCAGTCACCTAATGCATGCCTTACACCATGCTGTCCAGTGTTACAAAGCCCAGAAACCCTTGCACTGAAAGGAAAGATGGAATAACCGACCCACGAGAGAGAGAGGTGGCAAGGAACTCCAATCCGGTTCAACATCACTTGCTATGAGCCGGCAGCATAGATGCTTCACAGCTGCAGAATATGAATTCTGAATTCAACAATTACTATGCTAAGCTGCCATCATGAACGGCCAGTAGACCCTCGTTGAGCAAGTGGGCAGGGCTTGATGACCATTTTATAGCCTCAGTCCTGTGTAACCCGGCCCCTTTGGAAAAGGCAGGTAGAGATTGGCCAGGGGACCAGGTCACCACTCTAGTCAATGCAAACGATTGGGGGGGGGGGGCAAATCACCAGACGGGCACTATAAAAAGGAATGAAAGGAAGTGTGGGGGGGGTGGTTTGTTAGGGTGAGGCCGGGTGGAGAGGAGGTAGACCAAGAGACCAGGCAGATGAAGGCTGGTGGAGAGGAGTGTGGAGGACACTGAGAGTTTGCTCAAGGTGCGGTATTGAATGTGAGAGAAGGTGGTACTTGAATGTGAGAGTGCATGTACAATATCTGCGAGGAGGTGTAAGGCAGTCGTGGAGAGTGCCAAGTAGAGTATAGGGGAGAGGAAAGTGGAGAATAGAGAGGGTAGGAGAGTAGTAGGGCAAGACAGGGCAAGACAACGGGAAGGAGAGAGATAGAGAGAGATGTCTGCCTTACACCATACAGGAACGCAAGGGCATGACCGAAGGAGACCCAATGAAACTGAGCAGTTGAGAAGGTGTCACTTCCCATTGTGAGAACCAGACCTCCCCTGGGAGCTAAAAAGATAGATTCCACCCAGGAAAACACCAGAGGGATTGGGTTAGGGAAGGATGGGCCCCTGAGGCCATCACTGCAGTCAGTATTCCAGACAGCAGTGTTTACCGATATTTAGTTGTCAATCAAGGGGATAGGGAAGTCTGGGCTAGGGTGGAGGCAAGGCCATGGGAGATGAAGAGGGGTGGTCTTCAGTGTGTCCTATTGTCTCTGCTTACCATCAAGCTTCGGACTGATTTCCCATTTGTAAAATAAACAAACCTGAACCATCTCCTGGAGTACTGATATTCTTAAGGCCCTAAATGACACTCAGCAGTGGAGGCATCTCCCATAACCAGGCACTATTAACTCTTTTCAGACCCAAAGACAGAACCGCTCTCTAACATGTCAGACCAGATAGGCAGTGTACATAGATTTTGGGAAGGAACAATTTAGTTAGTATGTAAATTATAAGTTCAAGCAAGTCTTTGCCAACCATATCAGGCTCTGTCTTTTTTAGGCAAACAGATACTCATCAAGGACAAAGATGTTCTATCACATTAAGACGTTTTTTGGTGTCCTCCCCTTTGCCCTCAACTTCTTGACAGTCGGATCTCCATTTCCCTCCATTTTTATATTCTGCTCATCAAAGGGACTGCTTCCTCAGCCTCTAAGCCTGATCAATCTGATATATCATAGGGCTTGTACTCTGACAGCACATGGTCATTTTTATTTCACCGTGTGATGGTCAAACCAAATGGCAAGATCCATCTATCCCTGACATTGGAGGACCTCAATTTGTCTGTGATTCTTTTAAATGAAATCCGCTTTTGAAGTGTTAAGGGACCAAAGTCCTGAAAGAAGTGAAATGACTGCCCCTGGGAGGACATTGGCGTGTTCAAAATGTGTTCTTTATCTGTTTAAGAGGGAAAATTCATCAAATTGTATCTTGGGCCAATGGGATCACTTTTTCTTGGTGGGCCAACTCTGTGCAACCTAGAAAGAATGATACCAGATGTGTCTGATTCAGGGTCTAGATGATAAAAGAGTTTTTGGACCCAGGAGCCCAGACTGCTTTCTTCCACGCCCTCAATAAGGGCTTTGGGGCAGAGGTTTTTCCTGCGCTGGAGATGTTCATGGTCTTCGTTGTGTCCAAGGATCATTCTGTTGATAGCACTTCTTTCTTTTAGAAGGGCAGTTGTCTCCATCAAGTTTCGTTGGAGTTCCTGGATCACTGTTTCCTTCACTTAAGCCCTTGCCTTTGGGAAGAATTCCTCTTGGCTCAACCCACCCCAATATAGTGGGAATGGCCTTTATTTATTTTGATGTTCTTTTCTCCTTGTCCTCTTTCGACAATGTCCAAGCTTCAGGAGAAACCGATTGTATCTCTTTCATGCGTGAGCTGGAGCCCTCTCTGACTTGTCCTTGTTACAGGGGTTTATTTATTTATTTTATATTATTTAAATTTTTATAAAACGTTACACACCCTTAGGCCTCAGCGTGACAAATACACATAGCAGACATAACGTAAACAAAATCAGATAGGAAATAATAATAATAATCAGAAAAGGAAGAGGTGAAGGAATCAGTTAGTATTTCCAGGGTGTGCAGCCACAGGTTCAGCAGCTGGATGGGATTTGCATTATTCACTGATGTTTTTATTTCCCTCATCTGCCGCCTTTTGCTGATATGAACAAAACTAGGAGACCATGACTTTCTGGAGTCCCAACCTCGTGCCAGGGTCTGGTGTTAAAACACCGTTCTAGAAAGAGCCAGCCCACTACAGGTCCTGGTGAATGCAACTGGTCTCTCATTATGGGGAAGGAACCACTCACCAGTTCACTGATCCCAGGCCATTCATTGTAGGTGCATGGTGCCAGGAGATCACAGCACGCTCGTCTCATCCTTTTGCACTCCCTTTGTTGATTTTCCAGCCGCCTCGCATTTTTTTGCTGAGTGTGTTTTTTCCTCCGTAGCCACAAACCACACAGCAGAGCTGTTGCCCCCTTTTCAGAAAATTGGTGAAAGTGCAACCACATTACTAAGTGGAGTAACTTTGCTGAAAATGTTGTGGGGGAATTGACATCTGAAGAAAAGGTGCCCCAGCCAAATGAATGGGGACAAAATAGTGTGCCATGAAAGTTGGGGGGGGGGGCAAACACCCCTGCCCCCCCCTAAAATTACGCCCATGCACATTACTAGTCTCCTCCACAAAGTTGCCCAGTGCGTGACATCAAGCTCCTGGGCCTGCTGGGCCTGTACTACTTGGATTCGTCGGGTCACATCCGCTCCTCCTTCCCTGCATTCTCATCACTGCATGATCATCCCTCCATGTCTTGACATCAGTGGGGCTCAAAAGGCACTCTCATTTTTGGCCCGCTGTAACTGGGTGAGGGAAGAGCTCAACCCCAAAGGCTCATCCGCTGGAGCCACATTCCTCCTGCATTGGTTACTTCTTTGATCTCACAGCGTAACTGCTGAACCCATATGCATGCACTTGTGTTGGCCGACCCCTTACCCTCACCCGAAATAATTTGGCTCACAAACATTTGTCAAGTGTTAGCAATAAAAGCCAGTAGGATTTTATTGTGCAGATATGGTTATGGAGATAACAATAATCACATATCATAGTATCATACCTTTGGGCACCGGGTCCTGAGGTTACCCCCTCGAGCCTGTGCCGCCTTCTCATGTACCACGACTTGTTGTGGGCACCGTAAAGTGCCTTGTACCTCTTTTCCTTTGTTCTTCTCCCTTATTTTGTAGGGTGGGAGGGTTTTGTAGTAAAGAAGCAAAGGTTGGAAGACGCTGAGTGAACAGCGAACCTCCTGTATGTTTGGGTCCCCGTTCAGGGTCCACAAATAGATTGTGTTTTCTCAGAGCGTTCTGCTCTTATTTATAAGACCCAGGGGAGCCCTGGGTCTTTAATGTGCATAGTAGCGGGGGCTGTATTCCAGCCCCCGGCCGGGTAGCCGACTGTCTGGCCCCCTTGAGGAGGGGCAGGTCTTTGAACCTGAGCCCTGCCTGACTGTTGGTTTTCCTTAGGTGCTTACCACCTTGTTGCTTAGACGAAGGGTGAGGTGATTGTTCACACATCACCCTTCCTCAGCTTTGTGTACCAGAGACTGCGTGTCTCTGCAGCTGTGGGGGAGAGGAGCAAGCATGGGGGTGGGGCTGCCCCTCTCCTGGCCTGCTGGATGGTAACATCAATTACCCTGCCTCGCCCATAACAGCTTTTAGCAGATCACGTTTCTCCACTCCTGGGGCAGCACCACTTCTGCAGCGCTCTCCATCTTGACACATCTTTCCAGCGATTGGGCCATGTTGAAGATCAAGGTGCTGCGAGTGATTCAGTTGTCTGTGAGTGATCCACAGTGACTACCTGTTCCCGGTCTTTACACCTTCCCCTGCATGCTGGGAGAGTTTTGGCAGCCACTGTTCTCAGTGGCGATGGGTGCGCTGGAGCTTGTCTCCTAGGCAGCCATCTTATGCTGCTTAAGCCATACCACCCAAAACCATGTGGCTTTTGTAGGGTGGTGGGTTTACCTAGCAGACACAGTGATTCCTTTCCGTGCCCCCATTCCACCTACAAAAACCATGAAAATTACTCAAAGTGCAAACAGTTGTGTTAACGCAAGCATAACCCTCCCACTCAAGTCTTGTGCACCACTTTTTATGAACCCAATGATGAAGAATGTTTTTCAAGTTCTGAGATTCACACCTGGTGGACCCAGAGGGAGGAGCAGTGGAGGTGACTGTGCAGTCTGAAGCACTGAGCTCTGCGTGCCGCACACCAGCGCTGAGCCGACAGTCTAATAAGAACGGAAGTTCTTATTCCATGTTTACTGGCCTCATCTGGGCTTGTTGGGCATTCCCCGCCCGCCCACCTTTAGCATACCTACCCGACCCCACCCAGGGCTATGGGCGGGGTGAAATGTTGTTTTAGTGAATGAACATAACCGAGGGGGAAAGGGACGATAAAGAGAGACAACAAGAGCCAGGCCGAGTTCATTAGAAACCTCTGCCAGTTAGAGCGGACTCTGTTTTCCAAATCTTTATATATATATTTTTTATTATTGTTTAATGTGAACAATATTCATTATAAAAAAAATTCACAATCAAAACATATTCAATGAAAATTCGACACCATTAATCAATGCCTAAAACATAAAAATCATCCATCATTACAATTCATTTCAAATCTTGATATTATTATCCATCAGCAATTATTAGCATCGCCATTGTGGAAACTGAGCCTGTGTAGGGGGTTCAGGGGTATGAAACAGATCTTGAAAGGGCTGGTTAACCAAGCTGTTGGGGCAACACGGCGGCCTGGTCACCCAAATATTTCCTTATCCCTAATTTCAGCTTTACCAACCAAAATATCTGGAATATGAGGTACTGAAAAGCATATTGTGCTACCCTATTATCAACTAACGTCAACCACCCCATCTTGCTCGATCTTAGATCACAAGTCAGATGAAAATCACGGAACTAACAGAGGAAATCGCCTTTGCTAAGGGGGCACAATATTACAAGAAAACCAAGTGCTGGCCCTCTATGTGCCCCCATGTTCTATGAGACCACATGCAACCCCCACTCCCAATATGGTGGTAAAACTAGGGAAGGAAGGGCAGAAAACGCCGCCTTTCACCATGAACCACCTCCAGTAAATGTTAGACGTCAGAGGATGCTGTCCTTGTTTGAGGCTAGCGGAGAAGAGCGTGCCGTAAGGCTGTCACCGCAGGCGTGTGGGGTGGAATGGCGGGTAAAGGGAACACAAAGCCCTGAAAGTGAGACACTGGGGCGGCTGTGGTGAGCACCAACACACCACATTTCGCACATGATGGAAAACAAATCAGGAAACAAAATGTGAAACACAGTGTTATCGATGGTTTGATAGTGCCCCCACAGATCAACCGCACGTAGAGAGTTTGGGAAGGCCACCTCAAGAAATAATGAAACCTAAAGATTCTCGAGAAAGTCTCCTTGAAGTCCCAGAAAGCATCCAAGGGTTAGGAGATAAAGTATTAGAGGAAGCATCAACCAGTGTTTTGCTAGAGCATAACCCCCCCATGCAACAAGATTCAGGCCCCACAGACCATCTTGATCAATTAGATACTCAAAAGGCAAGGAATAGCCAACCTATAGGCAGATGTGGGATTACATGATTGCAAGGAATGAGAATGCGCCCTGCAGTGGCGCGCTGAACATGCACATGGGGTGCAGGGACGGTTTTATTTCAGAGGAGGATTGCAGGGCTAAAAGAACCTCAATATGACTGGCAGGCACGAAAGACTCCATTACTGAAAAACTAAACCAGTTGGAACAGGTAGGCGCTTTTCTGACATGGAGAAATTGTGAGAAGATGGTAGTGTGACGAAATAACTACTGCTTTGCATTGAGAACAGGGGTGGGCAGAGAATGAAACTCCTACTCAGCCCCACACCCATACTAAACTAACAATAATGGCCAATCATAAAGCTGAAACAGGCACAACTTGAATGGTACACCTCCTTGGACTCTTTAAGGTAACGTGGGCCGAAGGCAGGCTGTGCTCTTGAAGAGGGGTTGTAAGCCAGCATAGAAGCATCCAAACCAAAATAGTACTGCAATACCAAAATAAAAGAATGCAGACCCAAGAGTCTCTAAAAAAATGCACACAATTAATAAACACACTAATAACCTAAACCACTGTAAGAGAAGACACAGCAATGCAGACATGGGTATAAAAGGGGACACTGTGCATTTGAAGACAGGGCTAGCCAGGCAATCATCTCAGTAACAATGTTCGAGTTCAATGACAATGGCTTTGAAAAATAGCCCGAGTGGGATCCTAATTGTCAATAGGGCCATTTTAGGCAGGCCAGGGGGAGAGAACAACTTCGAATATCTTTCTTGCTTTTTGGACATCACCACTTCGAGATATAGGAGCTTTATGAGGCAGCGATTCAGCATCAGGTCAGTGAGCGGCCGACGAAGTCCAAGACATGGCGCAGTTCAATAAGTGGCAACAGAACTTGGCATGAAGAAGCTTGGGACATGCAGCCATTATGTCTGGGTTGCCATAGCTCACAGGCTTGGACTGGCCAATAGGACAATAGTGCAATGCCCAAAGTGTAGTCCCAGTATGCTAATCTGGGACAGTTTTGTGGGTCAAAGTGGGACCGTTTGTTGGCTCAAGAGGGCTAATTTGATGAGTTACTTCATTGTACAACTAGTAGTTCTGGCCGGTGTTACTGAACACATATTCTTTAAAACAGAATGTGCAACTCATTTTACCAATAAACTCCCATTTAGGTACTCAAACAATTTGTCACAAACTGAACACATTGTCATTGTGGGCCACTTTTTCATTGGTGGCTGAGCCAATTTTATGCCCCAGTCTTACCCTGGTAGCTCAAGACGGTTTGAGGCAGGGTACAGTGTTGCTTCCTTGTCCCTGGATTGCTGCGAGACCCAGTCCAGGGTCTCAAAGGACCCTTCACAGCCAAGAAGATTTCCAGAGAGCACTTGCAGGACTGCATCTTCCAGTAGGCCAACTCCTGGGTTCCAGTATGTCAGCAGGCAGGCAGGTCTTGCTCCAGGTGAGGGATGGGTGAGGGAAAGGAATTGCTCCTTTATTGGAAGTCATTATCTTCACCTCTATGAAAGTGGACTTTGTGGACGAGTGTACCCGCAATAAAGTTCCTTCTGTAGTCAAAATATGATTCAAATTAGGTGAGGGTCTCATCCCCGGATATAATTATTCTGACACAGTGGATTGGTCCATTTCAAGACTTCTCTAAGGGCGCAATCATGGCTGCTGCGATCAGGGGCTTGCCAGGTGATGTCAGTTCTAGAGGGCATTGTCTGCAGGAAGTGGGGATGGGCACAGGAAGTGGGAGTGACCTTATATAGTCCAAGATGTTGGCCTCCCCCCCCCGGACTGTGAATAGTCTCCTGGGCTGCATGAAAAAGACTCCAGCAATTACCACCCTGGTGGGATTTCTCCTTGGCTGGGAGAGCCTGTCCTTTACAGCATGGGCCCCCTCCTTTCCACTCTGGGGGCAGAACCTGTTCTCCTAGAAGGTAACAAACCTTCCCAGAGAGAACAAAGGGCACTTCTTGGCCTGAACCCTAATAATTTGTTTTGAGTGAAACTTTGTCCCAGGTGGCTAGTACACAAAGGCTCTGCCAGTGGAATGGACACTGGAACCATCCTGAAAATAAAATGACATCAAAAGGTTATGAGCAGTATAACTGTGTGTTTCCATAGTCCACCATATCAAAGCCCAGATATAGTTTTATATTGTGCCAATTAAATCTGCCACTAGGGCCATGGGAGTTACAGTTGTAATATAATTGGCAACTGCTTGTTTACTTTCAAATAAATGTATTTATTCATTGATTGCTTGTTCGGAGCTTATACGGGAAGATAATACTGTTTCAAACAACAGGGAGAGGACAAGGGATGGGAAACAATTAAAATGTGCGACACATTTTAAATATGGTGGGGGGGGGACGAACCTACTATGCCTTGTGAGTGTTCAGAACGTGCAAGTGCTGAAGGGAGAGTGAATGGGATAGGTGCTGGCGTGCTCCTAGGTGAGCAACAGGTGAAGTGCAATGTAAGGTTAGTGTGCGCGCCTCCAAGAGTGGAGAGTGAGCCGAGGCAAGTGCTGAGGATAGACAGAAGCTGGGGGGGGGGGTTTAGTGTGGGAGGTCAGGGCCCAGAGGATGCTTAAGGGCCCTGAGCACCGACCAAGCAACTGTGCGATTAGCAGAGCGGAGAGGGAGGGAAGTAGGAGGTAAAGAGGAAGGTCGAGGATCTTCCGGATTGTGGTTTGTATTTCAAGTATGGCCAATGTGAATGTAGAATACATTTAGGTCTTCACATGCCAGCTAGAAATCCTTAGGTGGGCATCTCATTGAAGTAGTCGTGAATATTCCCTCCACATTGTCCACTTATATCCCTTTTGTTTTAGTTTTGGCAAACAAAAACAGGTTTATATTTTTGAGTGAATGAATCATCTGGGGCACTGTTAAAAGTGTCTCCTGGTGCTGCTAAAGATGAACTTAACTTCCACAACACACTTTCCCTCACCCTATATTATTGGATTAATGAGGTCAAATCTGTCCATGGACAGCTGTATGAAGTGAACACGTTTCCTTGGTGCAAACTACACATGTATTAAAAGGAAACTGACTTTGAGAAGCTATTACTCAGTTTCTGGATGTGCCCATTTCCAGATGTGCATACTTTGTGGCCTAACTAGCAGCTGGCATGCCAATTACCCATGCCTATCAGAAAGTATACATGTGGTGTCTTATGTACAGATGTTGGTAAGTTCAGTAAAAACACCCAATGGCTGGCATGCCAATCTACGAACAAACCCAAACACCCCAGGTTAAAACACAGAGCACGCTCTGAAAGCGAGACTGGTTAGCGCATCCAACTTTCGTGATCAAATCCATTTAATAGAGTTCCTAAACTTTCAACAAATCAGTGAGCATCCCCTTAGTTGCTAGAAATCCGTCACAGAGAGGGGCAACAAAACGTTTTCTGACAGGACACTGAATGAACGGAAATCTGTGTAATTATTGAAAGGGGTTTTGGAAGCTGCCCCAAGTCAGATCATCTAAGAAAGTGAAGGGAGGTCCATCTTCAACAACAACTTCACCGAACCTGAAGAGACCCTTAAGTAGGCCCCTCAAGCATGCCCGTAGATGATGTGGTAATGCCTAAGAAAAAAGAGGAAACGTCAAAGGAATTATTCAAGGCCAAAGGAAACTTTACCATTACACAGGTGAATTCATCCACACAAGGAGAACGTACTGAAGCTCTAAAGAGTAGAAGAATGGCCTGGCTCCAGAAATGGGGCACGACCTGATAACGCCACAGTTTGGAGAATGGAACCAAGGGTGAGGATGAATGAATGGTCAGTAGACATTGACTGTGTCTTTGTCAGATGGAGAAACGGGACCTTCCCACTCTCTCTGTGGCTGAACAAGGACCTAAGGAAGAAGCAGTGAGGAAGGAAAATAATGTTGGACAATCCAGTATCAAGTACTGTAGAGCAGCATCAAAAAACAACATCGTCATGGAGCACTGAAGTGTGAATTCAAGGCCAGGACTATCCTGCACGTGGCGAGAAGGATAATGACTGATAAACTGTTACCAGGGGAAGAAGACGAGCCCCTTAAAGGAGGAGGGAACGGGAGGCGGGAGAAAGGGGAGGGACGGCGGGGGAAGATGAACAGCAGATGTAAGGAGGAATAAAGGGAAGGTTGACTAAAGCCTGGCTCCTGCGTCATGTGTGGGGAGCCGACCATAGGCTGAGTCTGGCGGGAGCAACAACTGGCGACGAGGCCGATCGAGCGCCCGTGTTGTGCAGCAGGTCAGGCACATGAGCCTAGCAGGACGGCGGTCGGAAAGGGGCCCAGCAGAGTGACGGGCGAGGAAGCCCAGCAGCCTGGACCACAATAGAAGTGTGGTAAGAGAGGAAAGCCCAGGGGATTGGACATGCAGCACGGAGGACGCACAGCACCCAGTAGAAAGGGCGGCGCACAGAACTGAGGCTTGTTGGCTCCCAGCAGGAGAAACCACACTGGGTAAAGAGGAGGACCGCTGGTGCCCAGCAGGTAGGCCTGGGTACAGCGCCCGACAGCAGAGAAGATCCGTGATGAACAGGCCGTGCAGCAGAAGGGGAGGCCCCAGCAGCCCACACCACAGAGGAAGAGTGGCCGGCAGGCAGACCCCAGCAGAGACAACCAGCCCACTGCAACAACATTGGATCACGAGGGGGAGAGGAGAGCCCACCGGCACGCGCCGCAGCAGAAGTGTGGCTGGTAAGTGGAGCCCATCAGCGAACAAGCCCTGCCCAGCTGCGACCCCTCGCAGTGCAGTCCCAGACCCGGGAGCCATGTGAGACATTGCGCACCACCCCACCCCCACCAGCATAAAGAGAGGAGGCCCTGTGCAAAGAAGTCCACCAGGGACACCTTGGGAACACGGCGCTGATGCACGCCACCAAAATAAAAAAAAAAAAGAATAATAAATGCCACAATTGTCATACCCTGCCTCATTATCATACGAGGGGAGAGGGGCCCAGAAAAGGAACCGAAACCACCACATCCTGCCTCACCAAGGTGCCCGGCGAGAGATAAACTACTTTTTTCTCATTAGCAGTGATCCCTTACCCAGAGAAAGAGGTGCAGTACAGAGGAGCAACACACAGAGCCAGACCACGTGGCGCCAGCACATGCTACGGCCCAGGACAGAGAGCTCCATGGGAGAGAACACACAGTCAGAACAGGCAGCCTGAATGCACAGCGCTGACACAAGCCACCTGCAACGGTACCAAGAACAGACCCGCAACAGAAACAACCAAGTCAGAGACCTATAACAGTGCCACCAAATAGTCCAAGGCCCAGCAAGGGCAAGACCAAAGGAATTGGACAGGGTGAGACGGACGTCCCGCCGTCAAAGTCAACCCACCCGGATCTACCATAGAAATGTAACACCAGTACCCTACGACTCCAACAACATAACGGACAACATACAGGGTACGGCAGATGCAGGCGCACAGGCCCCTGCAAACCCAGGACATCCTGCGCCTTTTTCTTAAGACGGCCCAACCTGTTCACCCTGCACCCACACCACGACCAGGGCCAAAGATGAGAGGAATGGGTCAAAGAATTCGAGGACTTTATGGGGGCGATAGTAGATCACGACTCACCCAACAAAAGGGACGTATTTGCCAATCTTGCGGGAAAAGAGATAAAGAGCACAATGAAAACAATTCCTGCATAAGAAAGAAACATGTACCAGAGCCTCCTCGCTGCACTCAACACCAAACTGATCATACTCCCCAATAGAGACTACGAACTATATGCATTTGATCAATGCACACAGCTCCCACATGAATCCATAGGCAAATTTGTCATCCGTCTACAGAGGAAGAGTCTACACTGCGACTTTGCCAATTTTAACAATGATGAGGCTATCTGTCTGAGAATCATTGAAGGGTGCACCTCGTCACTGTTCTGGAAGCATCTCCTTAGGAAACCCCTATCCCTGCAAGAGATCATTGACCTTGCACGAATATATGAAAGGGTCGACGTCCAAGCTGCTCCATTGAGAACCCCAGAGTGACACCATCACGGCCATGTCAGCGGGGCAGCCAGGGTACACCAGATACCCTGGATTCATGGGAAGACCAGGAGCCAGAAGCCCACAACCACGGCTCCAGGGCGACAAGCAATGCTACAGGTGCGGATTTGAATTCCCCCATAGAGGTCCATGTCCGGCCATCGGACAAAGATGCATGCCCTGTGGCCAGGAGAACCACTTCCAGGCGATGTGCAGAGACAACCTACAAAACCCCTCCACCTACCGACCGGCCCCACTGTCAGGCCTGACCAGATACCCAAGAGCGGCGACAACCCGACCAGAAATCATAAGGACACTGGAAGACCGAACCATCGAACCACCCAGACGCCACTCAGATGCATACAACTACCTACCTATCCCATACATATGGGATTACCAGGCCGACCTGGAGCCAGAGTACCAAGGAGGATGTGGACTCCATCAGGAATATAACCTGTGTGCACCCCCCGCCCCACACTACACCGTGACCCATGCGAAAACCCGTCTCCAGGCGAACTGCCAGAATTTTGAGAAACTCAACCCTGCCCAAAGGACAGGTATAGCAGAGAGTACGTAAGGCTCCTTAGCACCTCATCAGATGACACCCTGGCACCTAAAGTAGCTGTACAACTCGGAGGCATACACAACCAGCTCATTGTGGACACGGGTGTGACATTCAACATTATGAACGAGCAGCTCTATCAATCCTTGGCGGAAACATACCCCCTGCGCAAATCCCAAGCCCACATATTTCAGTGGGGACTGGGGAGCAAAACATCCACTGCAGGCAAAAGGTCAGTTTCATTGCGACCTAACGCACAGAGGCCACAGAGTACCCACAGTTATCCATGTGATACAAAGTCCCTCCTTAGGGCACAGCCTCCTCAGTTATCGAACCGCACAGGCACTTGCCCTAATCGACATCCATTACGAACCCTCCAAAGTTATGCAGGGCCTTCCTCCAGGCGCACAGATGGCAAGATCAATGTCCCTCCCATCGCAAGACATAGAAGGACCTGAGACCATGTTCCCGAAACCACTTGAGGGAGTGTGGGGGGGCAGGCTGAAAGGAACGGTCATCAGCATCCACATTGCCCTGAACGTTGCCCAAGTACCCCAACACCCGCGCAGGGTTGGACTCCACCCACAAGAGTACGACTAGGACACTATTTGCCCACCCGGCACACAACATATCTCAACACCCGGAAAGGGAAAAGGAAACACTGCATTACGTGAGGCAGAAGACTTACTAACCCACTGCAGGCCCTGCCATACAGCAGCCTCAAGCAAAACCCCAGGGCCCCTGCAAATAGTACCCCTGCCCGAGGGACGGCCGCAAAGGACAGCCGTAGATTTTCATGGCCCACTAGAGGAAAGTGGACTCCAACTCGTCATACTGGCGAACGCTCCCGACTCCCCCTCATCAAATACAAACCACCAGTCAAAGGACCGATGATAACTGGGACTGGAGACCAAGGAGAGACAAAGCGGAATGCCTCTTTTTTCTGCAAGCTGTACATGGAGGATCCAGAGGCAAAGGAAGAGGCGGCAGTTGATGCAAAAGGAGCAGAGGACGAAGTGGCAAATGAAAACCATCAACCCGAACATACAGGCCGGGAGTCACCTGGCAGGCCTCATCGGACCAGAACATACAGGCGAGACTCGGGAGTCACCTGGCAGGCCTCATCGGACCAGAACATACAGGCGAGACTCGGGAGTCACCTGGCAGGCCTCATCGGACCAGAACATACAGGCGAGACTCGGGAGTCACCTGGCAGGCCTCATCGGACCAGAACATACAGGCGAGACTCGGGAGTCACCTGGCAGGCCTCATCGGACCAGAACATACAGGCGAGACTCGGTAGTCACCTGGCAGGCCTCATCGGACCAGAACATACAGGCCAGACTCGGGAGTCACCTGGCAGGCCTCATCGGACCCGAACATACAGGCCGGGAGTCACCTGGCAAGCCTCATCGGACCAGAACATACAGGCGAGACTCGGGAGTCACCTGGCAGGCCTCATCGGACCAGAACATACAGGCGAGACTCGGGAGTCACCTGGCAGGCCTCATCGGACCAGAACATACAGGCGAGACTCGGGAGTCACCTGGCAGGCCTCATCGGACCAGAACATACAGGCGAGACTCGGGAGTCACCTGGCAGGCCTCATCGGACCAGAACATACAGGCGAGACTCGGTAGTCACCTGGCAGGCCTCATCGGACCAGAACATACAGGCCAGACTCGGGAGTCACCTGGCAGGCCTCATCGGACCCGAACATACAGGCCGGGAGTCACCTGGCAGGCCTCATCGGACCAGAACATACAGGCGAGACTCGGGAGTCACCTGGCAGGCCTCATCGGACCAGAACATACAGGCGAGACTCGGGAGTCACCTGGCAGGCCTCATCGGACCAGAACATACAGGCGAGACTCGGGAGTCACCTGGCAGGCCTCATCGGACCAGAACATACAGGCGAGACTCGGGAGTCACCTGGCAGGCCTCTTCGGACCAGAACATACAGGCGAGACTCGGGAGTCACCTGGCAGGCCTCATCGGACCAGAACATACAGGCCAGACTCGGGAGTCACCTGGCAGGCCTCATCGGACCAGAACATACAGGCGAGACTCGGGAGTCACCTGGCAGGCCTCATCGGACCAGAACATACAGGCGAGACTCGGGAGTCACCTGGCAGGCCTCATCGGACCCGAACATACAGGCCGGGAGTCACCTGGCAGGCCTCATCGGACCAGAACATACAGGCGAGACTCGGGAGTCACCTGGCAGGCCTCATCGGACCAGAACATACAGGCGAGACTCGGGAGTCACCTGGCAGGCCTCATCGGACCAGAACATACAGGCGAGACTCGGGAGTCACCTGGCAGGCCTCATCGGACCCGAACATACAGGCCGGGAGTCACCTGGCAGGCCTCATCGGACCAGAACATACAGGCGAGACTCGGGAGTCACCTGGCAGGCCTCATCGGACCAGAACATACAGGCGAGACTCGGGAGTCACCTGGCAGGCCTCATCGGACCAGAACATACAGGCCAGACTCGGGAGTCACCTGGCAGGCCTCATCGGACCAGAACATACAGGCGAGACTCGGGAGTCACCTGGCAGGCCTCATCGGACCGAACATACAGGCCGGGAGTCACCTGGCAGGCCTCATCGGACCAGAACATACAGGCCAGACTCGGGAGTCACCTGGCAGGCCTCATCGGACCAGAACATACAGGCGAGACTCGGGAGTCACCTGGCAGGCCTCATCGGACCAGAACATACAGGCCAGACTCGGGAGTCACCTGGCAGGCCTCATCGGACCAGAACATACAGGCCAGACTCGGGAGTCACCTGGCAGGCCTCATCGGACCAGAACATACAGGCGAGACTCGGGAGTCACCTGGCAGGCCTCATCGGACCATAAGGAGACCCCAACGGCTGATTGAATAGATGTAGCACATGTTAAGTGAGGGGGGGTGTTACCAGGGGAAGAAGACAAGCCCCTTTAAGGAAGAGGGACCAAGGACAAGAGGAGGGAACGGAGGCGGCAGAAAGGGGAGGGAGGGCGCGGGAAGAGGGACAGCAGATGTAAGGAGGAATAAAGGGAAGGTCGAGTAAAGCCTGGCTCCTGCGTCATGTGTGGGGAGCCGACCATAGGCTGAGTCTGGCGGGAGCAACAACTGGCGACGAGGCCCCAAAAGCAACCTACGAAGTTTTACGACTTTTTTGCATGCACAATGTTTTTCTTTTTCTTATATTTCTTCCCTGTTTTTTTTTTATTTAATGTGTAGTTGAATGACTTGTGTTGCTTTTTTAACCCGAGACACCAAACGGATTTGATGTGAAAACTGATGAAATGAAAATTGGGATTGGAGATTCACACGCAGTGACTTGATGATAGGTCCCGAGGTGTGAAACTCCCATCCAGAGAGTGAGTCTTTTCTCCGAACGGCGAGGCTCTCACCTTATGAGTGAGATGTGAGAGGGGTGGAGCACTTGCTCTGTCTTTTCAGAAGTCACCGAGTGGGGCACAGAGGACTTGATCTTTTTCCACCCCTCCCCTCCCCTCACAGATTTCCAGCACAGCACGTAAGCTTTAATTATTGAATAAAACACAAGTATTTTAAATAATTAATGAGGTGTGCGAGCAGATGCCACTTGAATACAATCTCTACGCATTAGTGTTTGCCTCCAAAATTATCACCCAGAAAAACAAATGCGCGCGCAGCGCTGCTGCGCCAGGAGATTCTGAGTTCTGAACTTGAAGCCAAAGCCGAATTGTGCGTTATCTGAGCCTGCCCGGCTACGTGCCGATTGAACAGTCAAATGATAACAGCACCACTATTTAAAATGGGTGGGGACATCTGTGAAAAAATAATTTTAAAAATCCTCACTTGCCAATGTGGTAAACAAAAGGACATTGCGCATGTCTGCACTTTGTTCATCCAGCATCAAACACAAGTTGGATAACAAGTTTCCCCCAACTGAAGGTTTTCTCGTAGTATTCCACAACATGGACCCACGCGGCTCATTTTACATGTCCCTGGAGGGTAAAAAGCAGGTGTACAAATCTGGCGTACTTTCCGCCTGGGTAGATTTGGATAGAGGGGGCTTGCTCTTTTGACATAGCTTTTGGAGAAGCCTGTAGAGGGGCCCTGCTGTCAATCAACGGCTCTGATGCAGAAAGGGTGCATCTTGTTGAAAGCCCTGCTGTGGATTTATGGAAGTCTATGGAACTGTGCAAGATGGGGACAGGGCTTCGAATGTTGCCTTCAAGTTCTTTTGTCTCATGATGCTTGCAATATTGATGTTTTGTCCACTTTTGTGCTGTGTATTGCGTTGCTACTTTTGTTGTCAGAGTGGCTTCAGTTACAGCTTGTACAGTGCTGTATTGTTAGTGTATAATGGTGACCAAGATTGCTTGCCAACCTTGTCATATAACTCTTTCTGAGGCACCACAACTGCCATGGTCCCTATTATAAAAACAAAGACAAAAAGGAAGGCAAGCAGAACAAGTAGTGGTCAACACCCGGACAGGGCAGGTATCACTGCCAGCGTATGTTTTTATCTCTCTTTGGCATTTCTGCTGGAGCGTAACATGCTGGAACATTCTGGAATCAGTTGGCCAGTAAGACACAGTTGGTCTAAATTCCCAGAGAAGTGGCCCGTTGATGTAAGATGTTGCTTCACAACGTGATCACACTGCAACAAGACTTTAACATGACATGGTGATGACAGTGCCCTGACACCTGTTCACACTACAGCTTTCCACTCAAGCAAAAGAAAACACAGGATCCATCACGTGTCTATGCTTTGTTGAGTGATTAGGAAAGGGGAGCGAGAGTAGAAGCCTCAAATTGTAAATGGGAAAAGCAGAGGGAGGTCTGGATCGTGCTGGAGGGGTTCTATTTAAGCAATGGAACCTGGGGAGGGGGCATTATGGGATGAAGCCTGGGCAAATCGAGGGCTTTCATGTAGCCCCGGGGGCATTACCCGACTGGTAATGCCCCCCTCCAAGGGTTCTATTGCTATTAGTACCCCGGCACGTCGTACCAGGGTACTAATAGCAACTTTTCCGAGTTGCGAAACGGCAGAAAGAAAGGGCCCCCAGGGATTGGGTAGAAGGGACTACATGTAGTCCTTTCTCCTTTCCATTACAGCTAATCGTGCAACAGAGATGCACCGGGAAAAGTACTGTTCCCGGTGCCAGCGAGGGACAGAGGAGCTCAGATAAGTGAGGTTTGGGAAGGGACCGGGTATGTGGAAAAGGGGGGTGCGGTAGGGGAACGGGCATGGGACGCATGGAACTCACTTACCTTTGGTCCCGGTGGGGGAAGATGGCGGCCACACGTTCCGAGGAGGCTTGGAGCAGGGTCTTTCCATGTGCAGTAAGGACCCTGTTCCAAGCCTCATTGGCTGGGAGGCCGCCACACCCCTCTCGCTGGGAACTAATAGAAGGAAATCTTTTGAGAGAAGTCATCATACTCTTATGGATCAAGTTACACTCAGCACAGGTTTATAAAAGTGCCCTGTTGGTGTCATAGAGGTGACGGTGATGGGGAGTTCTACATCGAGCACCCGAAGCACAACATGCAAAGTGACGCAAGTGTTATGATTCATATTATGCCATAATATGATACATTGAGTTATGGTATCCAATGTCATGCTGTGTTTGTTTATGCATCGCTGACATAGCCTAGAGATGAGTAAGCTGCACAGTTATATTTAATGCTTCCTCTCAGTATTGTCATTTGGAACCCTCGAGAACACTTTGATACAGCAACGACCCTTAGTAACGGTACAAAGCATCCACGGAAATGCTTTGGAGGATCCTCCATCCCCTCATCCAAACTCTGGAATTTTATGCCCAAACATCTGCACATAGAAGAAAACCACCTGACTTTTAGATAATCCCTGAACACCTGGGTATTCAACTGGCACCAGTACGAGAATAGCAGAACATCCCCAGCCAACAGACGCCCACTCTTGGTGATGTCAATCAGACAGAAATTCCTTTGCATAAAACTACATGGACATCCCATGAATCCATACACAACCAGTCAGCATATGTCTATCGGGGCTCGAGCTCTATCGGGTCACTCGTCTCGCAACTTGAAAATAGAATCTCACAAATTCCATCGCAAACCACGCAAGCACAAACCCAGAAGTTCAGGGGAACGGTCTCATTTGGGTCGATATCTCTTCGCCCTTCAACCAAACAGTAACAACAAGAACCATTATTAATGAAAACGACAACACTCCAACAAGACGAACCAAAAGTCCTGAGTGATTCCTTTCGCTTCAGCATTCCACTCCCTCCAACAACCGGACCTCATTTTCTCTCTCTGCCTTGATCTAGTCATACAATCAACCTTGCAAAAGGACAGCAGCTGCTACTAACCATGTTAGAGAGACTTTTCCACAAGCCCTCTGGTGAGGGGTGTGAAAACACCTGTCCTAAGGGTACACTGGGTTCCAACAACAAAAGAGTCCAAAATCACTTTATGGGGGTAGCACCAACAGATCCGTTTTATCTTCACCAAGAGGAAGGCAGAGGACTGCTAGATAGGTACAATAATTCCCAATAGGCACCCCAAGAAATTATACTTCGCAGGTATACTGGAAAATGTACACTATTATAGAACTACACATTATGGGCCTCATTACGACCCAGGCAGTAAGGGGTTAACGGCGCTGTAAAAGGTGGCGGCGTCGTTAACCCCTTACCGCCTAATTACGAGGTCCCTTTGCGGGTCCCTACCTTAACGGCTGGTTTTACCAGCCATTAAGGACGGGACCCGCAAAGGGACCTTGGAGGTAATTACGGTAGCGCAATTTGCAGTACCGTAATTACCGCCTTCCCCATTTCCATTGAGGCCTATGGGGCAAAAATGGCAATGGGGAAGGGCCAATGGTGAATGGGGAATTACTGCCCCGCCAACCTTGGAATGGGGCGGTAATTCCGCCATTCACCATGGCAGAATCGGTAAGGTACCGGCGTCCACCATGGCGCCAATAGCACCATGGTTAACGCCTGGGTCGTAATGAGACCCATTATGTAACTATAACTTCAAGTAAGTACTATGGGTGATACAACATACAGTAAAACACTGTATGTGTAAAAACAGTAAAAGGGATTAGTGTACACCCTTTCCACGTATAAGCTAATGCAAGACATTAGCCGGGTGGCAAACTCTACTCATTGTTGTGCTAAAGGTGGGGAGATACTGGATTAATAAACAGACAGGTAAATACATACTCATATCCTGGAATCACCAGGACAGTTCATGGGTTGAACAGGTGTTCCCCACAACTTCTAATACATCATCGGGCACATACACCTAAAGAGGGATAAGTTAGATACATATAAAAACATTACATCGAGGGACTGGAAGGGCTAATATCATTACAAACCATTCCCAGAGTGTCACTAGGTATAGCTGGGTTTGAGTTCCCCAATAAACATACTGAGCTGGCTGGGCTCAACGTGAGGCCATACCAGCATAGCAGCCATTTTAGGCCTGCCCAATGGTCCACAAAGGGATGGGCTAAACAAAATGACCAGCATTAGGCCTTACATCCCAGCAGTTCTTCACCTCTCCCCAAGGGGTAGGGACACCCCGTTTGGGACCAGGGAAGTGAGCGCACTACACTTTACCCACCATAGGGGACAGGGTAAGGGGGATGCCTCTGGGGGTGAGTCCCTCTTAGGGCACAGGAAAATCCCAGCGAGGGTGTGGTAAGTCAGACTCAGGAGACGGACAAGAGGTTGTTTTTTTCAAGTTGGTGTTTTAATAAACCAAAATAAGGCCTGCCTTGACCCTACTTCTAGGAGGTTCTCTTCCTAGTCTATAAAGAAAACAACATAGGGTGCTTGTCAGGATGTCTTACAACAATGCTCAGTACTCAATCCTCTGTTGAAACCTAATCTAACCTAAGTGCTGTCACTACCACTAATACAAAAGTGTAACATCAAATCAACCAGAAAAGGTCTCTCAAGGGATTTCTCTCTCAACCCTGAAAGGCGTAGCTGGGTTCTGACCCCCTTCCAGCGGTCCTCCTTGCTTCTCTCATGCCCCGTGCCTAGTGATGCAGTTCAAAGTGTCTCTTTATTTTTCCTCTTTTCCTTAAGGTGGTTGTTTCAGTTCCCAGCACAAATGTCTCTCTCTCTGGCCATGTGCCTGGTTGAACAGTTCACCCTGGCATGGGATATTCTTTCCTTCTCCCCCTCTTGTAGAATGTCCTATCTTTCCCCTGCTTGGGACCTTGTTTTTCACGCCAGTCTTGGGGCCCTCTGATTCTCAACCCGCCCTGGTTTACTGTATCTTTCACCCTGCGTAGGGGTTTCTGAGCTACCAGCACGTCTTGGGTTTCTGCTCTTGTCATGCAGCCCTAGGATACTGTATTACTCACCCCCGTCTAGGGGTCTGTGAACTCTGAGCCTGTCTTGGGTTTTTGCTCCTTTCACTCTGCCCTGCGGCACTGTATTGCTCACCCCATCTAAGGATCTCGAGATTCTCTCATTCAGCCAGATTTGTGCTTCTGCTTATTCCACCCCACCCAAGTACCACCTTGTCTCGCCCCATACCTGGTATGAACGCTGATGGACAGTTTCTTTCTGTTTGTCCCGTAGAAAGGACTACATCACCCAGAAGACTAAGTGGTGCAAGAGAGAGCCAGCAGTCCAACCGGGAGAGAGCCAGCAAGGAACTTCCGGACCACTTTGATCCTTTGGTTTTCGGTCGAATGCACTCTCACCTTTTGCATTCGATCCTTTTGTTTTCGAGACTTTAACTGGACACCAACCTGCACTACAGACACTCTACAGAACACAGACTATAAACAGGATTGCTCCTTCAGCGGGACGGCAGAATGGTCCATGTATCAAACCAGCAAACCCTGGACATTCAGGTTAATTCTAACATGAGCACTGGATTTGACTATAGGCTGGAAAGGCCGCCATTAACAAACACTGATGGGTCTGCGTTCAAAAATCGGGTGGGCTTAAAGCCTGCTGTGTGTGTTTTGGAAATTGTGACTGGCCCCTGTGGAAAAGAAAGCCAGTAGTTGGCCCGAGGAACAGAGGCGTTGCTAGGGAGGGGCTGAGGGGACTATAGCCCCGGGTCATTTGGTTGTAGCACTGGATAGAAGCCCAGGAGCTACAACCAAAAGGCTAGCTAGCCCTGAGTCCCAACAATCTCAACATTAGCGTAGCCCCGGACCTATTCCAGACCTAGCAACACCCCTGCCGGGGAACCAGCTGACGGGGAAGCCCATGGCAGGGGGAGGATAAAAGGGGGCAGTGGATCAGAGCAATATGGGTTGTCCAGGTGAGGTCAAGGCAGAAGGGGGAGGGCCAAAAGCCCAAGTGGAGGCAGGACAGTGCAGAGGTGGATTGTTGAAAGCATTCAAGGTGAGGTATTGTTTGGTGAGAGAAAGTGGTACTTGGGTGTGAGAGTGTGTGCAAGGTGATTGGGTGAGACTATCAGAGAGAGTGTATGAGGTGAATGAGAGTGAATGGCAAGGTGACTGGGATATGTAAAGGAGGGTGACTTAGGGAGAAGGGGAAGGAGGAGCCAGGAGAGGCAACATTTGAATTTCCCAGGGGTGTCGGTGACCAGAATTTACTGATGTTTCATTGACAGTATAGGAATATTTAGTGCAGCTTTCTCTTCATGGGGGGTGCCCAGGCCCTGGAGCACCCGGGTACTCAGCGCCACTGAGTGTAGGGGAGGTTAGTAGTGTAGAGAGAGGAGAGTAGCAGCATAGAGAGTTGCAAGTAGAAGTGTGGAGAGAGGAGAGTAGTAGAGTGGGGAGGACAGAGTAGTAGTGTGGAGAGGCAGAATTGTAGTAGAGAGCAGAGAAGAGTAAGAGTAGGAGAGAGAGAACGTTGAGTGGTCAGAGGGGAAGTATGAGCGAGGGATAGACTACAGAGAGTAGAAGCAATACATGGGAAGAGAGTTGTGAAGGCATCATGAAGCAGACACAGACAACAGGTTCAAGTTTGGTTCACAAAAGATGTATTAACTTAAAAAGCAGGATGGACTAAGGACTAACTTGCCCTACGCTAAGGTGAGATTTCCCTACCTAAAGAAAACTAAGAGTAGTCTGTGTCAGGAAGTCCAAATCAAATGTCTATCTGTGTCCACAACATATGCTTGCCCTCACAACTAACTGGATACTAAGTGTAAGGATGTCAGCATCAAAATGAATAGTGTTCACAATAAAACTCCTTCCAGATCTTGGCTTGTAATCAGCGCCCCTTCCCCAAGTTCAAAATAGTTCACAACATATCGGGGTTCTCTTCCCCGAGAGTTCAAATCTTCCATTTTCTAAAAAACAACACAATTCCATGGGGCACTCTCCAGTTCTCTTGATGTTAGTACTTTTCCCTAGTTCAGATAGGCAGTTCTGTTTCTTGATTTCAAAACCATCTAAGAGATTGTTGCAAAACAACAGCTTCTTTATGGATACTTTCAGTGGATTTTCCATAAAGGGGGCTACTCAGTCTAGGTGCAGTTGTTGGACCACATGGTCCACCCATTATAGGTCAAACAACTGATACCTCTTCTTGGCTGCTTCCCATCAACAATATACCACTGCTTCAATTTAACATCATTGCTTGCTTAATTCACCAGTGTCACACTCTCCTGATACCGTACCGTGGCTTGGTTGGCCACTACGCACTTGTTACACTTTCCTGTATTCTTCTTGCTCTTGCCAATGCAGGTTTCCTCATAACATGCAGTTCATTGAACTGTTTTGGCTGTTACCAGTGTTCGCTTTCTCATATCATACCCTTCTTGGTAATACCCTTCCTGGAATTCTCTTGACTTTGCAAATACTTGTTTTTCAGGCACTAGAGTTTGTGGCATCCGCTTCTTTCACCATATTTCTTTCACTCCACTCACGAGTGCTGAAAACTTGCTTTTACTCTGTTCGGCATTGAAAACCACTTATATTGACTTTCAGTTCCTTCGGTATTCTAAAGTACTTGTACTTGCTCTGTTCGGTATATAACTGTACTTATAATGGTTTTTTTTTTGTTCAGTATTCAAAACAATGTTCATCGCATATTCGCCTGACAGCCCAGTGTTTCCCACACTCACCAGTTGGATCTTACGGTGCTGCAAGGTCTCTGCTGCCACAGGTTCTTGCCTTCCCGTGCGGTACCTCACTTTCTCTCCCAGTGGTTCTTCGTGGTATTGCTCCACCCGCGATGTTCCACTGGCAGTCAGGATTATCACTGCACTGCTGATCCAGAGGTGCTTTCCCAGCTGCTGCCTCTGCCTCCACAGCTGACTCCATTTCTAAAAGGATGTCAGCTTTTAAAGTTGCTGCCACCATAATGAATCCAGGAAAGGACAGAACGCTCCCCATTAGAACAGTAGTCTGCCTTACTCATGCTGTCCTCTTCCTCGTCCCAGTACACAGATGAGGCTGATACGTGTCTGTACTAACAAAATTAGGCTGATGTGTGTTTGTCTCAACAAAATGAGGATGTGTCTTCCTAGTTGGTCTCTTCCTCATCCCAATGTTGAGATGGTGTTTCTTGGGGAAAGTTTGGAGGCAAGAACAGGGAAAGGCCTGACAATAGCCTACAAAGGCGTGAGGGACATAGGGCTCATGATGAAAAGGAAATTGGGGATATCATGTCTTACCCAAGGACGTCCTCTCCCCACTACCCATGTTTCCTCCCCCCAGGTGATCCTCCCTCACATATCCACCCTCAGGGTCAGAAACCAAAAGCGATGGCCTTTACCTGGCCACCCCGGAGGAAGATACAGGGTTCAAAGAAGTGAGCACGCCATCAGGTCCCTCACATAGTAGAAGAAAGAGAAAGGAAGGATAGAACATCAGGGCGAGGAGAACAAGAGTGTCCAAGGAAAGGACCTGGTGAGACCTGGCGTTTGGAAGGCACGCTCCTGGTACTATTTTATTGTGGGACCTAGGTTAGGAGTCACCTAGAGTGTTCCAAGATGGAGAGAGAGAAAGAAAGATTGTTTGCCATAATGACCAGCCAGTCAGTTGTTAGTAGAGGGTACAAATCTCTAGTGAACATCCTGGTGTTTAGGTACACCTAGGCTAGTGAGGAAACTGCCCAGGGGAGGTCAGAGAGAGAGAGAAAGAGAGAGTGAGAGACAGAGAGAGAGAAAGGGATGGCCCTTAGTGAGCCCCCTTTCAATTTCATCAATAAAATCCCTCGAGCTGTCTTCCAGAGTTGGTGTGTTCTTGAGGCTATCTTTGACAAATGTGTATTTTGCAACACAAAATGAACACTCTGTTTTTCTTCCATTTAAGCAGCATAGTGCATACGATGTTCAGTCTTGTTCTCCTTTCTTTAACTATGGACACTTTTTATATGGTTGACTTCAAGCAAACTTAACATTTCCTTTTACACACCCTTTATATCTTTTTTCAAACCACTAAGTTCTTCGGGGGCTGCTGTCCTGCATATTCAGCAAAGCTCTCTATCTCTAACTTCTGGACCAGCCGATAGCAAACATGCCTGCTCCCAGAGACCGAATGATCTAGAGATATCAAGTATTGCCACACGTATGGTGCCTTTTAACAGATCCCTTTTTTTAGTTGAACCAGGATTTTCATCAAAACGATACTTCGTACACAACTTTCAGGACTAGCTTACTATCTCCCAAAACCGCTGGTGCCAAGCCGACCCACAATCCTGTGCAGGTGAAATAAATACAAATGATGACTTTTTGAGTCCATGAGGGAAGCGATTTTCAAACTCACTATTTATGGTAGAGTAAACTTATTTACATCAGATTTACACTCTTAAACATAATGATTAAATATAGACTGAACTGTCCCAAACCCTAGGGCCACTGTCTAAAACACCTGCAACCGTGCTCAGAAAACCAGAAACACAAAGGCAAAATGAGGGGCCTCTAGAGGTGGTTAGGGGTACCGCAGCTAAACTAAATCACAGCAATACATCACAATGGGTGTCAATAGCAAAGTGAGTTCACTACCACCATTTAACAGCACAGGTTACTGCACCAGAGTTAAGCAAAGCACATAGGTTAAAGCATAAGCATATGCACTTGAAAACATGGTCAAATGCAAGGGGGGTGGGAAGTCAACCAGGCAGCAGACAGCACAGAGGGGCTGCAATGGGGGGGGGGGGATCTAGCCAGGGCCTATCAAATACTCATAAGTACAGATTTCCGCAAGTGGGTAGTACCCTCACACAATGGATTTTTAGCTGAGGCAACACTCAGGTAAGGTCTGTGACCTTTCCTACCTGTGCAATATTTTGTTTTCTAGCATAGTTTAAATCCTGTGTGTTTGTTCCTCGAGTCCACTTTACTGTTTATGTCCGTGCACCCTCCCCCTCCAAGCACCTGATTGGCCCTTCTACTGTGTTAACACCAAATGAGAGTCTTTCACCCAGGGACATCATTTTACCAACATGCCAGAAGTAGAGGAAGTGACATCACAGGACCCTTGACCTCTGATGACATCACAGGAATTGATGTCATTTGACCCCACCCTGAAGTAACATCACGGGAAGCGATGGTACATGACCTTTCATCCCTTGACAAAACAGGAAGTGGCATCACATAGCATTGCTCCTAAGTACACTACAAAACATATGGTTAAGATATCACTGTAATGTGATATACATTTCATACAAGAATGGATCACCATATGTATCGTTAATATCAGTGTGTATAGGCCCATATTACCAGATTACTGTTAATGCAAGCAGATGTCCAAGGCCAAATGATAATGTTTTATTATATAGTACTTACGTTTAAGGGCTTTGGATATAACAAATATATATATACAATATCATCCAGCCTGTTTTGCTACTCATTTATCAACCTCAGAAAGATGAAAGACTGAGTTGGCCTTGCCGCGATTTGAACCAGCAGATCACATACACACATCACAGCAGCAAGCACTCAACCTACTGAGCTATCTTACCGGATATAGCCATCTTCCTGGCTATAGTAAAATGAGCAATTACGTGTCTGCATGTTCTCAAAGTCAGAAAGCAAATTACACTCTGTAGTGGATACCATTAAACTGGTAACAGATTTCACAGCAGGCCAGTTCATCTGTAGGTCTAGTGCAAAGTTGGCCACATGTCAGGCATGCATGGATCCATTTTCAGGCTTCAGAGGTTGGCAAAACACATACCATTGGGAGGGTTCATAACTGTGTATTAAATAATTTAGAGTAGCGCAGGGAAAGCAGCGCACTCACACGACATCCCACACTCTGGACACTCGTTACCTCATACATGCAAACAAACATCCTGGACAGCATGCCATTGAGATAGGAAAGATAGACACATTTCAACAAAGCATTAATTGTGGCATAATGAAATCAAGGGCCACTTTATGTGCTATAGTCAACCGTTTCTACACTTTAGACAAGCTTTTAGGCACAAGAATGTTGTCAAGTGACTGAGGACACCGAGATGGAATGTCTTGTGATGATCGTAACAGAGACAATGGCAGAAAAAAACATGCTATAACGCACTTGCGAAAAGCAAAATACATAGTGCGAAATTGATGCTTATTCTGTTTTATATGCTTTTTGGAAGTTTTTGTCTGCATTGGGAATTTGAGGTGTTTAAGAACAGCCTAAATCCGTGGCTCACCCCCTGATGTGTGTCTGAAATAAACCTTTAATGAGCCTAGCAATTATGGAATAGAATTCCATAAAGACAAATGATTTGTTATTCCTATTCTTTCTTATTTAGGGTCACTGCTCAACACTTCTGGAACCCCCTGTTTTTTTTTTAAAAAAGGCCTGAACAAGAAAGCCAGCTACTCCAGAAACAAAGAGCTGCATGGCACTGGCCACAGCCCAGGTCCCAGTGCAGCAGGCTCTACACAAAGTGCCAACTGATAATAGACATTACAACAACACTACTAATGATACAATGACAAAACACATTGAACAACTAATGAAATTAGACCATTAACTTAAATAACTATTGGTTGCAGAAAGTGTCTAACTGACATCCTGCAGTTAAGCACAGAGGGGGAAGGAAGTTTTGGACCTTCCTCCATTCTAGGGATAGGAAGAATAGAAAAACACAATGGGCCTCATTACGACCCAGGCGGTAAGGGGTTAACGGCGCCGTAAAAGGTGGCGGCGCCGTTAACCCCTTACCGCCTAATTACGAGGTCCCTTTGCGGGTCCCTACCATAACGGCTGGTTTTACCAGCCGTTAAGGAAGGAACCCGCAAAGGGACTTTCGAGGTAATTACGGTACCGCAATTTGCGGTACCGTAATTACCGCCTTCCCCATTCCCAGTGAGCCCTATGGGGGCAAAAATGGGAATGGGGAAGAGCCAATGGTGAATGGGGAATCATCCACCATGGCACAATCGGTAAAATACCGGCATCAACCATGGCGCTGATAGCGCCATGGTTAACGTCTGGGTCGTAATGACCCCCAATGTAAGATTTTCAAACTGTCACAAACTGAAAAGTCTGATAAATAGGATCTGGGGATGACCTGGCAGCAAATCTGTAGCTCTGGAAAATGCAAACCATTGAAATGAATGCAATCCTTAGAACAATATGATTGTTCTTAGCAGATAACGGCTGTCTAGAGGAAGCGATGCATTTTAAAAGCACACTCTAAATTAATGTTTTCCCCTGGCCCAAAGCAGTGTAATAGTGCATTCTAAATTCCATCTGCAACTAAGACAGGACTGATCTGTATTTAAGTCACACGGTGCAAATGGGCGACTGGCCAGTAGTCCACCTACGCCGGGTCTGGGGCACAGAGACCACTGCCTTGGGGACCGGATAACAGTCTTAGTACTGCCTCTATTTTGAGGTGTTACAAAAAGGCTGTTTCTTCAGATTTCCTGAAACAAATTGCTAGGCCCACCTGGATAGGCAGTATGGATGCATGTTCTGATTCACTCCCGGAGATGCCCATTGCATGATTTGGTTTTTCTGGGGGTTTGCTTTACACTCCACTCCAGCCGGTCCCTACCATGGCCAGACTGCATCCGACTATAATCCCCTACCCCAACAAAGTGTCTTTTAGCTTTTTATGTTTTCATTTGGGACATTTATTTGGGGCTGCCTTTGGGCTTAACCATTATACTCAGCAATTGTTTGTCACCCAGTGAGTAAAGGGTTAGCTGCTCAACCAAGAGGCTTCAGTATTACTCTCAGCTCATTCACTTGAGAAAATTATGTGATCCTGGTTAAATCATATGTTGTAGAAAAATAACCCTTGCATACTCTTTGTAGTTGCCCTAAACAAAAAATGGTTTTGTGATTTACTTGTCACAAAGTGTTTCCAAACTCTTTAATAATTAGAAACATAATGCTAACATTCAAAATAATATATATTTAAAACTATTTTAAAATAAATACTTAGTCATATAGTTTACTGCGTGGATCAGTCTTAGAAAAAACGACTGTGTTATGTTTATAAAGGAGCACCAGGAATTCCAAGATGGCCGCTGGGACGCGAGCAGTGTGAAGTGAGAGCTCTCACCCCGGCGGCAACATAAAAATGGTGAAATATCACTGAGCAGGCCCTCGGGCGGGGACACGAGTCGGAAGAAGTTTGGGAAGCTGGTACGGCACCTGCAGGGACTCCGGTGTGCGTAGGACTGCGGCTGATGCGCAGTGGCGGAATGCAGCAGTGCGAGTCGGGCGGCCCTGCCATTGTCCCCGAGCAAGCCGAGGCTGAGGATGGTGCAGCCTCTGGCCCCCTACCTCTTGGGTGGAGCAGCAGATCAACTGGAGCTCTGGCTTGATGCCCGGATCACCGAACAAGCTGCATCAGCGTGGCTAGGCGGTGTGCCATGGGAGCGGAAAACCAACACGGGATAGCAGACTCACGGCAAGCCCGGGGTTGGGAAGGGAGGAGCGACCACCGGTCATGGCACGGGCCAGATGAACTACAGGCACAACAAGCTCAGTGCTCACCACCCACGAGCATCAAGGTGGGTTTGTCCTGGGGTGGTGGTAGTCTCTGGATGGTCTCTGGACATCCCCAGGCACAAGACTTCTGAGGCAGCAGGGAGCCTCGCATGCCAAGCAGGCCCTTTTATAAACGCAGAGGCCTAGTGACTGCACCAGAAGGAACGGGCCGGGGAAATCAGTTCCCCCAGAGTGTGGGGCGGTGGGGGAGTCTGCACTGGGTGACATGCGGTTCTCTCCCTCACCGCCACAATTAACATCTTGGCACCGGGGGCCCGAGGCTCAAATCAATGAGACAAAACCTAAAAGGGACCATATCTACAGCATGGCACCGGGACATCAGTGGTGTGTGTCCCCTCTCAATATCGAACCCTGTTCGAGGGAAGAAGCAAAGCTGACTGGCCAAAGGGGCTATTTACCGGCACACGCCAGTAGCAGGGGGCGAGAGTGCCTGCAGAAGGCCCTCGTGCGTCCCTGGCAAAGTAGAGGCAGTGGAGCTCAGGCTGGTGAGGAGGGGACCGGCCCCACCCTGAGAGCACCCAGATGAGAGGTGGAACCCGGAGAGGAGGCGGGGGCACCACACCGGAGACTGGCCGATAGGAGGAAAGATCCAGGGGGCTCCATGGGGCAGTAGCTATTGATGTCGAGGCACAAAAACAAAGAGCTCAAGGAGGTGACTCCAATTTCCAAACACGTGCAAACAACGCATGAAGGCACCTTGTATATGCTCTGGTGGAAAGAGTGGGAGACAGACTTGTCCGCAGAGCTGGATTTATCGAAGCAAGAGGAGCCTGCCGCATCACCAACCCAGATGGCAGGGCAGGTGGTGACCAAAGAAGTATTCCAACAATGCTTCCAGGAATTCACTGAAAAAATTACAGAGACCCTCCAATTTCAACTGTGCTTGATCAGAGCAGGGCTGGCCCAGTTGCTACAGGAGGTGAAAGCCGAAATTTCAGAATTGGGAGAGAGGACCTACGCGGCTGAAAATGCCATCCAGGAGCTGACAGAGGACACACGCAAGATAGATGGCTTAGTTGAGCAACTTGCAAGGGTCACTCAGAAGTCAGAGATCAAGAGCAAGGACCTTGAAAAATCACTCAAGACGATCCAACATAAGGATAAAGGGACTGCCGGAAGGAGTGGCAGATCGGGACTTGTGAGAAAAGGCGCAGCAGGTCTATGCAGACCTTTTGCAGTTGCAGACTTGTGGGGAGGTTCCTCTGTATTGGATCCACCGGGTGGGTCCTAAGAGGGGGGAGTCGAGCACCAGACCAAGGGATGTGGTGGTGGCACTACAGCAGTATGGACAAAAAGAAATCATTTGTATTGCCACCAGGAAAGCAGACCCTATAGAGGTCAATGGTATATAAATACACCAGTTTCAAGATCCGGCCCAATCCACACTGGTGAAGTGGAGAATGATAGGGCCAGTTGTCAGGGCTCTGGCACGGGCCCAAATGAAATATAAATGGACCTTCTGTCAGGAATCTGTCAAGTAAGGACAAAGTCAGTGAATATGTCAAGGGAAATGTGCACACTATCACACAGTGAATGGTTTGAGTCAAACAACATACATGCAGGAACCAAGACTCAGGTATACTAAAACCCAGGAGTGCAAACGAAGTGTGACAACAATACAAATATATCAAAAGGGATGTGGGGTAAGCACTTAGAATACTCCTTATGACTGTAAGGAAAGTCAGCAAGCTCCTACCCACAATTGCTATTGCAGGTACTGACAGCGCTAAGCCCACATAGAGGGCAAGCAACAACAGGATCTGTGATCTAACACTCTAGATGGTATTACATAAGGAAACTTAAAAACAGTACTCACGAGGACGAGAAATACCACTTGAATGTCAGCGAGCCCACGAACCCTGTTGATCAAACAGGGACCCCGAAAGGCTGTAACAGCAATGGGAGGATAACTAAATACATGAGACTCAAGACAAGGGGCAAGTAGGAATAGTGATTACAGAATAGTGAGGAAAACATAGGCATTCACACAGGAGTTAGCTACAACCGCACACCACACCTAATGATCAATGGAAAGTAAATGCAGAGGTGCAAGGGAAACATGGAATGGATTCCAAGAAAGGTAAAGGAACAGGGAAAACGAAATTACAAAGGCACACTTTCCCTACCCATAAAAGGAAAAAAGGCAGAAGCTAATCTAAAAAGGAGGAAAGACTAAGACAGCAAAGGACAAGTCAGAGAAATATAGAACACAGGCAAACTGGGCTGTACCAAAAGGGAAAGCACTGAGAAATGCTGCCTGCAAACAGGGGAAGACAGAAGGGAAATCTGGAAATCAGAAATCTATTAAGCAGATAAATTCGAAATCCAAGGATAAGGAACAAGCAATGGAAATTTGGAACTAGGCACAAGGCTAAGAACCAGGAACAAGGGGCCAGTCACAATAGGAACACTGCAACAATGACCAGCGCTGGATTTAAGCAAACTGAGGCTTTTAAACCTGCTTAACGAGCACACGCCGCAGGGGTGCTGCTTGCTGCACCTGCAGCCACAGGTGTTGCCTATCCTCCACCCGGCCTTGTCCTGAAAGAGTGGAGATGAAGCAGTGGGCCAGGCATTCTGGGAAGCATAGTCATTTGATGAAATCAGCATACTGGCTGGCAAAAACCTAGAATGGATCCGGAAGGGAAGTAGTTTGGCAAATAAGGATTTAGCGCTCCCAATTCATTACAGCACTGTAGCATAAGGTTCGGAAGGAAAGTCCAGTAGGGAATAAACCCCAAATCATGCCCCCAAGTGGTGGGAACGGGAGCGAAGGAAGCGGACCGTGACACCTTCCCTTTTGGTTTATTGTTTTCATTGGACGGTCAACAGCACCACATCACCACATGTGAGGAAGGTCTTTGGATCATTATTTTATTCATGTATCTGTTTGTCATGAACTTGGGGCAAGAGGGAGTTACACAGCAAGACCCAAGGATAATGTGTTAGTCAGCCCTGGGGAAGCTGTGGGAGTGGAGGAAAGTTCCAGAGTCTGGTCACAAGAAGAGGGCCCCGAGTGGTCTGGCCAAAGCGGTGACAAAGACAGTCACTCCAGAGGGAGTGCAAGATCACTCTAGTTTGGGCTCCTCACCTTCGGGAAGGGGGTGAAAGATCCCAGCATGTTGGGAACAATTCACCTGGGGGGCAGAGTGGTGTAGGCATCGGGGGTGAGGAGAACAGAGGGGTTTCGGCACTTGGGATTTCGATTAGTTTATGGGTCCTGCTATACCTGCACATTTTTTCTCCACGTGGTTAGCGAGACTCAGCCCCTATGGTGTGTTGCATGGGATGGGGTTAGGAGGGTTAAGTCTGACTGGAGATTGTTGGGAGGGTGGGTGCAGTGGAGAGGGTGTAGGGGCAGTTAGGGATGGTTAAGGGGGAATGGGGGGGACTGCAGGACACAAGGGAAATGTTACACCAGGTTGATCATGGGGGATAAGTAAATGTTTCGGCTGCTTATGATCAATGTCAGGGGGCTAAATTCCCTGGTCAAATGGAGGAAGGTTAAGTATTTCCTGGGACGGGAGAAGCCCAAAATAGTGACATCACAAGAGACCCACATACGCACGAGGGACAAGCATAAAGTGAGAGTTAAGGGGTACCCCCATATCTTAAAATCGAATACCCAAGGGAAAACAGGAAGGGTCCTAATAGCCCTCAGGGAGCTGTCAGGATTGCACATCGTAGCAACAGAGGTGGACAGGGAAGGCAGTTGCATCTTTGCACAAATCTGGTGGGGGAGGGAACAGTATACGGTGGCCTCAGTATATGCACAAAACACAGAAGTATGTTTTTATACGGGTGGTGTTAACAAAGCTAGAAAGGTTTGCAGTGGGTCAGTTAATAGTAACAGGGGATTTCAATATAGCATGGGACCCACTAACAGATAGGAGTGCGAAGATGTTCCCAGTGCAAGGATGCCATTCTGCAAAACTGAAGGCACGACTGGCCCAACTAGTCTTAGTGGATTTCTGGAAGGAGACTCAAAAGGGGACCAAGGGGTACACATTTTACTTCCATGCACACCGGTCCTTCTCAAGGATTGATTACAAATGGGTGTCGAGCACATTATTGGGGCAGGTCCAGAAGATGGAATTCGGGGCCATAACCATATCCGACCGTGTCCCCCTTATGATCTTGATACAGCAAGAGAGGAACAGGTGTGGGTTATGGCGATGGAAATTACCGGATCAACTAATTAGGGACCCGGTGATATGTGAGGAGATGCATGATAAAATAGGGGAATATTTTAAAAGAAATTGGACTCCGGAGGTGCAGGAACATATGGTATGGAATGCCTTTAAGGCGGCCATGAGAGCGGAATTTATAGCAAAAAAAGAAACAACTTGCAAAACTCCAGGCCGAGTTAGAATCGCAATTAAAGGGAATAATGGCCAGAATCGAAACGGATGCAGAGGTGGCCCTCAGGAAAGATTATAGATATGTCAAGGGTCAGCTGGAGATTCTTCAGACCAAGCGAGTCCAAAGATCCCCATTGTATGCACGGCAGCAGCATTACATAAAAGCAAACAAAGCAGGCCGCATGCTGGCACGGCAAGTGAGGAAGAAAGAAGCGACTAGGTTGATCCTCCACATTAAAATGGGGCAGGGGACCATTAGCTCCTCTTCGGAGGACATACTGCAGACATTTATGGAATCTTACTCAGTGCTTTACTGCTCAGACTCCCCAAGTAAGGAACAAGAGGCCTACTTCAAGCTCTGTCCGCTAACAAACATCATGTCGGGAGAAAGGGAGGGGTTTGAGGTTGCAATTACTCCGGAGAAAGTACGGACAGAAATCCTGTCGCTACTTGTAATTAAGGCCCTGGGTCCAGATGGGTTTCCGGTGATCTTTTATAAGACATTTAAAGAAATATTGGTCCTGGTGCTGGCCTCTCTTTTTAATTCTTTTGAGGTTTTAGGACATATCACACAAACCATGAATGAGGCAATGGTCATGTTGTTCCCTAAACCAAATAAAGACGAAACACAATAGCCCTTATTAGTATATCCTGATCAGTCTGGCTTCGTCAAGGGGAGGCAAACATTTTATAATGCGAGAAGGGTGTACCATCTAATAGAGATGAATAAAACGGGGGATGCTGCGTTGATAATCACCCTAGATGCCGAAATGGCATTTGACCGTGTTGAGTGGTTTTCCTTATTTCATACAATGGAGGTCATGGGGTTCGGGTCGAGATTCCTGCAGCTGGTCCAGGCCAATTATTAATCACCTATACTGCAGTTGGCCATCAATGCCATATTTCACAGGGGATTAAGGTTTCACGTGGTACCAAGCAGGGATGCCTGCAGTCCACGGTTTTGTATGCGATACATCTGGAGCCATTCCTAGCGCAAATTTGTGCTGAGGGGGACATCAGGGGAATGCAATTTGGGGGGAGAAGAGCACAAAGTCGTGGCATTCGCTGATGATGTGCTTCTCACAATCACTGACCCAGTTATGGTGCTGCCGGCTTTTACCACTGAACTTAGGGAATTCGGCTCTGTAGCAGGTTTAAAAATCAACACACATAAATATGAAGTGATGGTTCTTAACGGGAGGGAAACACTAGCATCGGGGGCATACAAAGTATACCCCTGTATAAGGGGGCACAAGGGCCTCTGTTGTCTGGGGGTACAGATCCCCAAATCGTTGGGCTCTATCTACCAGGCCAATTATCCCCTATTATTGCAACGCATTAAGCAGTGGCTTGGAAGAACCTGGGCCCTATCAATATCATGGACAGGGAGGACAAATGTCATTAAAATGGTAATACTCCCCAAGGTGCTATGCTTCTTTTAAGCCCTACCGTTGGCGGTTCTACAGACATTTTTCAAGGCTTTGCACAAGAGGGTGGGGACCTTCATAGGGAACGGGAAGAAACCGAGGGTGGCCTTGAAAACACTAACAGCGCCCATTCGCAGAGGAGGGTTGGGTGCCCCAAACTTTAAGATCTATTACCAAGCAGTTCAGGCATGGGTAATACGGGAGTGGTTCATGCGGAATCAGGGTAAGGTGTGGCAGAGGATGGATAGAGCTATAGTGGGTAGGCCCTTGGAGGAAGTTCTGTTTGGCCCTAAGGTGGACAGATTGAGCAACATGTATCAAAGCTAAATCACGCTTTGGTAGGGGACATCTGGGGCTCTTGGTGTGACAGGTGGGCCAGAAAATGTTCCCCTCCCTGCTGACAACGCTGTTACACAATCCCCAGTTTCAGCCTGGGGTAGAACGAAGAGCCTTTTCATGATCGGAGGCTGCGGGCTGTCAGAAACAGAGGGATATGGTGCAGGGCACTTGCTAATGGACCCAGGGAATAAGCAAGCTGTGATTAGGGAGCTCACTCCCTTTGAAAAGTATCTGACAACCAACTCAGGGGACCATCATATGATTGCGGAACTCTACAGGCTATTTACCGACACGTGTTATGTCTGGAATGGGCATGCATGAAACAATGGGAGAGCGCCCTGGGTCACCCAATACCAGAGGAGCAGTGGTGTAGGCTATGGCAGTGTATACCAACACTCACAAGGGCACTCCAGATCCGGGAGATGTGGATAGAAGTCATGATGCAACGGCATCTAACCCCAGGAAAATTGCACAGGTATTATTCCGCAGTGTCATGGGATTGCTGGCAGGATTGCGGAGAAATTTGCTTCTGGGGGCACATCTGGTGGGTATGTCCAGCTCTTCAACCTTTCAGGGACAAAGTCAATGCAGCTATGGATCAATCTTTGGCCCCCAAATTAGCAGAAACTATGAAGAGGTAATGCTGGGGATGGGGGATGTGTTAGAGATTCTTCTGACAAAGGCTCAAAGAAATGCATACATGATTCTTAGTATAGCAGCATTGTTGTTGGTGGCCCAAAAATGAAAAAAAAGACTGAGTTTCCCACTGAGCATGACTGGATCAGCAAGATTTGGCATTTTGTGTCATTGGAATGGGTAACATACGTGATTCAGGGGACCACAGGAAATTCAAAGAGGACTGGGACTTGGTTTTGGGCTTCCTCCACAATGACTACCATATGAACTGGTGCCCTCAGGGAATCTGAATATTGGACTTGATTTGAAGACCAGGGTAGGCAATGAGACGAGGAGTGTTTCTATGATACTCACTGGGTGGCTGCTGTCAGGGGTGGGGGCGGGGGAGGCAGGGGTTAGGCTGAGGGTGGTGGAGGGGAGAGGAGGTTGGGGTGTTCGTTTCTTCTGTATCATTGAAAACTCAACAAAAATGACTTTAAAAAGAAGAAAGGAGCACCAGCCCTTCTCATAAAGAAGATTTCTGGCTTGTAAACCTTAGAGCAACACCAGCCAAAATGATTGCTTCTTTTCCTGTGCGTGGGGTGCTGTATTGCTCTCCTCAGAGTACACGTAAAATCATAAATCACGAATGCAATTATAGAGCCAATACTTTGAACGCAGAAAGACGCAATAACTCGCAACCACACGCTCTTAGAAAATAATGAGCACTTATACGGCTATTTATTCAAAGTTTAAAAGCAACCAGTGATAACATAGAAATAACTCACAGCAGTAACATAGACATAAATCACAGAAGAAGCAAAGAATGCAAAAGGAAATACATCACCGTGAGCGTAACTGGATTCCACAATTACACCAGCCAGACACAGGATCTACAAGGCAGGATCTCATCCAGAAGCGGCTGGAAGACCCCGGGAACAACCAGGCAGAGAGTACCACAGCTCACAGGAATGCCGGATGTAAGCGTCCTCCTCCGGCTGAAGTCTCACCTGACCACCCCTGGTGCCCCGCATATATGCACACTCCGAAAAGGGGTGGCGATTCTCAACCCTTCTGGAAATGGCACTTGCGCATTGATGAGCAGCCATTGGTTGCCAGCTGGGTCAATCGATAGCCACCCTCAAGGAGCAGAGTGCCTTCCTCCTCTAAAAACACGTTCATAACAAACCATAACAAAGTTAGCTTTCCCAGCAGAAATGTCCTTGACCGCATACCAGGTTTGGAAACATGTTTTCCTCAGTACTGTGAATCTAACACCAAGCAAAATGTGTGCAGCTTTTCACTGCGGCATGAAGTAAATATCCATCATGGCTCCGAGCGCTCTCATAATGCACTGCGCACTAGCGCCATTTTAGTTCAAGCATAACAATTCCACCCTTGGATATTTACCTTCCATAGCCCGGTGGCAAAGGAGCCGGTCTCTGAAACCTACGAAACATTAAAACTAAATTGAGAATACATTGAATACAACAACAACAAGCTATTGTGATAGCTAATATAATGAAAATGCAAGCAAAAGCGTAACGTAGTGTACCCCCAATATCAGGTATCTATGAAAATAACCAATCCCACCAATTCCCAGTACGATCTCGAGACACTTGAGAAATGAGATCCCTCAAACCTCGAATATGACTTTCAATGAATCGTGAATGGTCACTTAAATTGAAACAACACATACCTTCAAATGCGTTACACCCTAAATTATGCTTTAGCAATAGGTAATCAACAGCAGCTCTGTTCTGCAAAGTTGCTCTTCTAATAACTTGACTATCAAGGAGTAATTCTTCTAATGCCTGAGAAGTATGATTAAGGCTTTTGACTGCTAAACATGCTAATTTCATCAAAGATGTGTAACCCCCAGCAGCTAAACCCCAAACTCCCACTAATGAAAGGGTTAATGCTAGAACCTCAGCTTCTGATAACAAGTGTACATGTGAATCACAATCAGGAGATAGACCCACAGATTCGAAAGTTGACCTTGTACCTCGAGTTATCGCTGGGTGTTAAGACGGATTTCTGAACTCTGTCCTGGTGGCGCAGAAGTTCAGAAGGCCAACCTAATTACTTGGAACAGGGTAACCTCTGGACAAGCCAGACCAATCAAGGTAGCGATCGCGGCGGTCAAGACTAGGTCTCAAGAGGGGTGAGGGTGACTGAAAGCCCGCAATGAGCACACAAAGCAAGAGCGCTTACAAACTACTCCAAACAGTTGTTTATATCAAAAATAGATACACATTTATTATAAGGCCTTGAAACTAATAACCACAGTAAAAGCAGCAATATACAACGATATTAAACCAACACATACACTATCCACCCAATATATATACAGAATACACAGTTTCACAGCATTAGCAGCACGAAATATGTTATCCACCTGCAGGGGAAGGAAAACAGGCAGTGCGAACCAATGCGTGTGATATGTCCGCCTTCTGAGGCCCCTAACTAGATGGTAGTCCAATCCCTACGAAGAGTGGAGCCTAGCGCTCAAAAGTACCTGCACACGCCGGTGCCAATGGGCAGAAGGTGAAGCTCTTCGGAGAACGTTGGACAGCTCTGTAGGGTTCCCTAATGAAGGAGAACACGGTCCGCGACTCTAGCGCAGCCTCCACTGTGAGGCAGAAGTAGGGCGCGAGTACGGACAAGGGGAGCTGTATTTACAGCGGGGAAAAGCAAGGGGCACTGCAGGAGGGCGACCAGATCCTAGCTAATCTACTCACCGGTCCCCGAAGCAAGCAGGCCCGAGCTTCTCCTCGATAGATGCAGCTTCTGGCAGGTTCTGAAGAGCAGGGAACGTCTCGTCGTCGTGCAGAGTAAAAAGACGTCCCGATCGAAGAATCCTGCACAGTTTTGTCGCCACGGCAGGGCAACGGAACGGCCGGGTGTATTCAAGCCAAACGAGCACCGTTCACCTCTAGCTTAGGGTTGCTAAGCAAACGAAGCGTGTGAGCGTGCCCCGGACTCAGAATACCACCCAACCTGTCGGCGATTACAGAGCAGGACTCCTTAGTAAGCTGGTCAGTCAACTGGATGGCCCAGAGACACTTCCGAAGGCTTACGGCAGGAGTTGATGAAGGTGCCGGGAATAGCTGGTCCTGCTATTCCAATAGGTCGAAGCGCCAGTACAGGCCTTCTTGTTCGATCTTAGGTGGAAAGGGCTTCACCGGACGACAGCAATGAGGAGCAGAAGTTCTTCAGGGGGTCACCAGCGATTCCTCGGTCCAGCCTCGTGTTCGCAGGATACTTGGCTCCTGTATCCCTGGGTTCGTAAGAACTCAGGAGATCGACCTGGTAGTGGTGTTTCCAGCTCCCTCTTATCCACGGTTCCCTTCGCGCCAAAACGGAGGGGAGCCAATGGGAGATCCGCTCATCAACCCACATACCATACGTGGACCAATCACGGACCACAGTGGTCCCAGGCATTCACACCACCCTAGACTCTCTGGCACCCAGGATGTGTATTGGGACCAGACAGCCCAGCCCACATCCTGGGGGCACTCAAACGACATGTAGAAGCCCGCGAAAGCAACCGTGTTTCGCGGGAAACTACATGCCCAAATAAGGAAGGCCCCGGGTCGCCTGACCTGGGGGAAGGTAAAGGGAGCAAGACGGACAGTGGACGAGACAAAGGAGCCTCGTGGTCCGGCCATTTTGGGTAGCCGGGCCACCCTTTTGTGTTCGCGGCAAAAAGGTGCTCAGAACGGCAAAAGGAGCTCAAAATAAACCAAATGATCGCTGCCACCAGCCCAGTCCCTGAATGACTTGCACCGATCCAAAAACCATCCTACAAGAGTGTCTAGGGTCTGTAGAAGGCTAGAGACCCAAGAGAGCTGTAACTTAGCTTACAGTGCCCTCTTGTGTCGTGTTGCACTAAAATGGCGACACGATAAAAGAAACTACGGGAAACAGCGTTCCCCGGTACTGACTGTCTTAAGGGCATGTCAGTTTCCCCGTAAGAAAGGAGCGAAAGCCCAGAGGAGTACGGCAGAAGGCTGCACTTCTCTGGCAAAGTCAAGAAAACAGGTAGAAAACAATAGCAAAAAGTTTAGGGGTTGCCACATGGAAGGAAAGTTCCCTACAATAACGAAATCTTTCCTAACACTCGCCCCTCCCAGACTATGGACAGGGGGAACTAATCCACCCCTGGATGAGTCTCTTGTTCAGGTCGGTAAAACATTCTGGACAACCCATCAGCATTGCTATGTTGGACACCTGGCCTATGCTCAATAGTGAAGTCGAAGCCTTGTAGACTTATGGACCACCTAAGCAACTTTGGATTCTCCCCCTTCATGTTCATTAGCCACTTTAACGGCTTATGGTCAGTCTGCACAGTGAAGTGGGTCCCATAGAGGTAGGGCCGCAGCTTCCTTAGGGCCCACACAACAGAGAAACATTCTTTCTCTACCGTGGACCATCTGAGCTCTCTGTCCTTAAGCTGGCGACTAATAAAACCGATAGGGTGTTCCTTACCCTTCTCATCTACTTGTGATAGTACAGCTCCTATCCCAGTGTCAGAGGCATCCGTCTGCACGATAAAAGGTCTTTGATAATCAGGGGCCCTGAGCACAGGGGCCTGGCACAAGGAGTCTTTCAAGCCATTGAAGGCCTTCTCACACTCGTCAGTCCAAGTTACCTTCTTGGGTTTCTTCGGAGTTGTGAGGGCAGTCAGCGGAGCAGCTATGGTGCCATAGTCTGCCATAAAATTGCGGTAATAACCCGTGAGTCCTAAGAAGGCTCTCACTTGGGTTTGTGTAGTGGGGGTAGGCCAGTCTTGTACTGCTTGTACTTTACTGGGGAGAGGCTGTATCCTTCCTCCACCTACTTCATGCCCAAGGTAAACCACTGAGCCTTGTCCAATCTGGCATTTACTCGCCTTGATGGTCAAGTGGGCTTTCTGAAGAGCCTGGAGCACAATCCCGAGGTGTTTCACATGGTCTTCCCAGGTGGCACTGAAAACTGCTATATCGTCCAGATATGCAAGACAGAATTCGTCCAACCCATTCAACACATGATTCACAAGCCTCTGGAAAGTGGCAGGTGCATTCTTCAATCCGAACGGCATTACCCGGAATTGGTAAAGCCCGTCGGGAGTTGAAAATGCTGTCTTCTACTTGGCATGTTCTGCTAAAGCTATTTGCCAATAGCCCGCAGTCAGGTCAAACGTGCTGAGGTACTTGGAGGCACCCAAGGTATCCACCAGCTCGTCAGTTCGAGGCAAGGGGTGAGCGTCTGTCTTGGTGACAGCATTCAGAGCCCTGTAATCCACGCAGAACCTCAATTCAGAGGTGCCTGCCTTTGGAACCAATACCACAGGACTGGACCAAGGACTACTAGAGGGTTCAATCACCCCAAGGTCTAACATCTTGTTGACCTCGGTCTTAATATAAGACCGTACTTTATCCGACATCCTGTATCCCCTACTTTTGGTAGGTACACTGTCTCCTGTGTCAATGTTATGTTTGCACCAAGGTGTCAAACCAGGCGACTGTGAAAACAGGGGGGAAAACTGCCTAAGCAAACTTTTCACCTCAGCCTTCTGATCAGAAGTCAGGTGAGGGGCCACTCGGACACCCTCAAAGGAGCAATCTGAAGGACTGCCTTGGAACAGGTCGGGGAGAGGTTCAGACTCCTCTCCCTCAACGTCGGAAGCCAGTAGCAGTGCTGCGATTTCGACTCTTGGGACGAAAGCCTTCAGCCTATTCACGTGGAACACTTTTGGAGCCTGTCCAGGCCTTCCAAGGTCCACTAAATAGTTCACCTCACCCAGGGGCTCCACCACTGTGTAAGGGCCTGACCATTTGTCCTGTAAAGCACGAGGCCTTATAGGATTCATGATCAGGACTTGCTGACCAGGTGTGAAGTTGATTAGGGAAGCTTTCTGGTCGTACCAATGTTTCACCAGCGCTTGTCCTGCCTTCAACTTTTCACTAGCCAAGCCCATCAGGAGTACCATCCGTTTTCTGAGCCCTAGCACATAGTCAACTACATTGGTAGTAACAGGGGGAGTGGGCATCTCCCATCCCTCTTTGACGATGGCTAAGGGTCCCCGTACGGGATGACCGAACAGAAGTTCGAAGGGGCTGAAGCCAACACCCTCCTGTGGTACCTCTCTGTAGGCAAACAGCAAGCATGGTAAGAGAAGATCCCATTTTCTTCTCTGGGGCTCCTCCAGAGCCCCAATCATGCTCTTTAACGTTCTGTTGAAACGTTCCACCAGACCATTGGTCTGGGGGTGATATGCAGAAGAGAACTTGTAGGTGACCCCACATTCTTTCCACATAGCCTGCATATACTTCGACATAAAGTTGCTGCCACGATCTGACACAACTTCTTTAGGGAAGCCAACCCTAGTAAATATGCCGAGTAAAGCTTTTGCAACTGACTTGGCAGTTACAGTCTTTAATGGGATGGCCTCAGGATACCTGGTTGCATGGTCGACCAGCACCAGGATAAACCTATTGCCTGAGGATGTTTGCGGGTCAAGGGGACCAACGATGTCGATCCCTACCCTTTCAAATGGTACCCCCACAACTGGGAGCGGTACCAACGGAGCTTGGATTGTCGCGCCAACCTTACCAGACAACTGGCAGGAGGCACAACTCCTGCAGTGACTTTCTACTTGCACCCCCATCTTGGGCCAGTAGAAGTGCATAGATAACCTTTGCTTGGTCCTCTTCATTCCAAGGTGACCAGCAAGGGGAACTTCATGCGCCAACTGCAGGAGGAAGGGTCTAACAGAAAGGGGAACCACCAACCTCCTATGGTCTCCTTCTGTAGACTCTGTGGGCTCACTGTACAGGAGTCCACCTTCCCAATAAATCCGATGCTTCCCAGGAGGTTCACCCTCAAGCTGGGAGCAGGCCTGTCTCCTTAGGCCTTCCAGAGATGGGCACTCACGTTGGCCCTTACTGAAGTCGTCCCTATCAGGACCTCCTTCAACTAACAAGTCTTTTAGTTCAGGATGGTCGTTGGGGTCGAACACTTCAGGCATCGCCACCTCCTCGTCAGGCTCGGGCGATTGACCAACTCCCTCCACCGCAGTGGTAAGCGAGCTCGGGGGAATATTCTCTTTCCCCCGTCGGGACTTGTTGACTCCTTTCGCCTTGGGTTTCCCCTTCGGCTGGGGCGGCGTATTGGACTTGGCCAATGCTGCCCGTGCTTGAGACCGTGTGTAGGGTCTTTCGGCAGTGTCTCCTACGAGCCCTAGAGCTCTGAGATCATTGCCCAACAAGACCTTTCCCGGGACGTTTCTCTGAATGCTCACTGGAATCCTAACTGCTGTACCATTTAAAGTTAGATTAACAGGGATCACGGGAAACATACGGAGGGGGCCGTCAGCCAACTTAGTGGGCATCAGAGGAGCTCTGGCAACTTCCTCTGAGTCTACCAAGGTAGAATCCACTACAGTTCGACTGCACCCACTATCCCTAAGAGCTGGAGTATCCACTCCATTGATCAGCACACTGTCTTTAAAGTAGTGCTTGGTATTATCCGGAATCCTAGCATACGCCTCTGCGACTTTAGGCTCCCAGGAACCCAGGGACACTAAAACTACCTCAGCCTCGATCCCGCTGGGAAACGAGTCTGAGGAGAAGGATGCTCCTGTAATCTCTTCTTCCTCGTAGGAGGAGAAGGCCAGATTAGCGGAGTGGACCCCCAAAGGTCTAACCTTACAACGGGGATCCCCCTTCACATGGTCAGTTGCTCCACAAGAAAAACAAGCCCCATTGGGTCTGTTTACGTAGGGAGGCTTATTATAACCAGAGTTCTGTTTCGGAGGCGAACCTCCACTACCCTGTGAGTTCTCGTATGGCTTACCCTTATTTTTCTTTTTGTGGCCCTTATGGGAAGAAGATTTAGCAGATTCCCCACCCTCCACATCTTTGGACTTTTTCCCTTCCTCCTGCTTACCAGGATGAGTTTTGTCCTTATGGGACACTCGATGTGACACCCATAAGTCTGCTGCAATGGCCAGCTTCTTAGGATCTATCTCCTTCGAATCGGCCAAATGCTGCTTAAGCTCCGGGGAAGAAGAAGCAAAAATGTGTTCCAGCATGACCAGATTGATCATGCCTTCGAAGGTAGAAACCTTATAACCTTCAACCCAGCCAGTTAAGTTTTTCAGGGACTCAGCTACATACGACACCCAAGTACCACCTTCCTTTTTCTTATACTCTCTAAACCTTTTCAAATATTGGGTCGGAGTCTTCCCAAACTTTAAAATGAGAGTCTGCTTCAACATTGCAAAATCAGCGCGCTCAGCCTTCGACATTTCCATAATGGCACTGCAACCAGAATGGGGCAGTCTGCTGAGTAACCATGCAATCTTATCCGCATTATCAACCTCTTGAACCTCGCATGCATACTCAAACGCATTTAACCAGTCCATAATGTCATTTCGTTCCTCATACACACTGAGCAGATCTTTTGGAAACCGTGGATGAGAGGAAGCCCCAGAACCATGTCCAGGACCCTTGGACCCATTTGCGAACTGAAGCTTGGCCAGTTCCAACTGGTGATCCCTGTCTTTTTGTTTTTCTGCCTGGTCGATTTTCAGTTTGGCTATGCTGAATTCAAGCTCCTGCTGCCTAAACCGCAGCTCTTGCTTCTTGAATTCAAGCATAGCCTCCCCATCAACACTGGCAGAGGAAACGTTAGACATTACATCCTCCCTGTCCTCGTGGTCGTGATGGATCAGTGCAGCGGCAGAACCGTCGGTTCTGCCAGTGAGAGCAGCCCCACCACCTTCTGCACTGTCCTCGGAAGTTATAGCGTCAAGCTGCGCTTCTTGCCACGCCACGATTCTCTGGATCATTTCCAATTTTGTGCCTTGAGAGGAAACACCTCTCTCTGCACACATCTTCTTCAATGTTTCAGATTTCGAAGCATTTAAGGTTAATAAAGTATTCGTTTCCATACTGTTGATAAGACTATGGCCTTTTTAACGTTATATTCAATACTTTACTGCGTGTCCTGGTTGGAATAACCTGAAAACGCCTTAGCTCGTGCGCAACACTGGATACCTTCAGTCGTATCCCACCGCTGTACACCAATTTGTTAAGACGGATTTCTGAACTCTGTCCTGGTGGCGCAGAAGTTCAGAAGGCCAACCTAATTACTTGGAACAGGGTAACCTCTGGACAAGCCAGACCAATCAAGGTAGCGATCGCGGCGGTCAAGACTAGGTCTCAAGAGGGGTGAGGGTGACTGAAAGCCCGCAATGAGCACACAAAGCAAGAGCGCTTACAAACTACTCCAAACAGTTGTTTATATCAAAAATAGATACACATTTATTATAAGGCCTTGAAACTAATAACCACAGTAAAAGCAGCAATATACAACGATATTAAACCAACACATACACTATCCACCCAATATATATACAGAATACACAGTTTCACAGCATTAGCAGCACGAAATATGTTATCCACCTGCAGGGGAAGGAAAACAGGCAGTGCGAACCAATGCGTGTGATATGTCCGCCTTCTGAGGCCCCTAACTAGATGGTAGTCCAATCCCTACGAAGAGTGGAGCCTAGCGCTCAAAAGTACCTGCACACGCCGGTGCCAATGGGCAGAAGGTGAAGCTCTTCGGAGAACGTTGGACAGCTCTGTAGGGTTCCCTAATGAAGGAGAACACGGTCCGCGACTCTAGCGCAGCCTCCACTGTGAGGCAGAAGTAGGGCGCGAGTACGGACAAGGGGAGCTGTATTTACAGCGGGGAAAAGCAAGGGGCACTGCAGGAGGGCGACCAGATCCTAGCTAATCTACTCACCGGTCCCCGAAGCAAGCAGGCCCGAGCTTCTCCTCGATAGATGCAGCTTCTGGCAGGTTCTGAAGAGCAGGGAACGTCTCGTCGTCGTGCAGAGTAAAAAGACGTCCCGATCGAAGAATCCTGCACAGTTTTGTCGCCACGGCAGGGCAACGGAACGGCCGGGTGTATTCAAGCCAAACGAGCACCGTTCACCTCTAGCTTAGGGTTGCTAAGCAAACGAAGCGTGTGAGCGTGCCCCGGACTCAGAATACCACCCAACCTGTCGGCGATTACAGAGCAGGACTCCTTAGTAAGCTGGTCAGTCAACTGGATGGCCCAGAGACACTTCCGAAGGCTTACGGCAGGAGTTGATGAAGGTGCCGGGAATAGCTGGTCCTGCTATTCCAATAGGTCGAAGCGCCAGTACAGGCCTTCTTGTTCGATCTTAGGTGGAAAGGGCTTCACCGGACGACAGCAATGAGGAGCAGAAGTTCTTCAGGGGGTCACCAGCGATTCCTCGGTCCAGCCTCGTGTTCGCAGGATACTTGGCTCCTGTATCCCTGGGTTCGTAAGAACTCAGGAGATCGACCTGGTAGTGGTGTTTCCAGCTCCCTCTTATCCACGGTTCCCTTCGCGCCAAAACGGAGGGGAGCCAATGGGAGATCCGCTCATCAACCCACATACCATACGTGGACCAATCACGGACCACAGTGGTCCCAGGCATTCACACCACCCTAGACTCTCTGGCACCCAGGATGTGTATTGGGACCAGACAGCCCAGCCCACATCCTGGGGGCACTCAAACGACATGTAGAAGCCCGCGAAAGCAACCGTGTTTCGCGGGAAACTACATGCCCAAATAAGGAAGGCCCCGGGTCGCCTGACCTGGGGGAAGGTAAAGGGAGCAAGACGGACAGTGGACGAGACAAAGGAGCCTCGTGGTCCGGCCATTTTGGGTAGCCGGGCCACCCTTTTGTGTTCGCGGCAAAAAGGTGCTCAGAACGGCAAAAGGAGCTCAAAATAAACCAAATGATCGCTGCCACCAGCCCAGTCCCTGAATGACTTGCACCGATCCAAAAACCATCCTACAAGAGTGTCTAGGGTCTGTAGAAGGCTAGAGACCCAAGAGAGCTGTAACTTAGCTTACAGTGCCCTCTTGTGTCGTGTTGCACTAAAATGGCGACACGATAAAAGAAACTACGGGAAACAGCGTTCCCCGGTACTGACTGTCTTAAGGGCATGTCAGTTTCCCCGTAAGAAAGGAGCGAAAGCCCAGAGGAGTACGGCAGAAGGCTGCACTTCTCTGGCAAAGTCAAGAAAACAGGTAGAAAACAATAGCAAAAAGTTTAGGGGTTGCCACATGGAAGGAAAGTTCCCTACAATAACGAAATCTTTCCTAACACTGGGTGTACAGGAAACATCATTAGTCCTAATCGAGTTAAAGCACATGGACCTCCGGAAATGTTAGCTGGAATATAAGTGTATGTGATGTTGCCACATGAAAAGAGCCATCCTGTTGGAAGTTTCACATGATTCAAATGACTGGCAGCTATCACTGTATGATTACAAGACATAGTATTATCTACACTAGTGCATGAGCGTGGCACTCGCGAACACAGTCGCTGCTCAAACATTGTATGATTGTGCTGTTTGGTTAAATCGATCTGTTGGCATTTGCCAATTTCTTGTGCATTGCAGGTCATAAAATAACATACATCACCTTGGGTTATATTATAAGTAATAACAACTGTCAAATTTCTCCATTTGCGATCGGTTTCTTGGCAAAATCTACAATATTCATAAACGGAAAAAGGTTGCCTAATATCAGAATCTTGAACCAAAGAATCATTGTGTGTGACGCCGAAGATATGCTTTAAAACGGGAACAGGCGTCGGCACTGCTACTAAGCACGTAGTCAGTAAAGCTTCAGCATTGGGCACATCAGTAAGACAGAAGTGCGATATGTTAGGCACCTGCTGTGCCAGCTATATCCACATATTCTCCGTCTGGGTGATCATAGGAGAATGTTTTCGCCGTCCTGAAAATGCTTCTTGCATGACTGGCATCAAGGTTGTTTTCACTTGCTCCTGACGTGTTTGCCGCATTTCACGAATCCATGTCTTCGGTCTGGCTGGCTTTTCGGCATCGGCATAAGGCTGCTTTGGGACAACATTATTCATCACTATCAGTATCCCCTTGATCACTGGCACAGATGTGACATTTTTCGTTGGTAGCAGCAGGCTGTTTAACTCTCCCAAATGGAGTCCATTTAGTACCACAATTACACCAGGCAGACACAGGATCTACAAGGCAAACCCAGAAAAGAGATATCAGTGTTGTACATCAGTCTCTCAGGTAACATTTGTCTGCGGGCACATATTGCCATTTCTTTCTACCAGGCTCCATGACTAAAACTACTTGATCTTTGCCTGATGCAATGACATCTGCGGGCCCTGGTGGGCCACTTGGCTTTTCCACCCACACCTTTGCATCTGGTACCATACTGTCTGAAGAGCCAAAACTGCAATCCCCACGGGTAGTTAACACTGTAGGAGGCTCCCCCTTCTTAATCATGGACAACTTAACGGGAATAATGATCAATTGGGCCACTCGATCACCCTTGTGGATCGATAACAATTGGTCCCCACTATTCATTAGGATGACTTTAATCTCGCCTTGGTAATCAGCATCAATTACCCCTCCCAACACTTGAACTCCCTTCAATGCTAGGCCAGATCTAGGGGCAATCCATCCCATATGCTCTGGGGGAATTTGTACTCCAATCCCTGTTTCAATTACAACCATCCTTCTTGGGTCCAATCTGATTTCTTCATGGGAATGCAAGTCTACCCCTGCTGACTCTGGAGTTGCTCGATAGGGAGCTAAAGAACCCGGAGTAATTTCCCAGTACAATAGTGTTTCTCTGACTGAATTTGGTTGAACCTGTAAAGTAGGAGTCATTAGTCGCATTAAAGGAGTTTCATGCTCATTCACAGGTCTATTGTTTAATACTTGCACCGCATCAAACACACGATCACGCCAGCCTGCCAAATTGCCATCTCCAGATTTGCGCAACTGTTCTTTTAATAACCCATTCATTCGTTCAATTAACCCGGAAGCAGCTGGATAATAAGGTACGTGATACAACCACTCAATGCTCTTTTCCTGACAATACTCCTGAATTAATTTGCCTTTGAAATGTGACCCATTGTCACTTTGAATCTGCAAAGGCACTCCATAATGTAGTATGATCTGATCTAACAACCTGATGGTGTTCAGTTGTGTTGCACGTTTGCACGGCAAAACCATCAAATATCCTGAGTATGTATCCACAATAGTGCATGCATACTGACAACCTTTACTGATTGGCATGGGACCGATATAATCAATCTGCCAAATTTGACCTGGTAATTTTCCTCTTCACAATGTACCCCGAACAATCTGAGGGATAGGTCTATGCAGTTGGTGTTGGCACACTGGACATTGCAAAATTATTGTTTTCAATACTTCTAAAGGAATACTGATTCCTCGAGCTTGTGCCCACCTGATAGTAGCCTTTTCTCCAAGGTGCCCACATTTCTGATGAGCCCATTTGGCCAAACCCTCCAAATCGTCTTCCTGAGCCTCTGCATCCACAGATGAAATCTTGGTGTGTTCGTCTGCAACAGAATTAAACCAACGTTCTAATGAGTCTGTGACACAATGCACGTCCACATGATATACAGTGACTTCACTTTGTGATAACATTTCTGCACATCTTGCCACAGTTCTTTTCCCCCAACTCTTTTGAATGAATCTTCCACCCATTCTTTTGGCAAGTTGGCAACCACACTGCCAATCCATTCGCCACTGACCATGAATCCGTGTACACATAACATTGACCAGGGGTCTCTTGTTTCAATGCTTGGTAAACTGCATAAAGCTCTGCAAACTGACTGCTCTTCCCTTTCCCTGACGTTGTCAACATCTTTTTTGTCTTGGGATTGTACAACACTGCTTTCCAGTACCGCTCAGTTCCCACATATCGAGCTGAACCATCCGTGAACCAAGCATTCTCTGTTGGCTCCATGGTCAAATCGCTGTAAGGTACTCCCCGTTTCACGAGAGACTCACATTTTTCAGGCACTTCCGGTGGTATGTAATCTGAGGGCGGTATGTTGGCTACTTGCTCATGTAGTTTTGCAACTCCACCCTTCCCTGATTTGGCTCTGTCTTGAATATACCATCTCCATTTAATTATGCTGGCTTCTTGAGCATGTCCTATTCTATGCGTTTTTGGAGAGCTCAGTACCCATTGCATGATTGGTATTTCTGGTCTCATTAATACATCATGGCCCACCGTCATTTGCTCGGTATCAACAAGGGCCCAATAACACGCCAGCAATTGCTTCTCAAACGGAGTGTATGAGTTACCAGCATCGGGCAACTTACGACTCCAAAACCCCAATGGCACACGTTTCCTGTCTTGTTTCTGCCACACACTCCAGTTAGCATAATTGTCTTGTACAGACACATTTAATTCCACTTCGCCTTCCTTCAATGGCCATAAATCAAGCACCTGCTGCACGGTGCCTTTCGCCAGCTCAAAGGCTTTCTGCTGCTCTTCCCCCCACTGAAACTCATATTTCTTTCGTGTCACCTTGTAGAGAGGGGCCAATATCTGCCCTAAATGGGGAATGTGCTGTCTCCAAAACCCAAACAGCCCTATAAACTGCTGAGCTTGCTTTTTGTTCATTGGAGTGGTGAATTCAAGTATTTTCTGTCGGGCTTTTGGCACCATTTCACGATGCCCATGATGCCACTGAATCCCTAGGAATATCACTGTTTCAGCTGGACCTTGAATTTTACTCGGGTTAAGCTCCCACCCTTCCTTCTTCAATCCTTCCATAATGACATCTAACTGACTTTGCACACTGTGCTCATCCTTGCCCTGAATCAAAATATCATCAATGTAATGAGAGATTTGTATGTCAGGTTTACACTGTATCTTGTCTAAGTGCTCTGCCACCAGCTGGTGACAGATAGTCGGGCTATGTATGTACCCCATAGGTCGCCTTGTGAAAGTGTACTGACGTCCACTCCACGAAAATGCAAACTGCTCTTGACACTCTTCAGCAATTGGCACAGAGAAAAATGCATTGGCTAAATCGATCACTGCATACCATATCCCCTCAAACTTTTGGACATTCTCAATCAAGGTAATGGCATCTGGGACTGAGGGCACTAAGGGAGGAGTGTGTTTATTCAACTCCCGGTAATCCACTGTCATCCTCCACGACCCATCTCCCTTTTTAATAGGCCAGAGAGGATTGTTCCATGCGGTGGTAATAGGGCGTAACACACCTGCCTCCACGTACTCTTTGATGGTGTCTGAAATTTCCTTGTGCCTCCCAGAAATGCGGTATTGTTTCATTGCTACCTGCTTAGTTGCCACTGGCACTTGCACTGGGGGCATCTTCAATTTGTCTACGGTAATGGGTGTACAGATCAATGCACTCACCCCAAACTGGTACGTTTTACCACCAAGTCCAAAGGTTAACCCTTCCAAAATGTCAAAGCCAATTATATATTCAGGTATCGGGACAATCAACACTTGGTATTTTTGCCGATTCAAATTGCCTATTTTCATCTCCACTTTTGTTTGTACTGCGGGGGTCTCCTTTCCCCCTAGACCTGTAATAGTAAATTGTTTGCCTTTAAATCGCGTTGGATTGCCATGAATCAAAGAGGCCTCCGCCCCGGTGTCTATCAATGCTCGAACCCCTTGTGTATTTCCTGGCCCCCAAAAAATCTTAACATCAACATGGGGCCGCCTATTAACTTTTATGCGGGCAGACACTGCCAGAGCTTGGCTGAAGCCCTAGTCAAACTTCGAATGAGTGTGACTCGACTCCGCCTCTAACAATGCACTCACCACCTTTCTAAAATCAGCGTATATTGGCTGGTACGGGGAAGGTGCCCCCATAGACCCTTCGTCTTGTTCTTCCGCAGGTGGAGCAGAAGGTGAGGTTTCCCCCTGTGGCGTGGTGACTACCTGTTTCCTAACCTGTTTATAGCACTCTTTGGCTGCAAGTCCTCATTTTTTGTATAATTCATACATTACTCTGGTTTCTATGCCATCAATTTCTTCGTGTGGCACACCATCCTTTAACAAAGCCAAAAACATGTCTTTTCGGGACACTCAGGAGTCTCTGTTATCTTGCCGCCTGCCTTCGGTTCTTCTCTTACTACGCCCCTCTCTCTCTCATGGCTTATCGCTCTTATCCCACTCCCCTAAATCTACAAGCTGCCGAATGGCATCCGCTACCTCATCAGTAGCTTTGCCCGTCATATCTACGAGCAAAGTCATAATGACACTTTTGTATGCACGTGGCGCGGTTCTAATCACCATGTTTCGAGTTGAAACTGAGAGCGGCACGGCTCCCATGTGATCCGGAGCATCTATGTGAATAGCCTCTTTTATAGCATGCTCTCTGACTTTTTGAATTGCCTCTCTCAACGTATACCACTTCGTTTCTTCGCTAGGCCAATCTGTGGTAATGGGGTATTTACGGTTACATGCTTGGGCTATTAGGTGCAACAAAGACACCTGTGTATCTTGACCATTTCCGTCAGGGGGCGGTCCTGCCCTTAAGACCTCCTGTTCATTGGTGTCAATTGACAGGGGTAAAAAACGCTGTGAATCCATAGAATCTACCAACAACCCTGCAGCACCCCATATAGCAATCTCAACATCCATGTCAATAAAGCTTCCTCTGATTTTTGCCTCAAACGGGTAATAATTTCCCCAACCTCCTGTTGTGTGTAATCCTCCAGCGTGGTTAAATCCACCATTCCGCCAGCAGGATTCTGCGGGTGGGGTCCGGCTCGCCGTCTTCTAACGGGCTTAGCCGCCACTTTTTTCTGTTTCATTTCCATTTTGGGCTCAGACTCATTTGCGGAACTACTTTCTAGACTAGTTTAGTCAAAAATATCACCATCCCACTTATCCGGATCCCAGTCCACACCAGCGGTAGCGATTACAGTTGCCACCTTTCTTTTGTTGACCCCTCCCCGTCTTTTCCTATACTTATACCGGGCTACTCTGACTGCTGCCCTATCGGCCACAGCCTGATGTGTATCAGCCTTATCTTTAAACAGTTTCATTTGAATCTGCTGCATTAACGCAGTCTGCCTTTCTGCAGCCAGCTCTCTCTCTAATCGCAAAACCTCATTTTTCATTTCCACCTTCATTTGATGTTTTTTCCTATAAGCATGCAAAAGAACCCAACCTCGCCTACCTAATGCCGCACATTCTCTGCCACGTTCCACTGGAATTTGTTGCAAGCATGCCATTACATCAGACGGATCGGCATCTCCCAATCCCTGATCCCATGTTTCACTTAGCCCTGCACCACATGCCCACGCCTGGGCCAACTTATCATATGGACTCTTAGTCCAGCCTGGAATAACAACATCAGAACATTCACCGCCAGCGGTAACGCTCTTTTTCCTGAACAAACTACTCATTATCGCAAACAAAACAAAACCTCTTTATATCTATATATTTTCTTCTCTCCACACTGCAATCACTCCCACAGGCACGCACACACCGGCAAAGGGGAAAAAAACAACTTCACTACCCACTTACTTTCACTTGCAAGATAACAGAATCCTATCTACGTTCAAACAGATTCTTGAATACTCGGAACAACTCATCACAAGTATCCTGTTTGTGACGCCAAAAATGTATTGCTCTCCTCAGAGTACATGGAAAATCATAAATCACCAATGTAATTATAGAGCCAATACTTTGAACGCAGAAAGACGCAATAACTCGCAACCACACACTCTTAGAAAATAATGAGCACTTATACTGCAATTTATTCAAAGTTTAAAAGCAACCAGTAATAACATAGAAATAACTCACAGCAGTAACATAGACATAAATCACATAAGAAGCAAAGAATGCAAAAGGAAATACATCACCGTGAGCGTAACTGGATTCCTCATCTCGCCCAGAAGCGGCTGGAAGACCCTAGGAACAGCCAGGCCGAGAGTACCACAGCTCACAGGAATGCCGGATGTAAGCGTCCTCCTCCGGCTGAAGTCTCACCTGACCACCCCCGGGGCCCCGCATATATGCACACTCCGAAAAGGGGTGCCGATTCTCGAACCTTCTGGAAATGGCACTTGCGCATTGATGAGCAGCCGTTGGTTGCGAGCTGGGTCAATCGACAGCCACCCTCAAGGAGCAGAGTGCCTCTCTCCTCTAAAAACACGCTCATAACAAACCATAACAAAGTTAGCTTTCCCAGCAGAAATGTCCTTGACCGCATACCAGGTTTGGAAAGCATGTTTTCCTCAGCACCGTGAATCTAACACTCAGCAAAATGTGTGCAGCTTTTCATTGCGGCATGAAGTAAATATCCATCATGGCTCTGAGTGCTCCCATAATGCACTGCGCACCAGCGCCATTTTAGTTCAAGCATAACACGTGCTTTCATAGCGCTTTATACTGTACATTGTAAATGAACTCATGATGCATGTTACTTTCTGATACTGACCACATGTACAGCTACACAACAATAGTAATGGTTTCCAGTGCTAGTACACTTTCTAAGGTAACAGTGATATCACTGTTAAATTGATGGCAAGCCTTCAGCGCCCTCCAAAAATTGTTATTCACTGTTGATTTCAATGAGATCACTCTCCAAAAATGTCTGACTTTACTCTGCTTTCATAATGAAGTGGTTGACATGTATGGATCAGAGAGGTACACACAAGTTTGGTGATGTGGGGAAAATATGGTCATTTTTTTAAACATTTTTTATTTGTGTTATGATCAAAAATATGATCTTTTACAAAATATACAAATACAAGTAATTCAATACAATCATAAAATACACTTTCAACAATATATATACAAATTCATAAGATTTACATCATTCATACATCCTGCCTGTACACATTAGTGATTAAAACTATAACATCCAAAAGAGAATTTATATGGCACATCATAAAACAATTTTTACTAGAACAAATTTTCTAAAACATACATATCATAAATTAATAATTATACCAATTTCTTTCAACATTCTCACCACTTCTGGTTTTAAAAACACTTTGTTGCCCGCATTAAGACGGTTACACATATCGACAGCATATAAACCATTTTTCATCATGAAAAACCTCCCCAGATATTTTGTCCAAATTTCCTTTAACATGGACACTCTACCATTGTATGTTGAAGCATTTGAAAGGCTTCAGGATTTTTACAGAAATCACAAATGCCATTACTTAAAATCCGATTTTTAGATCGAGCATATAAAATCTCTCTTGTATGCAGGAGATTCAATCTAAAGCGCAAACATTTATCTCTCACACTTGAACATGGTGATTGGTAGAGATATTGTGGCAGAGTTCCCATGGTGCTAGTTCCATTCTTGCCACTTTTTTGGGTATTAACGGTATTTCCACCATTTTCCCTGCACCGCTGATGGATAGCTTTGGAGGTGAAATGGAGGATTTACCTCCAACAAAAAGCTGGAGGTGATTCCACCACTTTACCGCCCAAAATAGGTAGATTTACCACATGATAATTCTGACACCAGTAAATCCACCAAAAATCCCCCTGAAGTCCTTTGAGCTCGAAAAATTGGGAACTATCCCAATTCTAATCCCGTGATAAACCCACAGGACAAAGTGGCGGTAATGATAATCAAGTTTAGCTGTAATTAGGCTGATTTACTGACAAATTACCACCAAGCTCGTAATGATGCCCTTGGAAATCCACAGTTTGATTATTATGTAATTAGTTATAGTTTTAATGTGTCAACCTAATTAAATAGAATAACCTCCAGAAGACAAATTTGCTATTTGAGGATCCTGGTCCTCTGCCATTGTACCCCCTTTTTTCATTCAAACTATCGTCAGTGTCGTGCTCAGGCCCTTGAATACATATCTGGAGCAATTACATGCATTTCAATAGAAAGTTTACTCTGGTTCAGTCTTAACAAGCTACGGGAGCTTTATTGACCCCCAATTTGATAATGGGTTTATATTGACTTAACGTAAAATGCCCCATTTCATGTAGTTCAACATGAAACAAACTTTATGTCTGCCCTCCAGTCCACGACCTCTGCTTTTGCCCTGGTTCCATCATCTCCCGAATCATGGAAGCTTTCAACAGGGTGTTCTGGTCAGTATTGAGGTTTCTTTGTGAGTTCAGCACACTCTCAACTTCTGAAGCAGGGCATTGGAAGCTCTGTTCTTTAGGTATCCTGATCCATGCTGGGTGTCAGCACAGGCAGCATCTATTACATAGTGTCCAGTGTTAAGTACATGGCATAAAATGCAGAGACTGGCAACAAATGTAGGTGGCACAGTAACCTATCCAGCATGGTAGAAAAGCTCCCTGAAATGGCAAATGCCAGAGAGCTCTACTGTGGATGGGTTAGCAAGCATTCATTCCTGTCATGATCCAGCCCTCTCCCTCTGGCAACAAGTTCCTAGACACTGGGAAGGCTGGGATTGCAGATTTGTGAACCGAGTCACCTCTAAGCACTTCCTGGCAGAATGAGCGGGGGCATTGAGTGGGTGAGAAAATATGAGTTTTAGCTTTTTTCTAAAACTAATGTCACAAAGCTGAGTGAGAACAAGCAAGGGCAAATGAGTTTTCTTAATACTTCATTATAAGGGTATCTTTCAAGGGCAAACAAAACAACACCCTTTGAGTTATGAATGTGCACGGAAATAGCTTAATCTGAGCCATTCACCATGTCGTGGCCAGTTCTCATGCTAAACTCAAACATTAGTGTGTCTCAGGAAGGTTCAAAAGGTGTTTTCAGTTCTTGTTAATCTGGGGTCCTAGTCTCTCCTGGCAGATTACCATAACAAAACAGATTTGGTAAATAGATCATAAATATTTCCAAATAAAATGTCTCTCATGATTCATCTCATGGTTTCCCAGGGTCCTTCCCCATTAGCCTAAGTCTTTCAGCAAACTACAAGCCTTCAGGTGTTCAATGTTAACTTAGCGATGTTTCTTGTGCAGCTAGGCGATGGCGGGGAGGTGGCCTCCTCCTCCATGGTCTCAAGACCTCATTGGAGTCTGGTGGTTGGCCTGTGGTGGGAGCCACACTGCAGCTGGCCTTAAACTAAGGCATGAAGCCTTAGGTAGAAAGGAAGCTATCCTTAGGTCTTTACATGGTCTTCTTTAAGCCTCTCATCTACTCACTCAGCCTGTTGGAGATATTTATGCAGCAACCATCGATGCAGGGAATTATTTCTCAACCCAATCAAAAGAACCACATTAATAATCTTTTTCGGTTCAATCTAGTTCTCTATGTGGCTCATATAATACCCCATAGGTCCCTCACCCTTGTGCCACAGATAAGTCAAGAAGCTGGCCAGTGTACAGAAAGAATATATATTCATTAAGGAATAGGAAAAATTATATTTGTACAAAAATCACAAATCATGCCACCTCACTCTGTGGCCCAAATGCTTTTCTTTCCTGACAATTCAAGTTTCACAAATTAAAAATCACCAGTGGTTTTAGATAATTGAAACAACAGAATCTTTAACCCCAACATAGGTACAGTCAAAACACTTTGCCTGTGGTTCACGTTTACTAGCATGTAGCACCTTGAAACATGACAAGATCAGAAGCTCTTCACTTTATTTTATATGAAGTTTAATTTAAATAATATGCAACACTTGTCTATTGGCAAAAACAATTTCACACATGCAGTGCTTTGTATTTTTAATTTCCCTGAGCACTTGACAATGCTAGCAGTTTTGTTTAACTTAATCACATGTAAAAAGAATTTTGACTGGTGCTGCGGTCTTAGCAATGCTGGAAGAATTTATGACACAATAAGCTTTTCAGAACAAACACTTTTGATTTATATGTGCACCCCTTTTTCTTTCACCACTATGCAAAGCAAAATCTTCCTTCTCTCGGGAGTCACACCAATAGAAGATGTGCTTTTAAATCAGTGACTCCACTCAGTTTAACTTTGAGAAGACACTGTCATGTCTCTGCCTACAAACCCAGGTTTTCAGTTGAACATTTCGAACGCCTCTGCTTTAAAGCAGGGTTCAGCGGAATGGGAAGCAGTAGTAAAATTCATTTTTAATGCACCCCTCCCTTTAGGCACTTTTGGGGTTGGCAAAAATAAATAGGAGTACCCAATTACCTTACATACAATATCTTTATCCACACTGGAAGCGATGTTGTTAATTTTAAAATCCAGCAAAATCACCCTGTGTAATTTGGCTCTGTGCCCACCCAATCAATAATGGGAAAACTATTAAATCAAACAGATCCCCACCAAGCTTGGTGTGGATGGACACGCTTACTTACATAAATAGCTCTGTGTTTGGGCTCAGGAAACAAAAATGATATCAACAATCAGGTCATCTTACAGGTACAGGACAGGGACCACCAGAACCCACCATCAGACGTAGATATTCTCATTGCTCAGTTCCTCTATTTTGCCTCTGTCCCTCTTCTGGGTTCCTCCAACAATCCTGTAAGCAGTTCCAATCCAGGTAGCTTTAGGTAATCCACCCGATTATCATTGTTCATCCCCTTATGAACCTTTCACCACTCTCACATAAATGTCTGAACAATGACATGCCAGCTTATTGGTCATAAATTCTGATTGCCCAACTATCCTCCATCCCCTTATTCAAGGCCAACTCTCTCTTCTTTGATTGGCCCATTCAGTTGCAAAGTCCAAATTCGGGGAGGGATAAGGTCACCCCCTTGAATTTACATGTTTACACATATCAATTTTGCACTGAAACACACTAACATGACAAATATTTTCACATTAAAGTTAAGCATAACAATGTAGATATATTTTGGTTCCTCTACTCATGCCAGACTTTTTGAATTATGTCCTGTGTTGGCACGATGTTGCAGGTTCAAATTAGGGTTTTTCCTGCTTTATAAAAAAATTATAACAGTTATTAACCTGGCATTTTCTATACAGACATCTAATTTAATCAGCTATCATCTCCCCGAATCTCTGCTTAGTGACATTTTCTGGGGTGCTATAAACACATTTTAGGTTGTAGCTTTAGTTCCCAAAATTGATTTTTGAGGGACTTGTCTCAGCAAATCGAGCTATTCATAAGTTTTTCAGTGATGTTTGGGTTATTTTTATGTGACACACGTATCTCAACAAAATTGACATAATATTATTCTCAATGTAAATCTATGGCAAAATAATTACATGCATATGGTTCCGTCAATTTCGCATTAAGTTTAGTTTCTTCACTGGACATGACCTGGACATCTGCTTTGCTTTGTTGATTCTGCCTGCAATAAAAATCCATCAACATTCTTGCACAGAGGCCGGGTAAATGGTTGATTTGTTTGCTTATCTTGAAAATCAGAGGAGATTTCCCCATCCTCCATGCTCATGGGGACTACCTCGGGAACAGGTCTGTGATCAGTATCTCTGAGCTGACCGCACCTGGATTTTATTTTCAAGAATTATTCAGAGTTCAACCCATTAAATCAATCCTCTGTTTTTCACAGGGGTCAGCTGTTGACCTCATAAAAGATTTAGTCCAGCACAAGTTGTCCTTGCAGAAACTTCACAGAGATGTTCAGATAACAGGGGAAGGCAGGGCTTGCCTTTACATCTGATGGGGCATGTCACTGTTTGAGTATTCTGAACAGAAACTGGTGATTTTACATGTGGATTTATGTTATACATGAGTCATTTTAATAACTTGATGTTAAATCGTATGTAGATTTCTCCTGTTGTGAGACTAAACATACTATGCTGTGGAAACAAAAAGAAGATCACAGTAGACACAGAAATGTATAATAAGAATGCATGCTTATTTATGGATGGCAATAGTCACTAATCACTAACAAGCAATCTGAACTCTCTAGCAATGAGTGCTTCAGCAAACCCAGTCCTCCCAGCATCCCTGCACCCCCCAGCACTGATGCCTAGCACTGAAACTGAACTGAAAACCACTGTTATACATAGTAGTGTTTGACGTACATTTTACAATTACATGCGTAGAAAGCAGTCTATGGCAGCCAGCATTTTATGCCTACATGCGTGCATACATAATTTCAACATACCCGTGTACTGTACTAGGACACAGTGACATACTCTATTATAATATTCTAAGAACAGCAAGCATATCGCTAACATTCTTGTCTTTTCGCATCGAAACAGAAAGGCTCTCCGCAGAATCAAAACAAAGCAAAGCAGTCAAGGCTATATGTAACAGTCTGCCAAGAGACAGATTTCTTATGAAAACATCTACATTGTGTTCAGCTGTGAACGCATTTGCCTTTCACGCTCGGCAAAAACCTAATTCATAATAGACAAATAACAGACCACATTTTAGCGCTTCGAAACACAGAATGTGCGCTATACAAATAACAAGCTAAATATATCTTTCTGCATGGCAATCAGCAAATGTCAATCTATGAGAGCTCAAAACAGACTATAATGCTTAACATAGTTTATACTATATGGATGCATGTATGAATGCATGAATGGATTAGCCCACTCTAACTTAACCATGAAAATGCAGATTGACACTGTGTCATCACATAAATGCTCATCATTAAATTATTCTTTTTATTAAAGTGGAACAGGCACTGGAGTTTCACTGGTAAACAGTTCATTTCAATTCCAGAGCAAATGTCTTTATTTTTCCATGCTGCTCTCTGTTTTATCAAAGAAAACAGCTTTTCCTGTTTTGCAGTTTGAAAATTAATTGCTGGTCTTTCGTCTTCCAGTCAACATTGTGCTTTCACAATTAAAAGACAGTGTTTTGGCACTTTGAGGCTGATTTAATTTAATTCCTCCAGATACAGCATTTTGATGTAGCAGTTGGGAATGCAATGCCTCCTTTCAATTTGACAGTCATCTCTGTGTGTTTTCAATACTCTGCATTTGAGACCTGAAGAGGGATCGGGAAGCCTGCAACCACCCTCCTCCTACTAAATTCATGACAAGGAAGAAGGCCAGGAAACACTGCAATCACCCATTCTATTTTGGACAGTTCCCAACGGACCCATGATTGACAAGTAAGTTGAGAGGTATCCCCTCAGCCAGCCATACCAACCAAGGGACATACAGATCCACCCATGCATGGATGAAGAGCCACAGGCCATGATCAGAGACACCTGTATGGACAGCTTGGACTAAACACCAAGAAGCCATGTTGGTGACGTTAGAGACACCACGACATAGCAGCGTTAGACATGAAGCACACATGCCATCCGCACTTCGGGAGACAAACACGCACTCAAATACATGAAGAACACGAGCGTAAAGTTTTATAGTTAGAGGACAGATACATATACATATTTTCATTGCTTTTATTATTTTTGCCATTAGCCAAATTGATCAAACGCAGAAACCGCATGGCGCAAGAGATCCCAAGCAGAGTTTGCAGAGGCTTACATGTTAAGAACCCTATGGAACTGCAGGAGTACCTTGGGACCTGACAGAGCCAAGTGTGATTAACCTATGGAAATGTAGTACAGCATGGACACTGTAGAAACTGCATTATAAGGTTTAGGAAAATTACAGCAGGCATCAGGCTTCTTTGCAATAGATGAGTTGAGCCGATTCAGACTGGACAGAGAGCAAGACGTGTAAGACAGGACCCGCCGCCAAGGTCAAGAGATACAGATGACATTCCAATACTCAGACAACAAAGGGACCAGCTGCAGAAAATACGAATAAATCAATTCAGAGCTGCACAGCTCAAATTCATGGCCTCTGAACACGTGACGCGGCAAAAGTAGACAATGGACAGTGATCGATGGTGGGAAAGGAGAACTGGTCGCAGGCTGCCAGACACAGACCCCAACAAGCATGCAACAATATGTAACATGTGTTGCGCCGGTCAGGAGAGCACTCTCATAAGGCAAAGGTGGTGCACATAAGTTACAATACAGACACATAATCATTATCATCACCTTCAAGAGGTACACAGTGAGCTGAGAACATTTGCCGATCCCAGGCCTGGGAACATCAGCTCTAGCCAATCACAATTTAGTACCCTATGGGTGGGTAGCAATGGGCAAGAAACAATGTTAAGTCCACAACACTGCAACAATATTATAGTTAGTGACTTGGTGATGGAACAGGCCAGCCACCTGACATGCGAGGGCCAGTAGAATAACATATATAATGGGCTATATAGGTAATAGAATACTCAATACCCAATCACTTGGTCCAATAGGTTTTCTGGAGAGGAGCCCAAGTTGCGATGAAGTGCTGACACCATTTGGAAGTAAAACCGGCCTGCGAGCCGAGGAAGAGAGAGATGTGCATGAATATTTTCTGTTCCTGTGCTGATCCCTGTTGGTTTTGTCTGTAATAAACCGCAGTTTCAACTTGCCGTTGACTGAGTCCTCCATGTATCCTGGGGGAGGGTGTTGGGCCTTCCAAGTCAGCGGACTTCCAGTGTCCCTCTGGCATACCTGATATGATATGATATGATATGTCAGAGATGTGTGGAGAAAAGGAAAGCGAAAATGACCCCAGGTTCTTAGCCTCACAGGTGGGAACACGGAGAGGACCAGGGAAGGCCGGCCAGAGAGCGACAAGAAAGGAGGGTGCAGGAGTGCCGATGAGGAGGATCTCTGTCTTACTGGCATTAAGGCAGAGGTCGTTGGTGGCACACCACTCCTGGATTGCAGACAGATAGTCAGAGATGGGAGAGGGAGAAGAGGTGGTAGAGGGGAGCCTGAAAACAATCTGAGTGTCAGCCACATAGCACTGAAATTTGGAACAGAGAGCAGCAATACAGTGCGCGAGGTGTGCCAGGTTTTGGTTGAAAAGCCAGGGAGAGAGATTAGAGCCCTTGTGAACACCACAGGTGGAGAGTGAGATAGAGGAAATGAAGGATCCAAGTTGGACCTGGGAGGGTCAGTTGGAGAGGAAAGAGGTAGCCAGGCCAGGGCCTGATCAGTGATACCCAGGTTACCACAGAGGCATTTGCACAGGATGGCATGGTTGACCGTGTCAAAGACAGAAGAGAGATCGAGTAGGATGAGGACAGAGGGGAGATTAGATTCAATGTTGGAGAGCAGGTCTTCATGGATGTTCAGGAGAGCAGTTTCTGTGCTTCTAGCTGCTCTGAAGCCAGACTGATCGTCATGGAGACAACCAATGGAGACAACCAACAGAGTCAGTGTGGAAGTTAAGCTGGGAGATGGCCAGCTTTTCCAGGAGTTTGCCCAGGAAAGGAGTGATAGAGATTGGGCGATAGTTAGCCGGGCAGGAGGGGTTGGCAGTGGGTTTCCTGAGAAGGGTTGCACAAGAGAGTGCTTCAGAGGGGAGGGGAAGGCTCCAGAGGTGAAGGAGTGGTTGCAGAAGTCAGTCATGGATGGAGCGTTAGTCTCAATATGGTCCTTGATGGTTTTGGACGAACAGGGAAGGACCTGTTTTCACTAAACCTTCATGGATCAGACTTGTTTGGAAATCTTGTCAGGGGAGAACAGAGGAAAGGAAGTGAAAGAAGGAGGATAGGCAGGTGAAGGGGGCAGGAGGCAGTGAAGAGAGAAGTGGGAAGAGGAGGAGAGGACGAGAGGGTGGATAGGATGTCATGGGTTTTAGAGATAAAATGAGAAGCCAGGGCCGTGCAGAGGGCCTGGGAGGAGACAGGAGAAGTGGAGGCTGCAGCAGGATTGGCCAGCTACTTGCAGATTCAGCTGAGTTATTAGATGCCGTAGAGATGCAAGATTGGATGTGGGCTCTCTTCTTAGTGTGGACAGAGAGCCGGTATTGCCTTTGGAGCACGCCAGTTTATCAGAGGATGCCCAAGATGCCCGCCACTTCCTCTCAGCCACCCTACACTTACGTTTAAGGGTGACGATGTGAGTGTCGTACCAAGAGTTACACTTGAATTTGGGCTTCAAGCTGATCCTCATGACAGGGGCAAGAGCATCAAGAGTATCAGAGTGGAGCTTGGAAAGGGCAGTATCAGGAAGAGAGTCAACAAGAGGTGAAGGTGCGGGGAGAAAGTGGCAGCGAAAGCCTCAACTGACACACACTTCATGGGCCGGATGACCGAGAAGGTAGGTGGCAGTGCTGGAGCTGGCTTGGCGTGCGGGTTAGAGAGGGAGAAATGGGAGGAAAGGAGAAAGTGATCGCTCCAGGAGAGAGGAATGGTGAGATGGTTGGAGAGGAGGAGGTTTGAGTAGATGACAACATCAAAAAAGGGGGCCCTGCAGAGTGAGTCATGCCACAGGGGAGAATAGAAAGAGAGAGAGAGTGTCACAGAGGTCATGAAAGAGTCCAGAGGGGAGACAGAAAGCATCCAGGTGGATGTTGAGGTCTCAAGGGGAGGAGTTCAGTGGTTGAGGCCAGGAGGGAGGAGGACAGGTCAGCCCACTCGGAAAGAAAAGAAGTAGTGGCCAGGAGAGAGAGAACGCTTTTAGACAAGGCATTCAAAGGAGGCTAGACCTGTGTTGAATCACAGAGGCGGGAATCCACTCCGGGAAGATCAAGGCTACTCCCCCACCCGGATGGTTGGATTTGGGTGAGGAGAGGATCTTGTAGCCATCAGGGAGGAGAGTGTCAAAGCTTGTGACAGAGCTGTCCGTGAACCATGTCTCAGTGAGACCAAGGACATCGAGGTCGAGTTCGTCCAGGAGGCGACAGATGTCCGAGCAGTTTTTGACAGCGGGCAAGAGTTGAGAGGGAGTCCGTCCCCAACAAGGGGGTCACAGAGAGGATGGTTGGCTGCGCCAGCCTGGCACCAGGTTGTCTCCTCTGCTACTGAACCTGAGAGGCTGCAGGACCCCCGCATATTTCGAGAAGACAGGAAATGCGTGCCCGTGGAAAGGCCAGCAGGAGCCGCTTAGAAATCATCCTGCCCGAAGTCAGCGAGGAGTCCAGGCAGACCAGGACGGGGAAGTGAGCACCTTCTGGAGGAGTCGGCAGCCGAGCAGTGCCAGCAGACCACCGAGTGCAAGTATTGACCCAGACTAACGAAAACTGTGGGTGTGAGGGAGGGTATTGAGTATTGTGAAGTATTGTTTAGTATCGTCGGGTATTGTGAAAGTATTGTCTAGTATTGGCAAGGTTAATAGGGACAGGAGCAGAGGTAGTAGTCCTTCTTCTATGTTCAGGGCACATTCGGTCTTCGAGGTAAACAGTTCTGGTGAATAACCTATACTATTGACCCGAGGGCACGAATGACAGGACATATGCAAAGAAATGGTTTTCCTGTGGGTTGGGCGTTTTAGCTCCAGTCAAAGATGACGGTATCCCTGTAAGGGTTAGCAAGGGAGCTGTCCTAGATTGTGGAAGGTGAGTTGACTAATTAAGTCTCCTGGAGTGAGACGTTTTGCACAGGAGGCGATGCTGCGGGTACAGTACGATCACAAGAGAATATTGGTATACTCTGCCTGGAGGTGGGAAGACAGCTGTGGGGTTTTTGTGTGGGTTGGGAGTAACGGGCTATCACAGTGTGTGCACAGTATTTGATTTTTCTGCACTACCAGGGTCAATAGATTGGAGACATCACCCGTACATTTGCACATAGAACATGGAGAGCTTGAGATGGTGAGGAGCTAGTATTGGAAACTTGGGATTGGCAGACGAGATGAACCAGTTGCGGTGCACGGAAGGCGCATGTGCAAGATTGTGGGTGTGCCTGAGGAGACAGTGATTGTGAAGGAGGGGCAGTGCACGGAGCACGTTTGATAAGTTGTGGAGCCAGAGAGGCTCGTAGAAACGGAAAAGTATTACCATTATACTGTACCTTTTTCCCTAAACAGCAGACTGTTGAAACTCTCGATCAGGTAAAGGTACTGGATATGTGTCAAGGGAAGTGCGGGGGGACACGCCCATTCAGCACTTGCGTAAGACACTCCCGCCTTACAGGGAGAAGATTTGCAAGTATAGCATAGAGTGGTCCAAAGGTATCAAGGGAAAGTTCACTAAACCATAGCCACCTTGTGGGAGTTTCTCCAAAGACATGCAGCAATCACTATTGACACACATACAGGGTACCTACAAGGGGAAGAAGTTAACAAAATGCATGGTCGTATTTGAGTTGTGGTACATGTTTCAGGAGGGTGAAGAGGATGCAGCGAGGCGTCAGTGGATGCTGAGCCAGCAGGAGGTGAGGGAGCCAGGGGCTCATCCCTCTGCACCTGCCCATGTTCCTCCAAGTGTAGCATCCGATGACACAGATGATGAGCAAGGGATGTACCCAATGTGAGAATTAAGGGCAGCAGAAGTGTACTGAAATCTGAAATATAAGCCACCACCATACACGAAGGAGGAGAGGCCGGTAGGCGCAGCGTAGCAAGCTATTGAATGGGAGGCGAGCAGCGACCCAGTAATACGAGGACACTAACAGTGCGAACAAGCTTTGGCAGCTGACACATTTGCAGTGGAGAAGTCAGCAGCAATAACCACAGGGAGCACCACAACTCTTTACGTGGAGCACACCCTCTATGCGATACTGCAGAAGCGAAAGAGCACTCTGACTACACAAAGAGCATCAGGGTACGAAGTGATACTATCAAATGTAGGGCTGAAGATAGTGAGATGCAGAATTGTCAACCCAGCAACATTCCTAGCAGAAGTCCTACAGGTAGTAGATTATGCACACGACTATACAGCAAATATAGAGATGTTCAGTGACACTCACAAGGTAGAGGAGGATCCACTTGAGGGGGGAGACATGCTCTACATTAACGGTTCTTCGACAATTGATCAGACAGATGGGGTCAGGCATACAGGGACTGCAGTAGTAAGGCTGAAGGAAGACGGGACAAGTGAAGTAATAGCCAGTGTGCAACTACCATCCCATTACTCAGCACAAGCAGCAGAACTAGTGGCCCTAATACTAGCACTGGAAAACCGTTTAGAGAAGGAGGTGACAATCTACTCCGACTCCGCCTATGTGAAATCCACAGTACACTGTGGAATGTCGCGATGGCTCAGGAGAGGGTCCAGAAGGGCGGACGGGACTCCAGTACAACATGCACTTTTACTGGACAGATTGATTGAAGTAATTGCTTATCCAAGACAGATAGCAATAGTTAAGTGCCAAGCAGACATGAAAGGGGAAGATCCCATTTCAAGGGGAAACAAAGCAGCAGACTTTGAGGCAAAATGCACAGCATATTTTGGGGAGCCATGGGAATTAGGAGGAGCTCCAAATGTGAGGGAGTGCACCAGAAATATGGTACTCAAGGAGGGGTACAACGTCCTGCCAGAAGCACAGATTATGGAGTTGCAGGGAGCTACACCCAAAGAAGAGAAGGAACTGTGGACAAGGAGATGATGCACAATGCCTCCGACAGATGCCCTATGGCGGCAAGATAACACAGAGAAAGTTGTGATGCCACTAGCAGTATTGAACACTGCATTGACACAATTGCACTATCCAACGCACACGGGGAAGGAGGCCATTGCTACATGCATTGGAGAAACATGGTTCTGTCCTAATTTGGTGGAACACGTGGCTGAATTTGTGAGCAATTGTTTGATTTGCCAGCAATTTACAGCAGGGTATACTCTGAGAGTTGTGAGAGGAGCCATACCAAGGCCATTAGGCCCATTCCAGCATTTATGTGTAGATTATGTAGACATGATCCAGGTTTTCCAATGGTGCCGCAACATGATAGTGGTTGTATGCTCATTCTCCAGGTGGATTGAGGCAGGCCCTTGTTCGCATGCTGACGCCCTTACAGTGGCAAAGTTTCTGGTCAGGGAAGTGTTCCCAAGATGGGGCGTGTGTGAGGTCCTGCGGTCTGACAATGGGCTTCACTTCGCCAATGAAATGTTCCAACACATCACAGCACTGTTGGGCATTCAAAACAAGTTCGCCTGTGCATACCACCTGCAAGCAAATGGAGTGTGTGAAGGCCTCAATGGCCTCCTGAAGGAGTGCATAGTCAAGACACAGCAGAGTACAAAGAGGAATTGGCTGCACTGCTTGCCACTTGTTCTGTTTGCATTGCGCAATAAGCCTGGGTCGACCACCATTTAATGCCCCATGAGGTGGTGACAGGACGGCGCATGCATCTCCCCATGGCTCCTTCCACAAGAGCACTGAAGGATTGTGAGAATAGTGCAGATGTGTTAGGGCAAGAGATGCATGACTATGTTACTTCTTTGGTGGCTAGCGCTTCTTTTATCTCTCGCTAGATACAATGACACTGGGGAGGCCCAGAAGACAGCGAAGAGAGCAACTGCAACAGTGCACAACAAGACTCTGAATTTAAGAAACCTGTGAGTGTGAGGGACATCATCTCCCTCAGAGACACCACGACATAGCAGCATTAGACATGAAGCACATGTGCCATCCGCACTTCTGGACACAAATACATGAAGAACACAAGCGTACAGTTCTATAGTTAGAGGACAGATACATACACATATTGTCATTGCTTTTATTATTTTTTCCATTAGCCAAACGCAGCAATGCAGAAACCGCAAGGTACAAGAGATCCCGAGCAGAGCTTGTAGAGGCTTACACGCGAATAAACATAAGGAACTGCAGGAGCACCTATGGGACCTGACAGAGCCAAGTGTGGCTAACCTATGGACATGTAATACAGCATGGACACCGCAGAAACCGCATTATAAGGTTTAGAAAAATTTCAGCAGGCCTCATGCCTCAGAACAAGTGATGAGCTGAGCATTTTCAGGCTGGACAGAGAGCAAGACGTGTGAGACAGGACCTGCAGCCAAGGTCAAGAGATACAGATGACATTCCAATCCCCAGATGACAAAAGGACCAGCTGCAGAAAATACCAATAAATCCTCATAATTCAGAGCTGCACAGTTCAAATTCGTGGTCTCTGAATACGTGACATGGCCAAAACAGACAATGGACAGCCATCGGCGATGGCAATGGAGAGCTGGTCCCAGGCTGCCAGACACATACCGCAACAAGTATGCAACAATATGTAACACGTGTTGCACGGTCAGGAGAGCACTCTCATAAGGCAAAGGTGGTGCACACAAGTTACAATGCTGACACATATCCGTTCTCATCACCTTGAAGAGGTACACAGTGAGCTGAGAACCTTTGCGGATCCCAGGCTTGGGGACTTTGGCTCTAGCCAATCACAGTTTAGTACCCTACGGGTGGGTAGCAATGGGCAAGAACCAATGGTAAGTCCGCAACACTGCAAAAATGTTATAGTTAGTGACTTGGGGATGGAACAGGCCAGCCACCTGACATGCGAGGGCAGTAGAATAACATCTATAATGTCCTATACAGGTAATAGAATACTCAATACCCAATCACTTGGCACAATTGGTTTTCTGGAGAGGGGCCTAAGTTGTCGCGAAGTGCTGATGCCATTTGAAAGTAAAACCAGCCTGCGAGCTGAGGAAGAGCGAGATGTGCATGAATATTTTCTGTTCCTGTGCTGATCCCTGTTGGTTTTGTCTGTAATAAACCGCAGTTTGAACTTGCCATTGAGTCCTCCGTGCATCCTGCGGGAGGGTGTTGGGCCCTCCAAGTCCGCAGACTTCCAGTGTCGCTCTGGCATACCTGGTGGTCCATCCCCAACAGATCCAACATAGCCAAATACAGTTTCCTTTTTGTCTGGAGGCTGCCTTTGAATCCCACACGCTGGACATCAAATCATGAGCTTGTACCCGCAGGACGTTGTCTTGTTTCTTCATTGTCTCTACCTTTTTTTTTCAACTTCTTTTTATTAGCATTTTTCAAACATATCAGGCAACGAGGTGCTAACTTCAACCTTAACCCCTTCCATCCCACCCCCAACACTCATCGTTACTTTCAGAGAAGATCAGAGTTTGCATTTTTACTTTACGCATCACAGGTTCGTTCGCTCTTCGTGACTGGTTCCTTTTATCTCAGATGGAGAGCTACTTCGGGTCTCATCCGGTATTGTTGCAGAGGTTTGCGTATTGGCCTTCTTCGATATTTCTCTAAGTTTGACAAAGCAGGTACTGTACGTAAGGGCCCCAGGTTGAACTCTGACTAGAGCTGGTTCTCCGTAGTGCACTATATTCGCTCTCCTTGTCATGACAATATAGAATATCCGGCCTCCATTGTTCCACCATGGGTCCTTGTTTCCTTCCCCACACCAATGCGACCCACCGTTTAGCCAGAATTAATAACAGCCCTATCAGTTTCCGTGTGCCCTTTGGTATCAGTTTAGTATATCCCAGTAGCGCCATTCGTGGGTCAGGTTCTATCTCAACCCCTGTGATGCTTGATACCGTTTCAAATACCTGTGTCCAAAACGTTAATACAGGGGGGCATTCCCATGCCACATGTATAAAGTCAGCCGGGGTCTTACTACATTTCACCCAGTTGTCTAAGGTGTCAGGGAAAATCCCCTTGAGTCGGGCATGTGTATAGTAAAATTGGTGTAGGTAAGTAGAGTGTATTAATTTGAGCCTTGCACTGATTGCCACCTTCCTTGTCCCTTCGCAGCAGTACCTCCACTCCCCCAATGGAATCTCCCGTCCCAGTGACAGCTCCCATTTCCTTCAGGGAGAGGCTTTTGTTTCCTCCCTCACCGTGAGGCAGTATATAGTGTCAATGTCACCTTGCTATCGCATTGGCCCTGTAGTATCCTGTCTAGGATTGGTGCTATTTGTGGCTGTCTGGGGAATGTGGCGAACAGCTGCCACACAGCTGCTCTCAACCTGAAATATTGAAACACCTCCAGTGCCTTGATCTCCCCCTTCCCTTTCATTTCCTCTAGTGTGATAAACTTCCTGTTTGGGAAGAGGTCACCAAAACAAGTGATCCCCAATCGACTCACCATAGCAGTGAAACTCACCTCAGTAGTGACAGGAACCCCAGGAATGTGAATAAACGGTAATTTGGGGGAATATAGGACCTCTTCTCTGGATTTAGAATTCTAAACGGGTCCACGCTTTGCACGTAACCTCAACCATGTTCTGTGCTCTATTTTGCCTGCTGGGTGCTGTGAGAATAATCGATCGTAAGATGGCGCTGCCACTGCTCTTTCCACCTCCACATGCTCTATGTCCCTCCGTTCTCTGAACCAGCAGAGGAGAAACCCTGATTGTGCCACATTGTAATAGGTTTCAAAATCTGGGAGAGCTAAGACCCCTCATGTATGGGTACTATTGATTTATCCTAGGACACTCTAGCTTGCTTTCCCGCCCATAAAAACTTTATTACTGCCGTCTTCAGTTCCTGGAAGTATCCCCCCGACACCACTATGGGAGCGTTCAAAAATACATATAGGAACCTAGGGAGCAATGTAATTTTGACCAGTGAGACTCTTCCATAAAGATTCAATGGTAAGTTCAGCCACCTGTCCATGGCTGCTCTCGCCTGTTCCAACATGGTTCTGTAGTTGTGTTTATATACCACCTCCCTATCCTGTGGAATATTAATCTCGAGGTAACGGGTGTAGTCTATGTGCCATTGGAAACCCCAATTATCCCGGTATTGTTCCATACTTTCAGTTAGGGGGAACAAACCAGATTGTTAATCCCGAAAGATCACTGAATCTCTATACATCCTGCATTATTGGATCAAGGTTGTTCTTGGGGTCTCTTACAAACACCACCATATCGTCTGCATATAACGATATCACCACCCTATGGTTGTATATGCGGACCCCCCGGTGCATGTGAAGTTCCCCGATTCTCTCTGCAAGTGGTTCTATTGCGAAGGCGAACAATAAGGGCGATAGCGGGCACCTTTGTCGGGTTCCCCTCTCCAAGGAGATGTATGATATAAGCTGACCATTCACCCGGACCCTGGCCACTGGGCATGTAAATAATAATGACACCATGGTTATAAATTGTTCTCCCAGTCCCATTCGTCACAGTACAGTGAATAGAAATGGCCACTCCACAGAGTCAAACGCCTTGGTGGAATCTAATAGGGCAGCCACTATTGGATCCCGCTGCACCACAGAGATCAGGCCAAACATTTGCCTTAGTCCGTCTGAGGTGGAGCGACCCGGTATGAAGCTTGATTGGTGTGCTCTCACCATTGTGCGTATCGATGGCGCTAGCCTAGAAGCCAATATTTTTGCCAGTATTTTATTGTCTAGTTTACTAAGTGAAATCAGCCGATAGGAGGAACATTCATTACGGGGCTTCCCCTACTTGGGCAGCACCACCACCTCCGCCTCCCTCATGGACCCAGGTACCTGACCTTCCTTGAGGCTCTGTTGGTATATCTGTAGCAGATAAGGACTGATTTTAGGCGCATAATATTTATAAAATTCGGCCGTGAGACTGTCCGGGCTGGGGTATTTCCCAGAGGGGAGGGACTTAATCGCATTCACCACTTCCTCCAAGGTTAACTGGCGCCCCAGCCAGTCCCTTTTCTCATTTGTACACCAGTGGAGGGCCACCTGATATAGATAGGAGTGTAATTCCCCTTAGGAGGCATGTGTCTGAGGCGAGTATTACCGCTCGTAAAAGCGGCAAAACTCCTGAATTATTTCAGCATCCGAATATTATCCACCTCCTGATCATCCGTTATGGCCAGAACCCGTCCCCGAAGATCATCCATTTTGGCCACCCTACCCAGTGTCCTGCCCAGTTTCTGCCCCTCCCCATACTGCCGTTTAGCTATCTTACCCCATATACATTTAGCTTCCATTTGAGCCAAAACCTCAAATTTCTTCAGTTGCCTCAGATTTTCCACTTGTTGAGGTTGTGATGGTGTGCGGGATGCTGCTTGTAGTGTTCGTATATGATGTTCTTTAAGAGATAGTTCCCTTTTTATTTGCTGCAGCACCCCGGATTCTCTCAAGATGCACTCCCCTCTTATCACACACTTAAAGCTTTCCCACAAGACCCCGGGTGAGTTCACCGAGCCAACATTGACCTCAAAGAACTGGTCTATTGCCTCAGTTTGTCCGTCTCAGAATAGCGTATCTGTGAGGCTATCACTCTTGAATTGCCATGGGGTCCTCTCTTTCTCTCGGCCTACCATTTCGATCGTCATCGATACTGGGGCGTGATTGGACAATGTGCGTGCTCGGATCGTTACCCTCGTATTTTCCCCCATCAGTGTGTGAGAAACCAAGAAGAAATCTAATTGTGAGGCTGAGTTATGGGCAGAGGAGTGGTGCGTGAATTGGCCGGCTTCTCAGTTCCTGACCCTCCATACATCCCCTTTATCCAACTTCAGGCACATCCCTTGTAATTTATTCATCCGTTGGGAACCACGCGATAGTTACTCCCTTTGCCATGACCACATTGAAGTCCCCTGCCCAGATAACCTCTCCCAATGTGAGCTTCCCCAGTTGTTGATCAATCCAATCTAGTGTTTCTAACTTGTCCTGATTAGGGCCATAATAAATTACCAAGGTATACAACTTGCCTCGTATGATTCCATGCAGAATCAGGATTCTCCTGCACTCATCCCTAATCACATTCGTCTGGCGGAATCCCACTGAACTATGAACCAGTACACCTACCCCTCTTGAGTACGAGGAATAGGATGAAAAATCCTGGTGGCACCCCCAACCTTTTCCCAAATTTAGAGTCCTCCCCTGGTAATAGATGGGTTTCCTGTAGGAATGTGATCCGCACCTGATGACGCTGCATGTACAGCAAACATTTACGGCACTTAGACTGACAGTTCAGACCCCGCACATTCCAGGTGATGCAATTAAGTGCTGTAGCCATTGTGTTCTATCAGAAGCAGGTCCCCTCCATATTTCCCAGTCTGCATGTGATGCACCCTGATACCTCCTGCTCCAGCAACTCACTACTTGCCACCTTGATCTCTCCCTATTCCCATATTTATGTCTACTTCTCTATCCCCATTCCTCCCTCCCCTGCCGACAACCCCAATCTGTCCCCCCTCCCTCCAGGTGATCCACCCAACTCCTCAGTTGCAACCCATTTAGACAGATCTTGAGCTTCCGTATGGGGGTAGCTTGAAGTCCAGCCATCCCTCACACCTCTGTTAATCTGCGGTTAAATCCATCTGCTCGGGCCTAAATCCCTTTGTTCCAGATACCCTGCATTATCAAAAGGATATATTATTGCAGGACTGGGATCATCCATTGTTTCCCCGTTGCCGGAGATGCATAGGTTGTAGTTCCAAAAAGGCGTTGGCTTCCTCCGGGGTGTGTAAAAAGATTGCTCTCCCCTCATGTTCTATCCGCAGCTTGTTCGGGAACAGCATGGCATAGCATATGCCCTTCTCCCTTAGTTTTTTCTTGACTTCCGTGTACGTTCTTCCGCAGGCCTGTTCTTTGTCATCAAAGTCTGGGAACATTCTGATTGTGTCCCCTTTAAAAGTAACTGTTCCTTTTTCCCTAGCCTTGTGGAGTGCGGTGTCTCTGTCTTGATAGTTTAGCATGCATGCAATGATCGGGCATGGTGGGGCCCCCAGGACCGGTCGCTTCCCACTCGATATACTGTGCGCCCTTTCCACAATACACACAGCCGAGAATTGCTCCGGTCCCAATGACTCACGTATTATCTCTTCCACCATGGGTTCTATGTTCCTCTGTTCTACCGTTTCTGGGACCCCAATTATTCTCAGATTGTTTTCTCTAGACCTGGATTCTAGATCGTCTTGTTTGTAGACCAGTTCCTTTAATGCGTGCTTCACAGCTGTCATGTCTCTAGCCACAGACGCAGATTCGTCCTCCACCGTAGACACTCCTACCTCCACTTCATCTAGCCTCTCCCCATGTTTGTCGAGAGGAACCTGCATGTGGTCAACTTTACAGGTAAGGGTATCCATTTTCCCGACTAGGCACTGTATGCTTGTCTGTAGTTGATTGAACATTTCTTTGATATCCTGGAATGCCCCGTTGGGGACCAACGGGGTTGGGTGGGTCGTCTCTAGCAAGATCCCTCCATCTGACTGTCGCTTTTTGCCTGGGAAGATATGTCGAAATGTAGTTTGATCTGCTGTTTGCCTACTTTACCTGACTTAGACATTGCGGCTGAGGCCAGTCCCTGTGCGGCTCGGGCTTTGTGGCTGCATTATATGCCTGTTGCCTGTGTGTGGTGGCATTGTTATCTTAGCTGTGCAGTGCTATTAACCAATTTCTTGCAAGGTATTTGTCCCTCTGTGCAGTGTTTACTGCCATTAGATTGTATTTTGAGCTATCAGTTCTCTTTCATCCCTCGGTGGTCGGGGGGGCCGGCCCACAGACCCATTCAAAACATGTCTCCAGTGGTTCGAGTCAGGGCTCGCCGCCGCCTGCCTCTATTCGAGACCCCCCGTGGCCCGTCCCACCCATGGCCTCCGTGACTGGACCTTGTCATTCACGAACTAGGGCAGCTCAGCTTCCGTGTCCATTGATCTGTATTCCATGAGACCCCTCAAATGTAGCACCCTCAGGCAGACCGCGTCCTGCTGATCCAATTGCTCAAATCTAAATGTCGAGGTCTCCCCGTAAGCGGTTAGAACCCAGTCCAACCGCTCGAGGTTTCCCTGTGACTCTGCTTTACTGGCGTCCCATTTCCCTCTGATGATCTTTTGTGGGCCTTGTCTTAGGGCGCGACCACCACGGGGGCTCCACTTATTGCTTTCTGAGTCTGATGGCCGAGTTCACACCAACGTTCTCCCCCAGTTTTATATCCTGGGCATAGACCACACTCTGGGCTCCCTCCTCTCCCCCGCTGCGGATACAGTGCGGGTCTTGCACCTCTCAGCGCTGGAGTTCTTGCAGTATTGTGCCCTTCACCCAGCCCCCCTTCTCACTTGCCTGCTGCCTTGTTCAAGTCAGGGGGATGGGGGGTCTGCCGTGTCGGTGTCTCTATCCGGATCTGTTGGATTCCGGTTGCAACTGAGTCCGTAATCCGACGTCCCTTTATGCAGAGGTGCGCTTCCATCTCCGGCGTTCCCCTGGATCCCTCCAAGAGTCACACATCTAGCAGCTCTCTGAGTACTGCTGCTGCTGTCCAAATCTGACTTTTCTATGCACCTGGTGCTGAAAATTAGTTGATCAACACTCCCACAGCCCAGGGTGGAAGGCCACTCCGGGTAGCCTTCTGAGTAGGGTCTCGTCCCAATTATTCCAATAAATTCCCCCTCCGGGCTCCGCGTGACTTTATGAAATTCCATGGAGCTGGCATCATTTTTCCCCCTCTCGTTCCCAGGCCAGTTCTCACACAAGTCCCGGGGCCTTCAGGAACCCGGACCACTGCACGATTTCACTGCGGTCCCAAATCACCTGCGCAGCAGAGTACCACGTTCTTGCCTGTTCGCTTGCAATCCCAGTTCGTGCCTTGCATAGGGGTTCCGCTCTGCCCCTCCTGCTGGGTTTCATTACCACCACGGACCTCCCAATTGTGTCAGCGCCCAGCGGGGGTGTCCGGTCACACAGTGCTCTTCCGGCATTATTTCATGGGACGGGCCCCCACTGCACGCCCAGTATCACTCCGTCTCTTCAGGAGACCCCAGCCTCAGCCCTGTCGGTAGGAGGAGGGACACCACCTCCCGCCGCCTCCAAGCAATGTCTCACATCGCACCGCTCTGACCTGGCGTTACGTGGGTACAGGCTACGAAGCCTCAGCCTGCCAGATGTCACCAACCTCGGTCCTTGATTCAGGCTTGCTGCTCCTTTCCTCATGCGATCGCTGCTTCCCGTGGTCACAAGTAAGTTGCGGCTTCGCGCCCACAAGCCCTTGGCCACCCGTTCAGTGCGGGACACGGATCAGGCAGGAGTGCTTCCTGTAGTTGATCCGCAATCGGGCAAGTTTCCCTTTGTGGTTGCCTTCTTCGGATCTTGCCGAACCTTCCCGTTCTTCCGCTCCGGGCCAGCTCCTCGTTCCCGCCTCTCGGCTGTTGTGCTACGCGGCAGAGCAGCACTCCGGTTCACAGGTTACCGGGCACCCCCAGACTTCTGGTTTCGACACAATGGGGTCCTGTGTGTCCCAACACTCAGCCCCACTTTTGGATTAGTGTTGCAGTCAGCAAACCTCTGCATATTTGCCGGATCTTGCAAGGTGTTCAGGAGCTCACAGGCTCATAGCCATCTTGGCTGGGCTCAGAGGGCGCTAAAGGGCCGACCAAGATGCCGGCTCCCTAGAGGGCTCTGTGTGGCTCTGAATTAATCCTGTCTAATCGCTGCTTCTCTGGTGGGTAATCGACCCAACTCGCCGATAGAAAGCATCATCGGGCGCTGACGTTTGCAACAAGCCCAATATCATTGCAGAAAGAACCTGCCTGCCCGTGTATTCGAGCTGGGGGAGAACCGGGCCTTAGCCACGTTACCGCAGCCCGTGTGCCCTCCTGGTCACAGCAGACATAAACAACGGGGGTCGCTGCATGCGGTGTGTCAGCCGTGCTGTGGTGGAACAACACAGTACACCCCGGAATCGCCTAGCAACCAACAGCGGTCAACGTGGGGGACTCGCCCGGCACCCTCGCCCGGGAGGCGGAGCACCTGGGCTAGACGCAGACCTACCGGCCTGTGGAACATCCACTCGAGGCGGACCGTGGTCGCTCCCCGCAAGGACAGCACCATCGGAGGCGGGAGGCTCTCACCCGGCCTCGCGACTGCAGCCCCTCTACACCCAGTACTGCAGAGCAGGTGGCAGTGCGACCACAATATAGTGGACCGGAGCCCAGACTAGGCGGTAAGAGCAGCTGTGCGAGAGCGTTGCGCGGCAAAGACCCCCTGCTCACCCTTCCCTGGTCTAGGCGGCGGTGGACCGACGACATCGCACCTCGGTGCGCCTTCCAAGTGACAACAATCTTCCAACGGAACCCACCAGCGGCACCCGCCAAAGTGAAGCATGTCCTCACGCAGGGCCGTCACGAGGAGGGTGCAGGGGGGGCAAACTGCCCCGGGCCTCGTGCTTGCGGGGGGCCTCGCAGCCCCCTCTCCTAAGGAGAAGGCAGCACAGTCTCCTGTGTCCTTAATTCACATGGGGGACTGTGCTGTCTCCTCTCTGCCCCCGCAATGATTTTGCTGTTTGTTGCAAAGCTGTTTGTCTCTACAACAAACAACAAAATAATGGGAGACAGCAGGGCTCAGAAGTGAGCTCTGCTGCCTCCCGTTATTCAGCTGACAATGTAGACATGCTGCATGACACGAGAGGGCTCCTCTCCTGTCAGTCACCGTGTTCACGTTGCTCAGTGTGATTGAACATGCTGACTGGTATGAGAGGAATTCTCTCCTGTTAGACAGCATGTCCCTGTGTCTCTTCTCCCGTTTGATTTCCTCTGCGCCCCGCTCTCTCCTTTGTCTCTCCTCTGCCCGTGCATCTAATGTCACCCACCCCAAGCTCCTTTATCACTTTCCTCTCCGTTTCTTTGTGTTCTCCCACGTCATGTTCATTACTCTGTCTCCCTCCACTCCAGGTGGGCTTTCTCCACATCCCTCGTCCCTGTGTCTCTCTCCACTCCCTGTTACTTGTCTTTCTCCTGCATTCTGCTCACCCCGGTGTCTCACTCCTTCACCGTTATTTTGACTTATTCCACATTCTGTTCACCCCTTTGACTGCCTCCTCTTCCCTTTATCACTCTACGCTCTCTCTGCTACTTTGCTTTCCCCCATGTTCTCTTCTACCTGTTACTTGGGTTTACCCCGCATCCTCCTCTCCCCTTTATCTCCCTCCTCTCACTCCCGTCTCTCCCCTTTATCTCCCTTCTCTTACATCCTCCTCTCCCCTATGTCTCGCTCCTCTCACACCTTTCTCTTCTTTTTGCCTCTATCCTCTCACATCCTCCTCCCCCTTTGTCTCCCTCCTCTCACATTCTCCTATCCTCTGTGTCTCCCTGCTCCCACATCCTCCTCTCCCCTTTGTCTCCCACCTCTAACATCCTCCCCTCCCCTATGTCTTCATCCTCTCACCTCCTCCCCTCCCTTTTGTCTCCCTTCTCTCACATCCTTCTCCCCCCTTTGTCTGCCTCCTCCCACATCCTTCTCTCCCCTTTGTTTCTTTCCTCTCACATCCTCTTCTCCCCTTGGTCTCCCTCCTCTCACATCCTCCACTCCCCTTTGTCTCTGTCCTATTACATCCTCCTCTCCCCTTTGTCTCCCTCCTCTCACAACCTCCTCTCCCCTTTGTCTCTGTCCTCTCATGCCCAACTCTCCCCTGTGTCTCCCTCCTCTCACATCCTCCTCTCCCCTTTGTCTCTGTCCTATTACTTCCTCCTCTCCCGTTTGTCTCTGTCCTATTACATGTTCCTCTCCCCTTTGTCTCCCTCCTCCCACATCCTTCTCTCCCCTTTGTTTCTTTCCTCTCACATCCTCCTCTCCCCTTTGTCTCCCTCCTCTCATGCCCTACTCTCCCCTTTGTCTCCCTCCTCTTAGGTCCTCCTCTCCCCTGTGTCTTTGTACTCCGGCATCCTGCACTCCCCTTTGTCTCTCTCTTCTTACATCCTCCTCTCACCTTTGTCTCTGTCGTATTACATCCTCCTCTCCACCCTCTCACATCCTCCTCTCCCTTTTGTCTCTCTCCTCTCACACCCACCTCTCCTCCCTTTGTTTCTCCTCTCACATCCTCCTCTCCCTGTATCTTTCTCCTTTCACATCCTCCTCTCCTTCCTTTGTCTCTCTCCTCTCACATCCTCCTCCTCCCTTTGTCTCTGTACTCTCAAATCATCCTCTCCATCATCTCACATCTTTCTCTCCAGTTGGTCTTCATCCTCTCACATCTTTCTCTCCCCTTTGTCTCTCTCCTCTCACATCCTTCTCTCCCCTTTGTCTCTCTCCTCTCACACCCTCCTCTCCCCTTTGTCTCTGTTCTATTCCATCTTCCTCTCCCCTTTGTCTCCTTCCTCTCATGTCCTCCTCTCCCCTTTGTCTCTCTCCTCTCACATCCTCCTCTCCTCCTTCTGTCTCCCCCCACATCCTCCTCTCCCCTTTGTCTCTGTCCTATTACATCTTCCTCTCCATCCTCTCGCATACCCCCACCCACTTTGTCCAAAACACCTGCATAGACACCGACCCTGGAATCCCAGAGTGTGCATGTTCTTCGCGGTCTTTGGGGAAGAGTTTGGAAGCTCGGCACTGGTCTGGACCTGCATTAAAATGTACTGCCCTGAACTGCCGTGTCCATCTCCCCCCAGCAGAGGATGCCTGAGAGTGGGGGCGGGGGGTGCACAGCACCGCTCTGGCAGCAAACTCTGCAGGGCTCCCACTTAACACCTCTTCGTTTATGGTTGGTGATAAGAACGGAGCAGGACATTTTCTACCCAAATAAATCTCCAGAGAAATCTCCAATTGTGTGTCTTATTTCAAGACTAAAAAGTCCACCCGTCTCTCATGTTCATGTGTTCTTATTTGACACACACACGGGGTGGCATGTGGGCATTTCCTTCATGCTTCAGTGAGCAGCCGAGCCAATCACAGTGACGGCACTGTGTCCACGTGTCGGAGTGCCGTGGCTGCCCGGGTGCTTTTGAAGGGTGTCTGGAGGTAAGGTGTTTTTTATTGTAAATTAAATGTGCATATATGTGTATTTAAATTAATTAGTATGTATATGTGTATGTATGAATGCGTGCTTGCATGTTGGTGTTTGTGTCAATGCTGTGTTTGGTTTTATGTATGCATGCATGTATGTATGGAGTTGTGTAACTGGTGGATTAATGCATGGGTGAAAGTGTTTTATGTGAATGTGTGTTCAGCCCCACCCCTAAAGTTAGCCGCCCTGGGAGTCACTTCATTAAGGGGTGGGTTCATGGCATCAGAGGTGCACCTAGGCTAAAATGTCAGTAGGGGGTAATGGGGTTATGGGGACTAACACTTCAAATGTTGGGAGAGGCGCTAACATCAGAGGCTGTAAGGGAGGGGCAAACTTCCTTGTGTGAGGGCATCTAACATCTTTTCACAATCGAATGAGACTATTCTGGTGAAGCTTCAATGTTACAAGCAGCTAAATCTCGCCTTCATTTCTGAAACGTCACACTTAAGGACAGCTGCGAGAATGAGATGTCTCATGTCACCACTTCCCTTCTAATCACTCCCCTAGCATCCAAGTGCTAACCCCACATCACGATTTCAATTTCCTAAAAATGTATGCATATGAATGCAGGTGCTAACAGTAAAATGTTTTAGGTTAGTAATTGCAGGGCCTTTGTTAACAGAGAAGCCAAGGCACCATTTAACGTGTGTGTCCTGTTGGGTCTGACCGTGGCTCTGTCGATCAGCCCGGCAGGGGCTGGATGATCATTTTGAAAGCGGATAGTGAGTGGGGCCAATAAACCCATTGCACTTTCGGTCTCCCCCTTGAGGAAGTAGCTGCTCCCATTGGCAGTCTTATGACACAGAAACCTACTGATAATCTGCAGCTTTGAACCTCCTTGCTGCATTATTTTGACTTTATTATTCATTTAAGCACTCCACAGGTGCCTTGGACCATTGTTCCAATCAGTAAGGGTTGCCCCAAACATCAAAAAGAAATGGGACCCCACCAGCCCTGACACATCTTTAGCCAGCCCTTCTCCCATTTCCCTATCAATTCCCTGAGCCCAGCTAGGAAGCTGAAAAGCTATTTCACCTTCTCTTTGGCCACTAGTCATACCTTTCACCCAAATTCAGAGGCTGTTTACTTTCATAGTGCTATGCTAATCTCTGGAGAGGTGGGCCATCTAAAAGCTGAGACCAGAAGTTAAGACTTAGGCTTTATCAAAGTGAGTCTGTTGATATTGCATGGATAGGTTTTTGTGCTCTGCATGTTTGATGCTGATGCTGCTCCTTAACGAGTGCTATAGGCTGGAGACACATCGAAAGAGGCCTTCTTCCTCAAAGTGGCCAGGGGCTGGTGCCGCCCATGGAGCCAGGTCGAGTCAACAAAGCCCAACATTTCAGGAAGGGGCTAGAGCCCGATCTGCTCAATTGTGTTGCGCCACTGCCTGGCATTCTTTTTGTTTGGGTTATTCGGTGTGCCACCAATAAGCCAAAACTATTACTTTAGTGAACAGACAGTGGTGGAAATAGACCTTTTTTCTGGGGCATCCCTCGTACCTCAGTGAAAGAGGCCGGGCCCAGCGACGGGAGGATTAGGAGGGTGTAGGGCAGGTGTTTTAGTCACCCCATGAACATTTGCCTCTTACACTCAGAGGATTTATCAGCAAAGTTCAAAATCTTCACCCCTTTTTAATCTAAAAAATGCACATCAGTATTTCCAGTACAGTGCAACAGTGACAAGGGACTTCACAGGGCTCCCGCTCAGATCCTCAAGTGGTCTTGTGGGGAATTGTCTCACTTTGGAACCTAGCAACCACGGTTCGAATCCCTGCCCAACATAGTTTAAAGCACGAACACACCAGAGCATTCCAAAATAAACATATAGTGCACAGATTTCCCAGATTGTGGAGCTGTATTTCTATCTGGTGAGTAATTATTTGCCAGATCCTGGGTCTGGGAAGATCTGTCCCAATGATAGCATTGAGTACAGATAGGAAGAAATGAAATATGAGGAGGGACTTGTAGATGTTGTTTAGTTATTTGCCCACCCATTGACTTCTCATGGCCATGATAATCCCTGTTGCAATTATCACCCAGTTCCTGCACCCCCCACCCAAAACACCTCCTCACTGGAACTCTTTAAGCTAGCTTTAAACACAACTTGCCATCAAACGTTGCCCTCAATTTTCATGCAAGTGTTTCCTCAAAGGACTCTTCTGAGAGTTCATGACTTCATTGGAGTTGTTAACACGTAACTGGTGTAAATAATCAGGTGTGCCTTTGGCCACTCGATTTAAAAACACCCTGTGTGTCTTTTGCTGAAGTCCTGTTAAAAATTGGCAAAGCCAACAGTTTTTGCTTGTGTATACGTATTAGGCATTTGCCAGGCACCGCTATTAGCTGCTCAGGTACTGAGACCATTTTGCACCGGCACTATTAATGGCCAGCTAATACCAATACAGAAGTGTCTTTCCCATGCCTACACGAATGCCCAAACTGTTCGCATTGCCAATGCTCTTTTTGCTTTACCCTTGATGCACAGGATTATGCAAGGTTAAAGCAAACATACTACTTGACTAAATTGGCCCACATTGAATGTAGGCCAATCTAGCCAGTAATAACACTTATGGTACACAGTCAGCCTGGATATACTTTCTGTGGCATGGCATTTTTACTGGCTGGGAGTCCGTACATGGTAACAATGGCATATATTGATGCAGCGTGCATGGACATACATGAGAACAACCAGCATGAATATATTTTTATACTAGCATATCTTGCGTGGAAAGGAGCCTGAAATGTATTGAAAAATGTTCCTGTGCACGGTTTGTGATTTGCAACTTTTGGGTTTTCCATGTGCTTCCATACAAAACCAATTGCAAACTGTATGGAATTCTACACAATATTGCAAAGAAAGTGCTGTAAGATGCATACTTTTAACCCAATGTTTCAAACATTTTCTGGGGAGTGAGAACCCCCCATCAAGCAACCCTTGTTTGGTTTGGGCTACCTCACTGTGCTCTGTTGATCCTGCCTAATTGGCACACACTTTTAAGCCTCTTAAGTTCAGAAATGTACCAGCCTCCACTGTACATCATTTGTCACTGTGCATGATGTGTGTTTTAATGTGCACGCAGGGGCAGTGTGCTCCTTAATGATATGATATGGCATTTATAACGTGCCTGTACACAAGTGTTTCTATGCGCGACAAGGCAAGGAGGGGGAGACAAAAGAGTCGGACAAAACACAAATCTTACTAGGCCTTGTGTCATTTAGATCGCACAAGAGCAGGGAAGGGGGAGGGGAGAAGTGCTGAGGGTGGGGTAGGATGCAGAAGTGCAGGAACAAAGGAGAAACAAGAGTGCAGCCAACGGGTGGCAAGTGTAGGCACTCATACGTGCAGCCAACGGGAGGAGAATAAGTGCAAGAGAGGGACTGTAGGGTTACAGATACAGACCACAAGTGCAGGGGAGCCAAGAGGCAGTGCAGGATTGCAACAGGACACTCGGATGTGTTTTCGGTCTTGAACAATGATTTTTAGAATGTAGGGCAAGTGGCACTGTTGAATTGAGGATGTCTGTGATTTATTAGACAGATAGGGCCAGTAAGATAGTCCTTGTCTGTGCTTCCTCAAACTGAATTACCATACTGTGCCACGTAGGTTTGCATTGATTAATTTGATACCCTTACGTATCTATTACATCGAGGATTTGTTCCCCTTTCTTTCCCCATTTGATCTAACATTATTCATTCACAAATCTAGAAGGGATGACATTATTGTGAATGGGTTATGGTTTATATGCGTTGCATACAGGGTGGGGCATGGGTATCAATAGTGCATGTATGAATTGTTCATATTGTTTTATGTATTAACTTATGTGTTGGCTTTGTATAGTTATAAACAGACTTAATTAGCATTTTTAAGGTTGAATTTGTAGGACCTATGGCCTAAGTAATAAATTATTAATTTTCTAATGTAACAAAAACACTACTCTTTGTGTGTGCTGTTCTTTGAGGTAAATTAGAAACCCATTAAATAGGGCCAAGTTGATGCAAGAACTTGCCTTCTGAACCAGTTGGTTAATGGTTCATTTGGGGGACTCCCCTTTGTGTGTTAGGTTTGCAACAGGACAGGCAGGGACCTGGGCCCGAATTCAGAGCTTGACCAGGTGACCAGTGCATGGATCAGGCAGGTGATCAGCAAGGGAGAGGAATAGAGAAGGCAGAAGCAAGGAGACAGGTCTTGAGTTGCTTCCGGAACAGAGATTGTTCTACTCAAGTTTAAGAGAGGCAGGGAGGCTGTTTTCAGAGGGAGGCCCCAGCCAAAGAAAGAGATCTGCCCTCAACCCTTTGCTTGGAGTAGTGACTGACCCTCAGAGAGTTGGAGGTGGCGGAGTGGTGAGCTCATGCCATCCTATATATATTTATGCATATGATACAAAAGTTAGTCTGGCATAAACCTTTCTTCAGTAGAGAAATCTAACTTTGCTGTAGTTGATTTGGAGTTGTATTAATAAACCATATTTGGGATCCTTCACACAAACTCAAAGGGAAATTTCTCGGGTCTCCTGTTTGCGGAGGTGCCGCCGCTGGCTGAGTGCAAAAAATTGTAAGGGGGCCTCACCAAATGTTTTGCCCTGGGCCTCTCCACATCTTCTGACAGCCCTGTCCACACGCAGACAGAAACGGGCCATGAAAAATAATAGAGGGGACTGAAATATAAGGGGTGATAGCGGGGCGAAAAACCCTGGGGCGCTCGGTGGAAGAGCGCCCCACGAACACCTGGGTGAGGCAGACTGGGCAGGGGCCCAGCCTGGAACCAGCGTACACCATCCTGCTCCACCAGTAATAACACAGTTATAGTCAACCACAAATTAATCTACAACACGGTGCTGGCAGACGCTGGTTCCCCGGTACTCCCCCACAGATCCGGGGAAGGGCACAGACCGTACCGGGTACGACCTGCCAACACACTCCCCACACACCAGGGGTCACTGAGCATCGCAGAGGCCCGAATCTTTATCAAACAGAATCTCACCCGAACACCCACAGAACTTCATCACAGCTAACCGGTGCATCTTCATTGCCGATCCCTCAATCGACATCTGAGTCTGCTCTGGTCAACCCTCGTACTTCCCTCACCTCAGACAACCTCAGACAAGGAGCTCAGCCGGATGCCACCCTGCCACTTTTGCAACGTAATCTGTTGCAACCACAGAACTGTCCACAGCCTGGTTCCTAGTCCCTCAAGCCTCACCATGGGAAAACCCGACAAATCCCAACGCAAGCTCAACTTTGAACCTGGAACATCTTGGCTGGGCTCTCTAGCACCCCCCCCCCCTCCTGTACCCCCCATTGCCTCTATCTTATTCTCGTGCTTCTCCTGCACTTCCTCAATGCATCACATAGGGCTCATTTGTCCACCTATCCCAGGCTTCACCTTGGGTCTCTTATCAGTTTATCAGTCTCGTTCTCCTGCTATCTTATTCCCTCACCAACCTCGCTTTCCTCCTCTCCCCTACTCCTGGCAGTTCCCTGCTTCACTGATCTACTCTGGTCAAACTTCTCTTTAATCATCTCCTCCATATTCGGCACATTTTGGGGCACTTTCACTATAGACAACTCTGTATTAAGTTTGATCTTTTTCAACCTCTCTTTCGTGATTCCTCTTACGCCACCTCCTTGACATTAAACACCTCCATAATCAGAGAGAATTTTGCAATTTCTTTCTTCTAACTTCCTGTACCCTGATTTCTCAGTCTTCTGCTTCACTTTTTCACAGTCTCCTGGTTCTCTCTCGTCTCAACCTCTTTGATTTCTCTCTCTCTCTCTCTCTCTCTCTCTCTCTCTCTCACACTCTCTCTCTCTCTCTTTCTCTCTCTCTCTCCCACCTCTTGGATCTCTCCAACCTCTTGGGTATTTCTCTCCCCATTCTCCTGGGGCATCCTCTCCAGTGCATCCAGGATCTTCAACTCCCTGTCCTCTTGGGTTTTCCTCTCCCTCGTCTCTTGTCCCCCACGCGCTGGATCTATCTTCCCCCAGCCCCTCAGTCTTTCTCCCCCGAGTCCACTGGCTCGCTCATCTGCTATTATAATGTCTCTTTAGTCCTCCTTTGCACAACCCTGTGGACATGCTTCCTGCACTGAGGAACCCAGCATCATCCAGCTTGTGGCGGAACTTGGCCCCATGGCGATCCCACTATCCACCAGCATGGTCAGGATGGGGACGCTGCCACACTGGAGCTGCCACGCTGGATGACCTGATGAAGGATTGTAACCAGTAAGGCTTTCCATAGGCACAGGCCTTGTACTTAAAAGCATTGGCCTCCTTCTGGGACTCAGTGTGACTGCGGAATCTGGAGAAGTTCTTTGTCAGAGGAAATTCCAGGCATGTGCTCTTGCAGTTTGTGGTAGTTTGTTTTTTGTGGGGGTGTGTCGGGCCATTTGCAGCTGCACACATTTGCAGGAGGTCTTTCCAGTCTTGAAAGTGACGGAAGGCATGTGTAGAGATTATAGATGTGGCGTGATTGGGGTCTCTTGCTTTTTACTGTCGCCTAGATTTGAAAATGAGTTGGATACACAGTGTGCAGTTGGAGATGGGAAGTACCATACATTGACAGGATTGATTAATAGCCTCTTTTGCTGCACTGCCATATTCCCAATTTGAAAAAAAGTCGTTGGCTCGAGGTATTGTCTCCACAAAATGGAGGAATTACCACCGCCAGATTTACCACTGCCAGTGATTCCTCCAATGGGTCCCCATGCTGGCGAATGACTGCTCCCCGGGAATCCAAGTGATTTATTTCCAGGTTCCCTGTGGTAAAATGGCAGCAAAGGTATTTGAATTGGGTAAAACTGCCAAACTCCCAATGTGGCCCCAATACGGTCCCATTAAATCCAGTGCCCCCCTACTACTTGAAGTGACTGTGCTGTTCCAATGAAGAATGACATGACCACTAAGAAGTGTGCGCGCAGTCCTATCATAAGTATGGAAGCTGTGTTGAAAAGCGCCTATACTATCCTAGCATGACCATCCCATCCTGTTTAGAAGGGCTCTTATTTGATGGGTTTCTTCCTGCTTGTTTAGCTCAACAAAGGAATGGCAGCCCAACTATGTAGTGCTGGCACTAGCCGGCTACAACCATTGCATCCACACCGAGAACTTGTACTACCACTTCAAAGGTATAGCAGTACTGATGCAAAGTGTTGTTGTTTCTATGCCAGTAAACGTATACTTACTATGCTATGAAGATCTGGTACTGGCTGTATGGAGGTACAGCGTTCCCGCTGAGGGGTACTTTATGAAAGCCTTACTGGGATGTTGCAGTACTCTATCAAAAGTATTGCCATCCTGTTGGGAAATCTGGGTACGCTGTCTTTAAGCAGTAGGCTGCTGTGACGGTCTGTACTACCCCATTCATTTTATATATTTATTTATTTGTTTACATTTGTGAAGCGCCTAAACCCAGGAGCATTAAGGCTCTGTTGCAACCAGTTACGTGTAGCGTATAGGAAAGGAGCATAGTGTCGGAGTGGGGCCCAAGCCTCAAATGAGTGACAAAGCAGCTGAATAACGTTGTTATAGACTAAACAAAAGAAATAAATAAAATGAATAGACAAAGTTAGGCAAAGAGCCTAACATGTTTACAACCCAGCTGAACAGTGCAGGTACTGGCCCATATTCAAAGTGCAAATCTTGCTCTATTCAAACAATAGCAGACCTGTTTTAAAATGCAAAGGCGTTTGCATTGAAAATGTAACAGGGGACTCAGAAAAAGAACAGCAGCCACATGGAGAAGTGCAGGCACGGGCATGTTGAATGCACAGCATCGCTAATAAGCACTGTTATAACACACGCTCCCCATCCCCCATGAAAGAAGTCTGGCTTAAAAGTGTTGGTACACTTTCATCAAAAGTACGAAGTACATGTTCACAGGCTAACCACTTAACATTATGAATGGTTATTCGATTAAAACTATAGCAACTCTGCTTACAAATAGTAGAATTGCCCCATAAAATCAGGAGTCTACACCCTTTGACTCTCCAGATGGTTTGGACTACAACCCCCATCAGCCCTAAGCAACATAGAAAATGGCGAGGGATCTTGGAGTCGTTCTCCAAAGCATCTGCAGAGCAGAAGGTTGCAGATCCCTGCATTAAGCCATAGCAGTGTTTTTGAGACGTGTTAGTAATACCTCCTTAAACGTATTGCAGCACTGATGCGATGTGCATGGCGGTTCTGTTTTATTAAAGGCACTGCGCCTTTACTGAAAAGCGCCAGTACAGCCCCGTTGAAAGTATAGGATCTCTTCTGGGAAGTGATGGCATTGCCCTTTAAAAGTACAGCAGCTTTTCTGATACCTGTTAGTCATGTCCCCTTTAAGTATATTGGGTGCACTAAGACGTCCTTAAACGGTCTAATTAAAAGTACAGCAATCCTTTAGAGAGTTGCAGTACTTGTCCTGGTCTCGGGAGGATAGCTCATGGGCAACCTGCTCGCCTTGGAAACGAGAAACACGGAGCACCACAGATTCGATCCCCGGGACGGCTCTTAGAAACCTCTGGATATTAAGCGCCTTATAAATAACCCATCCTATCATATCGATTGATAGGAGAGCAGCTGTGCTGAAAAGTGCCAGTACGCTGCCAGAAAAAGCACTGTCCCAGTACCGCTACAGCAATACTGCTGGGAAGAGCTTTTCTATTTATAGTGTAGAAGCCGTGCTGAGTATGGTTCCATTAAAGGATGTGCCGTCTAGCTGAGAATTACTGCCCCTGAAATTAAATATTTACAAGATCTATACTGTCCCAAAACACAGCAGTCTTGCCGAGAAGAGTTGGGTCCTCTGCGCCTTACAGCTCCTGTCTTTACATCACCGCCTCTAGGTCCCACTGCTTGCCTCTTATTCTCACCCCCTCAAGGCCCCCCACCCCCACTTGCTCTTTCCTGTACCTCTTACCTCGTCGGAGAATACCTTTTTCCCCCCTTCCCCTTTCTCAGTTTAGGTGCGTCACTCCCTACGTACGGTCACTCATCCCATGACTCTTTCACCTGGCACCACGGCCGGCCTTAGGGCAGGGCGGGCCGGGTGACCGCCCGGGGTGCCATGCTCCCCAGAGCGCCATTAGCCCCCTGCCACGTCAGCTCGGGGGAGTCTTTCACACTCACCCTTTGCCACTTTCACCCAAAGCCACGGTCGTCACCTCAAGTCTACATCGATCCGGGTCGAACTGGGACAAACAAAGAAGTCCAGGCAGCAATAGAACAGGTGGCCTACAAGTCTGTGCCTTTTTTTTTTTTTACCACAAACTGAGTTGTAACTGGGCAGCATGTATTTGGTCAAATGTATGGCAAATATTGTCTTTTAATGACCAAGGGGCTAATGTCATTGGCACGGGTCAAGTCCTAAAAATTAAAGTGGGGGGACTCATCAACAAACGCAATGGGATGTGACGTTGCCAGAAATTAGTACAGGGTGTCAGTAACCACCGTTTGGGCTGGCATCTTTTAACAGGAATCTTACTCACTGACCTGCCCATGAGGGGTCTCTCTATATTATCCTCTGTCCACTCTTTCATGATCCTTGTCACCTTCATCTCTCTCACTCTTTCAACTTACGCTTTCCCCACTGCTTCTCTTTACGACCCTGTTCCTTTGCTCTGCAGATTTGCCCGTTCACTCCCACCACACTTTCCCCTCGGCTTCTACTCTGCCCTGGTTGTCTCTTCTCAGTACTGACTGCACGGGTCCCAGTAAACTAAGGAGAACATATTTATGTTTTTAAAGTCTCCTCGTTCTCACACCCTTACAGACCAGCGCAAAGGTTGAGCTTTTATTGAATATTGTTATAAGACACAATGTAATCAAATGCCCCCTCAAACAGTCACACTTATTAGAGGGCTTGCCACCGGCAAGGGTCATTCCAATGTTCGAATACCCGATTTATATTGTGTCTCTTCAGGAGGCGGAGGCCCCATTTAGTGTGCCCAAGAGAGTGTTAAGCATAGAGGGAGCTGGGAGTTATTGGAGACTGGGTCTCCCACTGTGTGGTCAAGGAGACAGGCCAAACCAGCTATCTCCTTTGCTCTCAGGCCCTACTCCAACAAGACAAGCACAGTGTAGGAAACACCGTCCACAGCATCGCAGTGAGTGCCAGTAGCTTCGCGGCATCGTAAATAACATGAGTTAATGTTCCCCAAGTAAATGGTACTCATTGTATCCATTGCAGAACAATGAGCGATAGAGGCTGCCATGTCAGAATTCCCAAATACATCCATATATATGTACTTGGCTCCATAGTACGAACCCATATCTTCATATTTCTTGGGAGGATAGCTCAGCGGCAACATGCTCACCTTGGAAGCAAGACGACACGGAGCAACACCGTTTCAATCCCCGCGTCTGAACTTAGAAACCTCTGGGTATTAAGCGTGTTATAAATAACCTATCATATCTCTACTACTGCACAAGATTAATCTGCGTGCAGAGTATCATGCCAAAACACAGCTCTTAAATCAAGTTCTGTAACCCCTTACATGTTTAGTTCATCCCATTTTGCATTCCTGTACACATAAGACCCAGAATGCACTATGATGTGAGCCTAAAAGCCAGGGATGATTATTTCTCATGAGACATGGGCTATCATAAGATTATTTGTCTTTTGAGTTGTACTACTTGAAATACATAGTCACAGAGACCAGAAAGGCCTATATGATCAAGTCACCGGCTTGTAGTCATGTTGGGACAGCTATCACTCCATTTCTACGCAGACCATCACTGCGAAGCCCAAAATATCGATTTCTGTAAGCCGCATTTCACTGTATGTATTTATGTGGGGGGGATGGGTTAAGGTGATAATACATGTGGGGGGGGGCTGTGGGGAGTCTCTCCCCATATATATATATATCTGCAGTGAAATGGGTAAAGAATAATTTTTGTCTTCGCAGTAACAAAATGTTTTTTTTCACCTAGATCCGTTGGGACACAGCCATGCATCTTACGTTTCATTCATAACATTAGCAATTCCAAAAAATGTGAACATTATTTTTGTGCTTAAAACAAGTCCGCATGGATCAGTCAGTTTGGTAGCATTTCAAAAAGAAATGTATTTTGTGATTCAGTTTACTTTGGAGTAGGCGCCCATTAACACGCCAACGGGGAGCTTTGAAAAAACAGACGACTTATCCCAGCATTTCACAGTAGGTGAGATCTTACAGAGAATACTCCTAGACATCTTGCTTCTCCTGCTACATCCACTATCAGAAATGTGTAAAACAAAAGAGGTGACGGCTGAAAGGTTAGGAATTAATCATAACCACGGCATTACTCTGGGCAACCCTCCAGACCATCTTCTTCACCCTGCCAAGCCATTAGAGAAGGGGAAATACCATATGCAAACCAGGCTTGGTTCCACCCCAAAAGAGGCAGCCCAGCCCGAACAGTTAGATCCCATCCCTTCTGCAGGAGACCACAAGCATTCAGTCTGCCAAGCCATTACAGAAGGGGAAAGACCATATGCAAACCAGGCTTGGTTCCACCCCAAAAGAGGCAGCCCAGCCCGAACAGTTAGATCCCATCCCTTCTGCAGGAGACCACAAGCATTCAGTCTGCCAAGCCATTACAGAAGGGGAAAGACCATATGCAAACCAGGCTTGGTTCCACCCCAAAAGAGGCAGCCCAGCCCGAACAGTTAGATCCCATCCCTTCTGCAGGAGACCACAAGCATTCAGTCTGCCAAGCCATTACAGAAGGGGAAAGACCATATGCAAACCAGGCTTGGTTCCACCCCAAAAGAGGCAGCCCAGCCCGAACAGTTAGATCCCATCCCTTCTGCAGGAGACCACAAGCATTCAGTCTGCCAAGCCATTACAGAAGGGGAAAGACCATATGCAAACCAGGCTTGGTTCCACCCCAAAAGAGGCAGCCCAGCCCGAACAGTTAGATCCCATCCCTTCTGCAGGAGACCACAAGCATTCAGTCTGCCAAGCCATTACAGAAGGGGAAAGACCATATGCAAACCAGGCTTGGTTCCACCCCAAAAGAGGCAGCCCAGCCCGAACAGTTAGATCCCATCCCTTCTGCAGGAGACCACAAGCATTCAGTCTGCCAAGCCATTACAGAAGGGGAAAGACCATATGCAAACCAGGCTTGGTTCCACCCCAAAAGAGGCAGCCCAGCCCGAACAGTTAGATCCCATCCCTTCTGCAGGAGACCACAAGCATTCAGTCTGCCAAGCCATTACAGAAGGGGAAAGACCATATGCAAACCAGGCTTGGTTCCACCCCAAAAGAGGCAGCCCAGCCCGAACAGTTAGATCCCATCCCTTCTGCAGGAGACCACAAGCATTCAGTCTGCCAAGCCATTACAGAAGGGGAAAGACCATATGCAAACCAGGCTTGGTTCCACCCCAAAAGAGGCAGCCCAGCCCGAACAGTTAGATCCCATCCCTTCTGCAGGAGACCACAAGCATTCAGTCTGCCAAGCCATTACAGAAGGGGAAAGACCATATGCAAACCAGGCTTTGTCCCACCCCAGAAGGGGCAGTGCAGCCCGAACTGCTAGGTCACATCCCTTCTGCACGTGACTACAAGCATCCCCAGGCATGTTTCGGTGTCATTAGTGAGGGGTAGCTTGGATGTCTGGGCCCAGCAGGCTAGGGACCCACGTCTGGGCATATGCAAAACAAAAGAGGTGATGGCTGGAAGGCTTGGAATTACTCCTAACCTCTGGCATTGCTCTGAGCAACCCTCCAGACCATCCTGATTCAGCCTGCCAAGTCATTACAGAAGGTGAAAGACAATATGCAAATCAGGCTTGGTGCCACCCCAACAGCTTAAAACAGGGACAGCGCCGAAAACAGACTTCGCAGCCCAGTGTGGGGGCTATGTGGGAGGTGCACGGCCATCAGGATGGCTCTTGGGGCACCAACTGCCCAGAGTCCCCAACTTCCCGAACATGTCGTAGTTCCCTTCATCGTGGAGCCAGAGGGTGCTGGGGACAAGCCGCCCCAAGTGGTCAGAGCTGACCATGCATAGTGACAACTCTGAACACTCATATCAGATGAGTGTGAGGGTTGCCTGGAAGACTCCAGTCTAGGCATTTAAATAACGCCTTGTGCTGTAAAAGTGGGGATGATGGTGGTTCATGATCTTATAGCTCCCAGGAACACTGGGGGGGGGGGATATTAGGGCACGAATACATGGAAATAATAGCCCAGAGTTTGAATTGCATTGATGCTCTGTGTGACTTTACCTGTCTTTATGTTTGAGGTGTTCACCTCCTACCATTATACGACAAGTCTTTCAGCAATAAGGCAGTGGGGGGGGGGGTTATCCCACTTTAGTAACCTATGGAGGAGGGGGGAGGAGGTGATGCTGAATCGGTTGAGGATAGGTCATGTGGGGCTGAATGACTGTCTATTTCGAATAGGGAAGTGTGAATCAAGGGACTGTGCGGTGTCTGGGGTGCCTGAAACGGTGGGACATTTTTTGATTAGGTGTGAAAGACATGTTGCAGAGAGAGAATTGATGAGGGTTCGGTTGACTGCGTTGGGTGTGGCTGAGCTGAGTGGGAGGACTATACTGGGAGGTGATGGGGAGAGAGGCAGGAGGAGGAGTAGTGTGATGTTGGATTTTGTGAGGCAGACGGGGAGGTGGGAGGAGTTGTGAGCTTAAATGGAGCCAAATAATAATTAGTGGGTACGGTGCACATCATCCTATAGGATGGGGAAGCGCCTGCGTGGGTCCGCCCACACCTCCGATAATTAAGAAGAAGAAGAAGAAGGCTTCATGGCATCCTGCACAGCAGACTTTCAACCAAGATCGAACCCAAACCCCAACAGCCAGCACACCACTCATTGCAAACGGGGGGCTGGTGTTGCTTTCAGTCCCTACCAAGGCTGCACACAGCACACCGTGTGTCAGTGTACACGACGATAACATGCACGCCGTAGTCAGCAGTTCAAACGCTCGCTCGCTCGCAGGTTGGACGGGCAGAGCCACTCAGACTACTGTAGCGGATTTAATGAAAATGGCGGACTGGCACCATGTGTACTGTAGTGAACGCTGCCACTTCTCTTAAAATATTATCATGAACATGAATGCGCCGAGACATCTTTGATCTCCAATGCTATGGTGCTGCTACAATGAAAAAAGGTGCTGCTTAAAGAAGAGCAAAGCTGAGACAGACAATGGTGATGTGCCGGGAGGATAGCTCAGTGGCAACGTGCTCGCCTTGGAAGCAGAACGACACAAAACAACAGAGGTTCGAACCCCCAGGTCCGCGCATAGAGCGTTATAGCAACAAAAAAATTCTATAACAACCCCTCGGTGCCCCCAGGCTGTGTGAGCCCTTTAAAAATGCAGATAAATAAATAACAAGGTTCTTTGCATGTTAAATTATACATAAGCATGCATCGATGACCACAAATACAATTACTCTGGTTAGCACATGTACTCTTTGTCAAATAGTGTGACTTGAGTCACAATTAGAATGCGATCTCTGTATCTTCTGAAAACCATAGTTATATGCATCGAAAAAGTAAGAAACGAAGACACATTTTAATCCTCCACTTAATGGCTTTAAACAGGAACAGTTCAACGGATGATGTCGGGAAGCCTAGTCCATAAATTGTAACAAAGATGTTTGTTAAAGAGTTTCTCAAACAATCGACGCAAGTAAAACTCGAACATGGCAATTCATAAAGCCAGCTTTTACCTTCTACTTCGCCCATGTCCTCTTAGGTAGACGCCGAAGGATGAGCGCTTACCGCTTTAAAGGAAAATGCAGAACAAGACTCCCAGGGGGCTGGCAGCCTCCTCTGCAGCCCTGTGGGTGTGACTTTCTTTTCTGGTACTTTTTCAGATGTTATGAAATGCAACCAAAAAAAGTAACATGAACAGACAAGTTAACCAAAGAGGGGGAGCGTCAGAAAAGGCTACATTCTCATGGGAGTGTGGTCTGCCCATGAAGAAATAACTTTTGAGTCGAGTAGACACAGCTTCAGCTCTCCACCAGAGCGCTTGTAAATGCATATTAGAAGGCTGCAGTGCGAGTGAGCTGCTTCGTCACGCAGAACTAATGCAGGATGATGCAAGTTAAAGTTATAGTAGCAGCCATTTCTCATTTTCCGATCTCTTCTTCTTCTTCTTCTTAATTAACGGACGCGTGGGCGGACCCACGCAGGCGCTTCCCCATCCTAAAGGATGATGTGCACCACCAACACCAATCAACACACAGGCCACACTTCCACACAAACCACCCGCAACCCCACCGCAAACAACCACACCCCACCAATCCAACACCAGCCACTCGCAATCCCACCGCAAACAACCACACCCCACCAATCCACACCAACAGACACTACACCCCAAACCACACCACCCAGGGAGCCCGGAGACCGGCGCGCAGACCCGCGAGACCCCAGCCCGTACGCCTACACATGCGCTTCAGGCGAGGCACCGCGCGCTGCCGCCAACCCACCGCGACTAACCCAAGCGACACCCACACACGAACCTCCAGCCACAAACAACTACTACCCCAAAACAACACCTGCCACCTGCAACCCCACCGCAAACTACCACACCCCACCAATCCAACACCAGCCACCCGCAATCCCACCGCAAACAACCACACCCCTCCAATTCACACCAACAGACACTACACCCCAAACCACACCACCCAGGGAGCCCGGAGACCGGCGCGCAGACCCGCGAGACCCCAGCCCGTACGCCTACACATGCGCTTCAGGCGAGGCACCGCGCGCTGCCGCCAACCCACCGCGACTAACCCAAGCGACACCCACACACGAACCTCCAGCCGCAAACAACCACTACCCCAAAACAACACCTGCCACCTGCAACCCTCCGCAAACTACCACACCCCACCAATCCAACACCAGCCACCCGCAATCCCACCGCAAACAACCACACCCCACCAATCCACACCAACAGACACTACACCCCAAACTCACACCACCCAGGGAGCCCGGAGACCGGCGCGCAGACCCGCGAGACCCCAGCCCGTACGCCTACACATGCGCTGCAGGCGAGGCACCGCGCGCTGCCGCCAACCCACCGCGACTAACCCAAGCGACACCCACACACGAACCTCCAGCCACAAACAACTACTACCCCAAAACAACACCTGCCACCTGCAACCCCACCGCAAACTACCACACCCCACCAATCCAACACCAGCCACCCGCAATCCCACCGCAAACAACCACACCCCACCAATCCACACCAACAGACACTACACCCCAAACTCACACCACCCAGGGAGCCCGGAGACCGGCGCGCAGACCCGCGAGACCCCAGCCCGTACGCATACACATGAGCTTCAGGTTAGGCACCGCGCGCTGCCGCCAACCCACCGCGACTAACCCAAGCGACACCCACACTACCACACGCACCACTAGCCACCCTACCACAAACCACACCCAGCCAATCCACACCAACAGCCACCCCACCACAAACAAACGCCCCCCACCAACTCACTCCCCGACCCCAGCTCCGCTTCTCCCGCCACTACTAATCGCATCCGCCACCCGCGCAACACCCCTCAACAGCCCGACCACCGACCCGAAACACGCCGACCGCACTCCAACGTTCAAACCCCAAACCCCCGGGGGCCCGCACTCCGTCTGCCGCCTCCGAAACTCAAGGCCTCGAAGCGCCACGAACTGCGTGCGCCCCGCCCTCCACCATTTTCCGATCTCAACTGTTGCTTTGCTACGCATTACCTCCACGTCCACTCTTCCTCGTCCCAGTACTTACTTCATGAGGCACCCGCCTCCGACACAGGACCTTCTTCTATTTCTTTAAATCCCTATAACTCCTCCCCCACATCCATGTCACTCAGTTTAAATTTTTCCTGCCTCCGGCAGGTTGGACTTTTTCTTCCCAGTGCGGGGCACCAGGGAGCACCGATTGCTGGCCCTCTGGGGGGGGCTGTGTGGCGGGGCCCTCGGCTCCCTCAGGTGCGGCACTGCTCCTGGGCCCCCTGCGGGGCTTGGGGTCACAGTTGAGCTGGATTGCCTCGCTCGGTTCTTTGCTGGGCTCCAGGCCGCAGCGTGAGCATTGTGTCCCGGGTCCTGCACGGCCCGGGGGAAGGTAAGGAGAGGGGAGGACTGGGCTTGGTGTTTTTCCCCTCTCCTCCTGTTTTGGCCATCTTGATTCGACTTGGCAGTGTGGGCTAGCCTTCCCTTTTGTTGTGAGGCCTCTCTGCTTCTTGTCGTGGGGTGACAGTGGCAGAGAGTCTTTGGGAGTGCGGGGGCTCTGTTCTGTCGCGGGCATGTCACATACCACCCGCTCCTCAGACACACACAGCACAGGATGCACCGGATGTTGGCTGCATTATCTGGGGGAAGGTAAGGAGAGGGGAGGACTGTGCTTGATGTTTTCCCCTCTCTTGCTGGTATGGCCATTTTGACTCCTTCAACATGTCGTTTTCCTCGTGCTTTGTGTGCACATCTTTTTTGGAAATTATGGCAAGCACTTGGCAGTATGGGCTAAGCCTTCCCTTTTGTTGTGAGGCCTCTCTGCTTCTTGTCGTGGGGTGACTGTGACAGAGTATTTGAAAGTGCGGGGGCTCTGTTCTGTCGCAGGCATGCCACATACCACCCGCTCCTCAGAGACACACGGCCCAGGATGCACCGGATGTCAGCTGCATTCTCTGGGGGAAGGTAAGGAGAGGGGAGGACTGTGCTTGATGTTTTCCCCTCTCTTGCTGGTATGGCCATCTTGACTCCTTTGAAAGGCCGTTATCTCGTGCTCTGTGTACACATCTTTATTGGAAATGATGGCAAGCACTTGGCAGTATGGGCTAGCCTTCCTTTTTTGTTGTGAGGACTCTCTGCTTCTTGTCGTGGGGTGACTGTGACAGAGTATTTGAAAGTGCGGGGCTCTGTTCTGTCACAGACATGTCACATACCACCAGCTCCTCAGACACACACAGCCCAGTATGCACCGGATGTTGGCTGCATTCCTTGCGTGCTGCCTGTGAATACGGCGCAGATTTTGGACACATATGCAAGCGGCCGGAAGGGTACCGGCCTGGCATAGTCTACACTTCGGGTTCGAGTCTCAGCGGTGCTGACTCGGTCCTTCATCCTTCCTAGACCGATGCATTGGAACGATTTAGAGCATGGGGCTACCAGCTACTGGATACAGGGCTCAAGCCACCTCTCAGTCATGTGGTGTGTTAGTGGTGTGTTTGGGTCTGTGCTAGCTATGGACGCAGACTCCTTGTCCTGTCCTCTTCCTCTAAACTGCGCAAGGGAAAGTGAAAGAAGTTGATTTGCTTTTCCCTTGTCCGGCATGGGATTATGGAAAATGATCATGGAAGTAACGGCCATGCAGGGGGTTCCCAGTGTCTCTTCTTTTAGGCCCTAGGTCCTCCGGTGCTGACGTGTTGCTTTCACGCCTCCTCTCAGACTTGTGGGAAGTGATAGGGCACATGGTGGCACATGTCTGTGCTTAGAGGGGTTCTCAGAGCCCCTGGTGCCGGAGGGGGATGTCACTTCAGTGGGTTTTCCAGTATAGGCATACCTCAGGTAGGGGGTTGCCTTTGATGTCGGCTATCCGGGATGGATTGCTTTGCCCCGCTTTGTGACAGTACTCTGCCCTTTTGACGCCAGCCTGGTGGCTCCTCTGTCGGCTGAGGGGGCCATAGTCTGCTGGACTTCTGGCCTGTCCAGTATCTTCCTTTTGATAGGTCAAATCTTTTTGTGGGCTGACAAGCATGCTGTTATATTGTGGCGCAGGCCTGTTTCAACGTCCTGTGATTTCCCTCTGGTGCAAGTGCAGTGACTGGCGGTTTTCCCTGGCTCCTCGTCTCTATCTTCTCGGAGGTGTATGGGACCGGTGGGGTTCGGCTTCCTGGGTAATGGGCTCCTTCTGGAGGGGGTATCAGTTGCCGTTCCTGTCTCCTCCTGTCCAGGTTTGCATGGTTAGGACTTTGGTACCCAGCTCACGGTCCAAGTAGTTGGCCATGGGATCCGTTCTCTCCGAACGGGTGTTGTGGGTTACCGTCTTGCCCGTTCCTCTCCCTGTTCAGGGTCAAGTTTTCTACTTGCGGGTGTTCCTGGTCCCTATGCCTTCTAGGATGTGTCACCTGCTTATGGGTCTCAAGACCCTGCACTGCTTGTCCAGACGTCTGGGGAGAGCGTACTCTGGATGTTGTGCAGGGGGGGCGCTTGCTGGCTGTTCTGGGCTGGGTTCTCAGAAGGCAGTATGTCTCGACTCACCTGTTGCTGAAGTTACGGGGCACGTGGCGTCTTGCATGTTTTCCAGTTCCTTGAGCCTGTCTTCGGTTACGTCTCCTGGTGTCTTATACTCTCTCCCACTGGCTCCCGACATCTCGGCTTTCGTAGTTTTGTTTTCAGTGTCCCCAGCGCTGCGAGTGTCCCTGCTATGGTGGCGGGGGGTTTCAGGTCTACAGGCTGAGGTGTGCATGGTCCTTCCTCCTGTGACCTCTCCTACTACCAACACCAGCAGAAAGGGTATACATTGGGGGTCCTCTCAGCTCAAGGGTTGTGAGATCTGGGGAGAGCCGGTGATCATCCAATTGGCAAGAGTTGTGCCATTGTGCAAGCTCTGGTGTACTTCGAGGAGTTGCTGGACGGTCGGCGGTTTTTGGTCCGATCGGACAATACGACGGCCTTGGCATATGTGAACTGCAAAAGGGGTTCCGGCTGTTCCTTGAATGCTCTGGCAGCGCTGATAGGAACCTGGGAGGAATCTCATCTGGTGTATCTGCTGGCCTCACGTATCAGAAGGGTGGACAATGTTCAAGTGGATCTTCTCAGACGCCGGTTTTCACTCCTCTGCAGAACTGGTCCTGTTGGCCCAGGTCTTTGCGGTGACCTGTGTCAGATTAGGGTCCTTGGTTCTAGACCTGTTTGCATCCCCGGCCTCAGCAGAAGTTCCCCTCTTCTGCTCTCGGTTTCAGGTTGAGGGGATTGGGGGATGGACGCCCTCTCTGTACAGTGGCCTTGGGGTTTTCCTTTATGCCTTTCCGCCTATTCCCCTTCTGCCCCGGGTGGTTTGGCGCATCTGAGTGTCCAGGGTGACTGTGTTGTTGTTAGCTCTGTTCTGGTGCCGCCGGGGTTGGCTGCCCTCTCTGTTGGAGCTTCGTTCCTAGGAACCTTGGCTGGTTCCGAGGTGGCCGTGTCCCCTTCAAGGGGATCTGCGGTTAGAATTCCACCGGATGCAATGGGCGGTGTGGCTATTGCTCAGTCTAGGTTGATATCTCAGGGGTTCTCAGATCCTGTAGTTGAGTCCAAATGGATGCTCTTAGACCCTCCACTCTGAAGGTGTTAGGCAGACATTGGGGCCATTTCCGAGACTGGTATGGGCAGTCTGGGATCCCTCCCCTGCGTTCTGGCCTCTGCTATCCTTCGGTTCCTCCAGGAGGGGTTTTGACAGGGGCCTGGCAGTTTTTCCAGGCTTCGCTCTCAGCGGGCCTCCATGAAATTCCTTTTGGGGGACTCTGACGGTCACTTGGATGGGGAGGTGTTGGTGGGGAAGTTGATCCAGGGTTTTTCTTCTTCCCTTCCTTGTGCTGATAAAGGGTTTTCCTTTTGGGGTCTCCCTCTTGTATTACGGTTCCTTCACGGGCCTCCTTTTGAGCCCATTTCCGAGATTGATATCAAACATCTTACACTGAAATCTGCTTTTCTTATTGCCCTCACTTCTGCCCGTAGGCTTGGGGAGATTGGGGCTCTCTTATGTCACGCTCCTTTCCTGAGGGTGCTGCCAGACTCGGTGGTGCCGGGGTGTGGTCCGAAGTTTCTCCCTTCAGTTGTCTCTCGGGTTTCACACCTCTCAAGGTCTGGTTCTCCCTGACTTCTTTCATGATCCAAGAACGCCTGAGGAGGTGGCTCGGCTTAACATTGATGTCCGGCGGGACGCGTTGGAGTATTTGTCTTGGTTTGCCTTTTCCACCAATCTGATAGTCTTCTGATTGCTTGTGGTCTGGCTGGGGCTGGGCATAACGCATCTGTGGTTTCCATTTTCCGGTGGTTCCGGGTTGTGATCTCTAGGGCCTATGTGGCTTCTGGCCTGCCTGTGCCTGCGCACAATCAGGGGCGGTCTACCAGGGGTTTCGCGGCTTCCTGGCCCGATGTAAGGAGGGTTTTTCTCTGCAAGAGATTTGTATGGCTGCCGCCTTGGCTGGTCTAGACATTTTCATCAACCGCTATGGGTTGAGTTTCTCCCACTCGGGGGTTGGTTCCTTCGTGGTTGGAGTTTTTGTCTGTGGGGATGTGATTTAAGAGTTATTGTGGGTGTGTTTTGCTGCACTGTTTTTGGCTCTGTTTCATTGGGACCTTTTCCCCTTTGATGCTTTGGTATACCTCATGAAGTAAGTACTGGGACGAGGAAGAGTGGACGTGGAGGTAATGCTCTGATTACTTACCGGTAATCTTCATTACTCCTAGTCCTACTCTTCCTCGTCACAGTACTGACGACCCTCCTCACCCTCCCTGCGGGGAAGGTCCCATGCTCCGGCTTGGTAATATGAAACTGAGTGACATGGATGTGGGGGAGGAGTTATAGGGATTTAAAGAAATAGAAGAAGGTCCTGTGTCGGAGTCGGGTGCCTCATGAAGTAAGTACTGTGACGAGGAAGAGTAGGACTAGGAGTAATGAAGATTACCGGTAAGTAATCAGAGCATTATTCAGTTGCTTCTCTAGTATGCTATTCAAACAAGACATGTCCATCGCCCTGTCCTCTGACCTTAACTCTTGAACTTTGCTTGTGGGAGGCAGTTTACCTTGGTCCTTTGGCCTGTTCTGTGGAATGCGCTGAGCAGAAACGTTGATCTGCAATGTGTGAAAATATTGAGGCTAAAAGAAAATGAAGTGCAGCTACTGGTAGGGGGGATATCAAGATATCATACATGCCATGGGCACATGAGCAGACATTCTTTTACAGTCTAAAAGTATCAACAGCATTTTTTTAAGGGTGGTTTGAAGCATGATTGGCAGTTATTAATTCTTCACGCTACATTGAATAAGAAGACGAGAGGCATGTGATAATCGAACTCTAATCCAATATAAATCATTCAAAACATGACCGCCATATTTTCGAACATATTGATGATCAATTTTAACAAAGGAGCGGGGACCCCTCTATTCAGAACTAACACAACAAGTAACCACTTTTTAATTTGATTTTATTGTTTAATTGCAGACATAGCTGGAGAGCAGCGGAGCGCTGTACATAGTGCCTTCTGTGGGTATGGGTAGGTTCCCACCCAGGAGGGTCCACCACCGGCACGAGTCCTCTCACTGTATCTTTCACAGATGAGAAATAGACCATTTGCCTATTAATCTAGTCCCACCCACCTGGGCAGTCCAGCCCTGAACTGCTATGCAATTCTCCTCTGAAGGAGTGTACCAACGCAACTCCAAACACATGTTTTGGTCTTGTTGGCCTCATCATGAGGTGAAGGCGTGCCTCTCTAAGCACAGCGAGAAAGCGGTCCATGTCTGCATTCCCCATGGTAACTTAGGGTTAAACCCCATTACAAAATTAACAAAGTTGTGGGAGGCCCTTGACTGAGAATGAACACGGCCAAAAAACCTGTTCTATGGGTAGGTTCCCACTCGGGAGGATCTACAACCACGTTTTATCTCACTGTATCTTTTACAGAGAAGAAATATACAATTAGTATATTCGTCTCGTCCCATACAGTTGACAGTCCAGCACTGAAATGCTAGGCAATTCTCCTCTGAACAAGAATACTAACAGCAACCCAAGAATGGGTTAGCATTTCCGTGCTGGAATTCCCTTGTGGGTGGGACCAGAGTGTTATGCAAATAGCTATTTCTCCTCTGTGAAGGGTGCAGTGAGCTAAAACATGGTTGTAGACCCCCCTGAGTGGAAGACATACCAGAGAACCAGGTATTTGAGCCATGTTCGTTCTCGGTAGAGGGGCTCCCACACTTTTGTTTATTTGATCATCAATTATGACTGTATTGAATCTGCATTTGTTCCAAACAATGTGACAAATGGGTACTGGACTCATGTCCATCTTAATGTTTTTCCAAAAAATGCAAGTGCTGAACTCATGCTTGCTTGAATATCTCTAAATATGCATACAGAAAAAATCGGTATTCAGTGATTTCACCAACATCATTTTCAGAGAGGTATTTTATAACAAAACAATTATAACAAAAAAACATTGATTTTTTTTTTTATAGATGGGTGGGTTAAGGGGTTCAAATGGTTGGGGATGAGGTTTGAGGTGTGGTTAAAAGCATAGGGAAATGGGAGTTTGAGGGGGACCCCCCAAAATAAAAGAAATACAAAATTCAATGTTTTTTCTCTGCTCTAGCACTTGGAAGCATTTGTTGTGCGAGATGGAATTACCAAGAAAATACTTCAAACCCAAAATCGGGCAGACTCAAAGGAGATGGTAAAATACTGCTTTCGTCTCAAGAAGTAAAGCAGGACGAATAAATAATAATCAAGTTGGCTCATGCAAGATCACACTGTCTTATCGTTTATGCATAGCTTATATAATGCTAGATACGTCATCTCTGATGTCATCCAATGTGGCAAACTGCTAAAATATATTGAGGGGTGGTATTGGATTAGGGGATCATGCATACTTATAGAAAATGTGCGTGTTAGTCCCTCATTGGTGGTCTCTGTTCTGTATGACACACCCTAAGCTACTTCTAATCACATGGTTTGGGGTATTCGTCATATCAGAAAATGTGCCAGCTGAATAATATTTTGCAACATTGTATGTAAAAGTGCATGGCAGGCTATTCTAATTGGTTTGCAGCCCAAATCCAACCTTGGACATTTGGCTTGTTAGCAGCACGTACATAGAAACAAAACCCAGGTGGTTGGAGATACGTCAGCTTTCCCTTTGTTTCCTAATTAGGCCATCCTCTCTCATCGGTAGGCCTCATGCCAGTGTCTTCTGTTTGAAGGTTGACCTTGCCAGTCTGCACTGCCTCTGACATTCGAGGGATTGTAGGTACACCTCTATCTTAGCTCCAGGCCTCATGAATAGCCCTTGTTTGCGTGCTCTTCGTCACATGCTGTAAGACCATGAAATTGTCCGTATCGACGTTGCTTTTAACCTCATTTGATTCAAATTTTGCTGGGTGCAGTTCTCTTTTTAGCCTTTAGAGACTTGCTCACTCCATCCAGTGGCGTAACACAAAATGTGGGGGCCCCCCTGCGAGCCATGCTGAGGGGGCCCCCCAACTCGGCAACAAATCACGGGTTGCGCCACACTCTGGGCCGGCCTAGACTGTCACGCTTGCACAATACGCATGAACGTGCTGCTGAAGGGGTATGCCGCACACTGCACTAGGAAAAAGATTTAAGTATGTGTTTTAATGCAATATACAGCACACTTTCTGAGATAAATTGGCTATAAAGCCAAAGTGTTTGCAATTGTTTTGTAGGGTAACACAATCCAATACATGCAAGTCACCAACAGTGCACAGGAACATTAATGCTTCCAACTGGCTGCACAATGTAGACCAGTGTAAACACGTAATAACATTATAGTACAGAATGCCAGGCCACATTTAGACATACCTAGAGTGTTTTCAGCAAAATGCCAGTCAAAGCAATAACACTCATCAAGAAGAGAGCACACAATAAAGCATGTGTCTCCATGGCCTCGAACAACACGGCCAAACTCTTTAAAATCTGCAAGGAACTGGTCAATCCTGTTGTGGTCTATACCTCTTCTGTTCCCTCCCATGCCCTCTGTACAGCTCTGGCCTCTCATTTCTCTGCTAAATCTCAGGACATCCTGTCCTCTATGTCCTCTTCCTCTCTCGGCCCATTTTGGCCATCTCTTCTCTCCTCCTCCTTTTTCCTCTTTCTCTCTGACAACACCTGATGAGGTTTCTAGACAAGTCCGATCTATGAAAGTGTCGTCCAAACAGGTGCTCCGCTGCTCCTCCAGAACCATCAAAGCACATATTGACACCCTCGCTCCAGCCTTGGCCGATTTCTGTAATCACTCTTTTGCCACTGCAATGTTCCCCTCTCCCTTTGAGCACTCCCTTGTGCACCCACTCCTCAAGAAGCAGTCTGCTGATCCAACCTGCTGGAAAACTATCGCTCAATCTCCACCTTTCCTGAGCAAACTCTTGGAAAAGCTTGCTATCTCCCAGCTTACTCTCCACACTGAATCTGTTGGTTGTCTCCATGACCATCAGTCTGGCTTCAGAGCTGCCAGAGGCATGGAAACTGCTCTCCTTAACACCTGTGCTGCTCTCTAACCTTGATTCCAGCATTCCTTCTATTCTCATCCTTCATCTTTCCTCTGCTTTCGACAGGGTCAACATCCCCATCCTGATCAATCGACTCTGTGAGAACCTGGGCATCACAGATCAGACCCTAGAGTGACTGACCTACTTCCACTTGGACCGCCACTCCGCTCCCAGGTCGATCGTGGTCCCATTCTCTCCGCCACCTCTCTCTACCTGTGGCATTCCCCAGGGCTCTATCCTCTCACGCTGGTTTTTCAACCTCTACTTGGCCACTTTGGCCTCCCTGATCTCTACCTTATCCTCTAACTTTCAATGTTGTGCGGATGACTCAGCTTTATTCAGGCTCCCCTCATCCTCCTCTCCTCTCTTGCTCATTCCTGACTGTCTATCCACGATTCAGGATTGGTGCACCTCCAACAATCTCTGCCTTAATGCCAGTAAGACAGAGATCCTTCTCATTGGGACCCTTGCCACTGTGTTTCCTCTCTCACTATAGCAGACCACCTTGGGCCCTCTTCCTTTGCCTTTCTGCGAGGCAAAAAACCTTGGTGTCATCTTCAAAGCCACACTCTCTTTCTCTCCTAACATCTCGGACATCACCAAGAAGTCCCACTACCAGCTGCTCCTCCTCAAAGGGACTCTTCCCTTTCTCACTCTCCACCAGAAGCTCACTGTCTCTAAGCTGGACTACTGCAACAGCCACTTTCTCAATCTGTCTTCCTCTAGTCTCCGTCATCTGCAAATAATCCAGAACAGGACTGCAAGACTTAGCCTTGGCCTCAAGCCCTGGGATTGTATTTCTCCAGCCCTGAAATTTCTCCACTGGCTGCAAGGATCAAGTTCAAGAACCTTTGCATTGCCCACAAGGCTTTCTGGGGCCAGTGCCAACACTAAATCCAATGCTCTCTTCCAAAATACCTTCTTTCTCTAACCCTTCACTCAGCTACCTCCAACTCTCTAAGGCTTAGACATTTCTCCAGGCAGAGAGTGGGGGTCGACCTCTCTCCTCTGCTGGTGCCTCCAACTGGAATGGCCTCCCTGCCCCTCTCAAACTTGAGGCGGACAACCTGAAGTTTCGGAAGCAGCTAAAAGCTTTCCTCTTCTCTGCTGCTTTCGCTCTCTCTCCCCCCCTGCTGACCTACCTGTCTGCTGTACTGACTGGCTGCTTGGCTACCCTCAGAGTCTCTCTGAGTCCAGGCTCTTTCTTGGTTGGTCACCCTTGCAATGCCTCCGGGCCTACCATGCACTTAGGGGCTGTAACTGTAACCCTGCAGTCCATTGTTCTCCTTGCACAACCAATAGCTGCTCTGCCCTGGCTGCACTTACTGAGAGCATTGCTGCCCTGTTTTCCCCTCCCCTCTCACTTGCACTTCCCTGCTCCCTTTTCCCTTGCACTTCTCGTTCTCACAATGACACAAGGCCTAGTGAGATCGTTTGTCTTGTCCTCCCTCTATCATCCCTCCCTTGTGTACACTTGTGTACAGGCGCATTATAAATGACTTGAATCACATCATATCATTTTATCACAGATGCCCAGAAAAATATACAATGCCGCAGTAAGAAATGGCTAGACTGGCAGCACCCAAATGCCAATCTAGCCAGGTAATTAAAGTTAGCAGGACTACTTTATCATAAATGTCCAGTTAAAAGAAAGTCATACCAAACTGAGGAATGACTAGACTGGCTAAATCAAAATGCCTCTCTAGCCACTAATACCACATATCATGCCTGCTTAGCCTGGACATGGACAACCATTATGATTTATCACACAATCCTGCCCACCCACACATCCACTCTCCCTCCCACCCACGACCCCTACCTCCACAATCAGCTCCTTGGCCCAGAATTACCTCTGCGTCCCTCTTCCTTGTCCCAGAGCTTTCGTATGAGGCTCCTTGCCTCATAGGTAAGTACTGGGATGAGGAACAGTGGGACTAGGAGTGATGAAGATTACAGGTAGCTAAATCAGGCATTACCTCCATGTACCTCTACCTCTTCCCAGTACTTTTGTATGAGGCAGAGTGCCTCAAACACACATACTGCCTCGTATATAAGTACTGGGACGAGGAAGAATAGGGCTAGGAGTAAGCAAGGCATTAAACACAAGTAGTAGCGCAACACCATTGAGTTGACTGGGCTTCAGCACTACCCCCCCTGACATTTTGGGCTATATTGACTCAACTTGGCTAACATTTAGAGCAGTTGCCAGACCGAACAGGACACAGATTTTAAACGGCACCTGGTTTTTGCTTTTAACAAGAACCCAGCAATTACCAACGTAAAGCATTTCACTGTTAGTACCTGCATTCAAATTCCACATTGTTTAGGCGATTGAAATCGTGATGTGGGTTTAGTACTTGCATGCCAGGGGAGTGATTGGAAGGGTAGAGAGGGAACAGGAGACTTATAGGAGAGAGTTAACTGCTTGTAACATTGAATCTGCACTAGAATAGTCTCATTAAAATGCGTAAATAATTTGGATGCGCCCACACAAATAAGTTTCCCCCTGCCCACCGCATGTGAAGTTAGCGCCTCTCCCAACATTTGAAGGGTTAGCCCCCCCCAAAATGAAGGTTTTCTTGTGCCCCTGTACACAAGCACACACCCCATTCACCTTATACACACCCAGTCATCCACACATTTAAGTGTGCACCCTTTCACCATGCAGGCACACCCCCACAGCCACCCATACATTTAAGTGTGCACCCTTTCACCATACACACACAGGCAGACGGCTATACATTTGAGTGTGCACCCTTTCACCATAGACTCATACACGCACACCTCATGGAGTTGAGGGGGGGCCCTATTACTTAAAAAAGAAATTGGGGCTTATTACGGGTCCAGCGGTAACCGTGCCGGTGCTACAGGTGGGTTGCCGCCAGACCCATAAAAAATTACTATGGCCTGACTTCCCGGTGCCACCGTGCTATTTCAAGTCCGGCGGCTGAGAAATCAGGTGCCGGTAATTTCGTTAAACCCCAGACTCCACGGGAATGGGGACACAGAAGCACCTGCACCATTGTTAACGGAGCCGGTGCTTCCGTGACAGGTCTGCCTACCGTGGCTGCTGTGCCTGGCAGGGTCAGACCTGTCGGGCACGGCAGCCCCACAAGGCAGACCTGTAATATGCCGGTCCGGAAACAACAGTGCCTGTAAGCTTACCAGCACCGTTGTTTCCGGACCGGCATGGTCAGAATGAGCCGCATTGTTTCTTTTTTAAGTCACTATAACTTCATTAAGAAATTATTTCAGTTAAGGACCGAACCATAATCAAAATAATTTCTTTATGATAGCTGAGTGGCTTCAAAAACAAACAATTTCTTTTTGAAGGCATAGGGCTCCCCCCCCCCACCACCCCATGACATGGAGGCCTCCAGCCTAGGGTCTTCCATGTCATGGGCTACGGGGGCCCTCAGACTTCAAAAAGAAAGTTTCTTTTTGTAGTCACTCTGCCTTCATAAAGAAATTATTTCTGTTACAGAAATGTTCTTTATGAATGCAGAGTGAATTTCAAAAGAAACTTTTTTTTTTTAGAAAAAAATATTTTTTTTTTTTTTTTTTTTTTTTTACTGGGGCCCCCTCCCAGCCATGTGCTGGTGGGGCCCCCCACACCGCGGGCCCCCCCGCACCGCGGGGGCTGCGGGGGCCCCTGTTACGCCAGTGACTCCATCCCATATTGACTCTATGCCTGTTAATCATCCAATATTTGTCAACAGTAAATGTTCGTGTTCCTCCTAATCTTTACAAAATATGCCTTTGTGCATGGTCTGCTGGTAGACTCCCTCTGCTTTTCCTTCATCTCTCAAAATACCATTCTTGGTTCAAAGCCAATGTACACCCTATTTTGCAAGGAAAAACAGCTCCTTCATCGTCTTTCCAAATTAAACCTCTGGGCTCGCATTTTGAGGTAACTGGGTTGATTGACATGAGCGTCGTCCACCTTGTTCTGATGGTAGCCCTCAACGTTGAAAATTTACCTCTCATAAGCAAGCTTCTAAGTATTCTTTCTACCTTGTGTTTCAGCGTATGTACAATTATTGACGGGGGGTCACTTCATTTTTCTTTGTGTTTGTAAATACTGCATCATGGAGCACATGCTTCTCTTAATGCTTCAGTTAAATCGTCATTCTTAAGTATTTTCATATTTTTTCAGCATAGATTCATACATCTTCGTTGGGACATTATTTTGCTATTATTAGACTTTGCTTAACATACATCTATGTCGCGCACCATTTTATTCATGGCTGCTTTCCGACAACTCGGCAAGGGACCTCCTTCTTGATAGGTTTCCTCCACTCTTTCAACATGAGGGTCTTCTCTGAATGGCTGCCTGAGTGCATATCGCTTTTCATATAGTCGACGTGGTACGGACATGTCACATAAACTTGTGCATGGGTTCCTAATTATGGCTCCTCGCCTGTCATTCCAATACGGTGATGGTGAGGGGGCGTTGACTATGGAGAATGTGCCCACTTACTCCTCTACGTTTTGTTATAATTGTTTTGTTATAAAATACCTCTCTGACAATGATTTCTGTAAAATCACCAAAAAAATGAAATAAATGAACGCTATGAATAATATACATCGCTGAAGTGCCCACTCCAAATTGGCTCACATCCATTGTCCAATGGTAATGTAAAAGCATTCATTTCATAGGGTACTGAGGAGGAACAGCTTTTTTGTTCTTTAAACTCATTTATATTGCCCAGTGGTCCTACATGAGAGTTCTCAAGACAATTTAATGATTTGTATTTATTTATTAGCGGATTTGGTTTATATAGCAAACCTTACATGTATACAAAATAAAGTATAAACTATTAGTCAAGTATAGCATTCCTGATTAAAAAAATAAAAACTAGAATGAAATCTATACGTAGCAATTATTAATTAAACTTGATAACCGAAGATAACTTTTTCCCAAAAATGTATTGATTCAAATAGAAATGTCATTATTAGGACATCTCTTAAATATGAACTTGTATAGATCAATTAAGTATATATATTCTAAATCCATAGAGGCCAACATTGTGGAACAACCTTCTGATGGAGATTCAGACTTTAAAATCTCTTCTTCAATTTTGTAAAGCCCTAAAAACCTACCTGTTTAAGTGATTGACAGGTGGGAGCATTATTGGGGTCTTGTCTTTGTTTGCATCCGTTGTATTTGAGCCTTCTCCCCCTGTTCTATCTGTGTAGTGTTTACCATCTGTGCCTAGATACAATTTACAGGCCGATTCATGGAATAATTAGCGCGGCGCAAGTGGGCAAAAACGTGCGAATCGCAGTGCAAGTGCGAAAATCGCACGAAAAGCAGCGCACATCGATTCATGGAAGGGCGTGCGCGAAAAAACCATCTGATGTGCGCTAAAAAAGTGCGCGGCGCACGTTGGCGCACAGGCCATCTAACAGCGTGCGCCAGGTCACAGCGAAAATCGCACAGGCCACAGCGAAAATCGCACATAGCACGGCGCACGCAACAAAAGTAGGCGGAACACGGGGCGTAACACTTGGAATGGGGAACAACTTGCCAAAATGTGGGCGTCACGGGGGAAGTACAGGGTGCAAGTGCGCGGAACGCCCACACGCTCGCCTACAACACGTATTCATGGAATCGAATAGGGCAAAACAGCGCACGGTCAAAGCAGCGCACAGGCACAAACACGACCGCCACAAGAAAGCAGGCGGTAGCGTCCCTGCGCCTGTAAAAAAGGTGCGCCAAAAGGTGCGCCAACAAGTAGCACCTATATACAGCTATGATGAATGTCCCATACTGTGGCCCTCCAGGACAAATGACGTGCAAAGGGGTACCCACAAACACGGACACCCGCTGACTGAAAAATAACGTGTGTGTGTATTTCGGGGTGCGCGGGAAGTTTCACACGCGAATTGGCTGGGTACGTGGATTTGAGGGGTGGCCGGGAAGTTCCACACGCGATCTGGCCAGGTATGTGGATTTCAGGGGTGCGCGGGAAGTTCAACACACGATTTGGCTGGGTACGTGGATTTCAGGGGTGCGCGCGAAGTTTCACACGCGATTTGGCTGGTTACGTGGATTTCAGGGGTGCGCGCAAAGTTTCACATGCGATTTGGCTGGTTACGTGGATTCCAGGGGTGCGCGGGAAGTTTCACAAGCGATTTGGCCGGGTACGTGGATTTCAGGGGTGCGCGGGAAGTTCAACACGCGAATTGGCTGGGTACGTGGATTTCAGGGGTGCGCGCGAAGTCTCACACGCGATTTTGCTGGTTACGTGGATTTCAGGGGTGCGCGGGAAGTTTCACACGCGATTTGGCTGGGTACGTGTATTTCGGTGTTGCGGGGGAATGCAACACGTGATATGGCCATGTGGGTCCCCCCAGGTGTTCCCTCTACACCCTCCACGGCCCCTGCAGGCAGCCCACACCACAGGGTACTACCCTGCACCCCTGCTCATGTCCCACAGGCAACCCATCCACCATGGCCATGCCCACCAGCCAACCCACATGTCACCTTGCACCAGTGATCACCAACACATGTCTCCCACCACCCCCACCCACCAGCCACCAGGGGAAGCCTCCACCAGGCCCCCACTCATGTCTCCCACCACCCCACCCCCCAGCCACCAGGGGCAGCCTCCACCAGGCCCCCACTCATGTCTCCCACCCCCCCCACCCCCCCGCAGTGCAGGGGCACCCTCCACCAGGCCCCCACTCATGTCTCCCACCACCTCCACCCCCCCAGCCACCAGGGGCAGCCTCCACCAAGCCCCCACTCATGTCCCCTATCACCCCCACCCCCCAGCCACCAGGGGCAGCCTCCACCAGGCCCCCACTCATGTCTCCCACCACCCCCACCCCCCAACCACCAGGGGCAGCCTCCACCAGGCCCCCACTCATGTCTCCCACCACCCCCACCCCCCAGCCACCAGGGGCACCCTCCACCAGGCCCCCACTCATGTCTCCCACCACCCCCACCTCCCAACCACCAGGGGCAGCCTCCACCAGGCCCCCACTCATGTCTCCCACCACCCCCACCCCCCAGCAGTCAGGGGCAGCCTCCACCAAGCCCCCACTCATGTCCCCTATCACCCCCACCCCCCAGCAGTCTGGGGCAGCCTCCACCAAGCCCCAATTCATGTCCCCTATCACCCCCACCCCCCAGCAGTCAGGGGCAGCCTCCACCAAGCCCCCACTCATGTCCCCTATCACCCCCACCCCCCAGCAGTCAGGGGCAGCCTCCACCAAGCCCCCACTCATGTCCCCTATCACCCCCACCCTCTCGCAGTCAGGGGCAGCCTCCACCAAGCCCCCACTCATGTCCCCTATCACCCCACCCCCCAGCAGTCAGGGGCAGCCTCCACCAAGCCCCCACTCATGTCCCCTATCACCCCCACCCCCCAGCAGTGCAGGGGCAGCCTCCACCAGGCCCCCACCCATGTCTACCCCCACCCCCACCCCCCAGCCACCAGGGGCAGCCTCCACCAGGCCCCCACTCATGTCTCCCACCACCCCCACCCCCAGCAGTCAGGGGCAGCCTCCACCAAGCCCCCACTCATGTCCCCTATCACCCCCACCCCCCTGCAGTGCAGGGGCAGCCTCCACCAGGCCCCCACTCATGTCTCCCACCACCCCCACCCCCCCGCAGTCAGGGGCAGCCTCCACCAGGCCCCCACCCATGTCTATCACCACCCCCAGCCACCAGGGGCAGCCTCCACCAGGCCCCCACTCATGTCTCCCACCACCCCCACCCCCCAGCCACCAGGGGCAGCCTCCACCAGGCCCCCACTCATGTCTCCCACCACCCCCACCCCCCCCGCAGTCAGGGGCAGCCTCCACCAAGCCCCCACTCATGTCTCCCACCACCCCCACCCCCCAGCAGTCAGGGGCAGCCTCCACCAAGCCCCCACTCATGTCCCCTATCACCCCCACCCCCCCCCCCGCAGTGCAGGGGCAGCCTCCACCAGGCCCCCACCCATGTTTACCACCACCCCCACCCCCCAGCCATCAGGGGCAGCCTCCACCAGGCCCCCACTCATGTCTCCCACCACCCCCACCCCCCAGCAGCCAGGGGCAGCCTCCACCAGGCCCCCACTCATGTCTCCCACCAACCCCATCCCCCTGCAGTCAGGGGCAGCCTCCACCAGGCCCCCACCCATGTCTACCACCACCCCCACCCCCCAGCCACGAGGGGCAGCCTCCACCAGGCCCCCACTCATGTCTCCCACCACCCCCACCCCCAGCCACCAGGGGCAGCCTCCACCAGGCCCCCACTCATGTCTCCCACCACCCCCACCCCCCAGCAGTCAGGGGCAGCCTCCACCAAGCCCCCACTCATGTCTCCCACCACCCCCACCCCCCAGCAGTCAGGGGCAGCCTCCACCAAGCCCCCACTCATGTCCCCTATCACCCCCCCCCGCAGTGCAGGGGCAGCCTCCACCAGGCCCCCACCCATGTCTACCCCCACCCCCCAGCCACCAGGGGCAGCCTCCACCAGGCCCCCACTCATGTCTCCCACCACCCCCACCCCCCAGCAGTCAGGGGCAGCCTCCACCAAGCCCCCACTCATGTCCCCTATCACCCCCACCCCCCAGCAGTCAGGGGCAGCCTCCACCAAGCCCCCACACATGTCCCCTATCACCCCCACCACCCAGCAGTCAGGGGCAGCCTCCACCAAGCCCCCACTCATGTCCCCTATCACCCCCACCCCTCCGCAGTCAGGGGCAGCCTCCACCAAGCCCCCACTCATGTCCCCTATCACCCCCACCCCCCAGCAGTCAGGGGCAGCCTCCACCAAGCCCCCACTCATGTCCCCTATCCCCCCCACCCCCCAGCAGTGCAGGGGCAGCCTCCACCAGGCCCCCACCCATGTCTACCACCACCCCCACCCCCAGCCACCAGGGGCAGCCTCCACCAGGCCCCCACTCATGTCTCCCACCACCCCCACCCCCCCCCGCAGTCAGGGGCAGCCTCCACCAAGCCCCCACTCATGTCTCCCACCACCCCCACCCCCCAGCAGTCAGGGGCAGCCTCCACCAAGCCCCCACTCATGTCCCCTATCACCCCCACCCCCCAGCAGTCAGGGGCAGCCTCCACCAAGCCCCCACTCATGTCCCCTATCACCCTCACCCCCCCGCAGTGCAGGGGCAGCCTCCACCAGGCCCCCACTCATGTCTCCCACCACCCCCACCCCCCCATAGTCAGGGGCAGCCTCCACCAAGCCCCCACTCATGTCCCCTATCACCCCCACCCCCCGCAGTGCAGGGGCAGCCTCCACCAGGCCCCCACTCATGTCTCCCACCACCCCCTACCCCCAGCCACCAGGGGCAGCCTCCACCAGGCCCCCACTCATGTCCCCTATTACCCCCACCCCCCAGCCACCAGGGGCAGCCTCCACCAGGCCCCCACTCATGTCCCCTATCACCCCCACCCCCCGCAGTGCAGGGGCAGCCTCCACCAGGCCCCCACCCATGTCTACCACCACCCCCACCCCGCAGCCACCAGGGGCAGCCTCCACCAGGCCCCCACTCATGTCTCCCACCACCCCCACCCCCAGCAGTCAGGGGCAGCCTCCACCAAGCCCCCACTCATGTCCCCTATCACCCCCACCCCCCTGCAGTGCAGGGGCAGCCTCCACCAGGCCCCCACTCATGTCTCCCACCACCCCCACCCCCCCGCAGTCAGGGGCAGCCTCCACCAGGCCCCCACCCATGTCTATCACCACCCCCAGCCACCAGGGGCAGCCTCCACCAGGCCCCCACTCATGTCTCCCACCACCCCCACCCCCCAGCCACCAGGGGCAGCCTCCACCAGGCCCCCACTCATGTCTCCCACCACCCCCACCCCCCCGCAGTCAGGGGCAGCCTCCACCAAGCCCCCACTCATGTCTCCCACCACCCCCACCCCCCAGCAGTCAGGGGCAGCCTCCACCAAGCCCCCACTCATGTCCCCTATCACCCCCACCCCCCCCGCAGTGCAGGGGCAGCCTCCACCAGGCCCCCACCCATGTTTACCACCACCCCCACCCCCCAGCCATCAGGGGCAGCCTCCACCAGGCCCCCACTCATGTCTCCCACCACCCCCACCCCCCAGCAGTCAGGGGCAGCCTCCACCAGGCCCCCACTCATGTCTCCCACCAACCCCATCCCCCTGCAGTCAGGGGCAGCCTCCACCAGGCCCCCACCCATGTCTACCACCACCCCCACCCCCCAGCCACGAGGGGCAGCCTCCACCAGGCCCCCACTCATGTCTCCCACCACCCCCACCCCCAGCCACCAGGGGCAGCCTCCACCAGGCCCCCACTCATGTCTCCCACCACCCCCACCCCCCAGCAGTCAGGGGCAGCCTCCACCAGGCCCCCACCACTCTTTCAACATGAGGGTCTTCTCTGAATGGCTGCCTGAGTGCATATCGCTTTTCATATAGTCGACGTGGTACGGACATGTCACATAAACTTGTGCATGGGTTCCTAATTATGGCTCCTCGCCTGTCATTCCAATACGGTGATGGTGAGGGGGCGTTGACTATGGAGAATGTGCCCACTTACTCCTCTACGTTTTGTTATAATTGTTTTGTTATAAAATACCTCTCTGACAATGATTTCTGTAAAATCACCAAAAAAATGAAATAAATGAACGCTATGAATAATATACATCGCTGAAGTGCCCACTCCAAATTGGCTCACATCCATTGTCCAATGGTAATGTAAAAGCATTCATTTCATAGGGTACTGAGGAGGAACAGCTTTTTTGTTCTTTAAACTCATTTATATTGCCCAGTGGTCCTACATGAGAGTTCTCAAGACAATTTAATGATTTGTATTTATTTATTAGCGGATTTGGTTTATATAGCAAACCTTACATGTATACAAAATAAAGTATAAACTATTAGTCAAGTATAGCATTCCTGATTAAAAAAATAAAAACTAGAATGAAATCTATACGTAGCAATTATTAATTAAACTTGATAACCGAAGATAACTTTTTCCCAAAAATGTATTGATTCAAATAGAAATGTCATTATTAGGACATCTCTTAAATATGAACTTGTATAGATCAATTAAGTATATATATTCTAAATCCATAGAGGCCAACATTGTGGAACAACCTTCTGATGGAGATTCAGACTTTAAAATCTCTTCTTCAATTTTGTAAAGCCCTAAAAACCTACCTGTTTAAGTGATTGACAGGTGGGAGCATTATTGGGGTCTTGTCTTTGTTTGCATCCGTTGTATTTGAGCCTTCTCCCCCTGTTCTATCTGTGTAGTGTTTACCATCTGTGCCTAGATACAATTTACAGGCCGATTCATGGAATAATTAGCGCGGCGCAAGTGGGCAAAAACGTGCGAATCGCAGTGCAAGTGCGAAAATCGCACGAAAAGCAGCGCACATCGATTCATGGAAGGGCGTGCGCGAAAAAACCATCTGATGTGCGCTAAAAAAGTGCGCGGCGCACGTTGGCGCACAGGCCATCTAACAGCGTGCGCCAGGTCACAGCGAAAATCGCACAGGCCACAGCGAAAATCGCACATAGCACGGCGCACGCAACAAAAGTAGGCGGAACACGGGGCGTAACACTTGGAATGGGGAACAACTTGCCAAAATGTGGGCGTCACGGGGGAAGTACAGGGTGCAAGTGCGCGGAACGCCCACACGCTCGCCTACAACACGTATTCATGGAATCGAATAGGGCAAAACAGCGCACGGTCAAAGCAGCGCACAGGCACAAACACGACCGCCACAAGAAAGCAGGCGGTAGCGTCCCTGCGCCTGTAAAAAAGGTGCGCCAAAAGGTGCGCCAACAAGTAGCACCTATATACAGCTATGATGAATGTCCCATACTGTGGCCCTCCAGGACAAATGACGTGCAAAGGGGTACCCACAAACACGGACACCCGCTGACTGAAAAATAACGTGTGTGTGTATTTCGGGGTGCGCGGGAAGTTTCACACGCGAATTGGCTGGGTACGTGGATTTGAGGGGTGGCCGGGAAGTTCCACACGCGATCTGGCCAGGTATGTGGATTTCAGGGGTGCGCGGGAAGTTCAACACACGATTTGGCTGGGTACGTGGATTTCAGGGGTGCGCGCGAAGTTTCACACGCGATTTGGCTGGTTACGTGGATTTCAGGGGTGCGCGCAAAGTTTCACATGCGATTTGGCTGGTTACGTGGATTCCAGGGGTGCGCGGGAAGTTTCACAAGCGATTTGGCCGGGTACGTGGATTTCAGGGGTGCGCGGGAAGTTCAACACGCGAATTGGCTGGGTACGTGGATTTCAGGGGTGCGCGCGAAGTCTCACACGCGATTTTGCTGGTTACGTGGATTTCAGGGGTGCGCGGGAAGTTTCACACGCGATTTGGCTGGGTACGTGTATTTCGGTGTTGCGGGGGAATGCAACACGTGATATGGCCATGTGGGTCCCCCCAGGTGTTCCCTCTACACCCTCCACGGCCCCTGCAGGCAGCCCACACCCTGCACCCCTGCTCATGTCCCACAGGCAACCCATCCACCATGGCCATGCCCACCAGCCAACCCACATGTCACCTTGCACCAGTGATCACCAACACATGTCTCCCACCACCCCCACCCACCAGCCACCAGGGGAAGCCTCCACCAGGCCCCCACTCATGTCTCCCACCACCCCACCCCCCAGCCACCAGGGGCAGCCTCCACCAGGCCCCCACTCATGTCTCCCACCCCCCCCCCACCCCCCCGCAGTGCAGGGGCACCCTCCACCAGGCCCCCACTCATGTCTCCCACCACCTCCACCCCCCCAGCCACCAGGGGCAGCCTCCAACAAGCCCCCACTCATGTCCCCTATCACCCCCACCCCCCAGCCACCAGGGGCAGCCTCCACCAGGCCCCCACTCATGTCTCCCACCACCCCCACCCCCCAACCACCAGGGGCAGCCTCCACCAGGCCCCCACTCATGTCTCCCACCACCCCCACCCCCCAGCCACCAGGGGCACCCTCCACCAGGCCCCCACTCATGTCTCCCACCACCCCCACCTCCCAACCACCAGGGGCAGCCTCCACCAGGCCCCCACTCATGTCTCCCACCACCCCCACCCCCCAGCAGTCAGGGGCAGCCTCCACCAAGCCCCCACTCATGTCCCCTATCACCCCCACCCCCCAGCAGTCTGGGGCAGCCTCCACCAAGCCCCAATTCATGTCCCCTATCACCCCCACCCCCCAGCAGTCAGGGGCAGCCTCCACCAAGCCCCCACTCATGTCCCCTATCACCCCCACCCCCCAGCAGTCAGGGGCAGCCTCCACCAAGCCCCCACTCATGTCCCCTATCACCCCCACCCTCTCGCAGTCAGGGGCAGCCTCCACCAAGCCCCCACTCATGTCCCCTATCACCCCACCCCCCAGCAGTCAGGGGCAGCCTCCACCAAGCCCCCACTCATGTCCCCTATCACCCCCACCCCCCAGCAGTGCAGGGGCAGCCTCCACCAGGCCCCCACCCATGTCTACCCCCACCCCCACCCCCCAGCCACCAGGGGCAGCCTCCACCAGGCCCCCACTCATGTCTCCCACCACCCCCACCCCCAGCAGTCAGGGGCAGCCTCCACCAAGCCCCCACTCATGTCCCCTATCACCCCCACCCCCCTGCAGTGCAGGGGCAGCCTCCACCAGGCCCCCACTCATGTCTCCCACCACCCCCACCCCCCCGCAGTCAGGGGCAGCCTCCACCAGGCCCCCACCCATGTCTATCACCACCCCCAGCCACCAGGGGCAGCCTCCACCAGGCCCCCACTCATGTCTCCCACCACCCCCACCCCCCAGCCACCAGGGGCAGCCTCCACCAGGCCCCCACTCATGTCTCCCACCACCCCCACCCCCCCCGCAGTCAGGGGCAGCCTCCACCAAGCCCCCACTCATGTCTCCCACCACCCCCACCCCCCAGCAGTCAGGGGCAGCCTCCACCAAGCCCCCACTCATGTCCCCTATCACCCCCACCCCCCCCGCAGTGCAGGGGCAGCCTCCACCAGGCCCCCACCCATGTTTACCACCACCCCCACCCCCCAGCCATCAGGGGCAGCCTCCACCAGGCCCCCACTCATGTCTCCCACCACCCCCACCCCCCAGCAGCCAGGGGCAGCCTCCACCAGGCCCCCACTCATGTCTCCCACCAACCCCATCCCCCTGCAGTCAGGGGCAGCCTCCACCAGGCCCCCACCCATGTCTACCACCACCCCCACCCCCCAGCCACGAGGGGCAGCCTCCACCAGGCCCCCACTCATGTCTCCCACCACCCCCACCCCCAGCCACCAGGGGCAGCCTCCACCAGGCCCCCACTCATGTCTCCCACCACCCCCACCCCCCAGCAGTCAGGGGCAGCCTCCACCAAGCCCCCACTCATGTCTCCCACCACCCCCACCCCCCAGCAGTCAGGGGCAGCCTCCACCAAGCCCCCACTCATGTCCCCTATCACCCCCCCCCGCAGTGCAGGGGCAGCCTCCACCAGGCCCCCACCCATGTCTACCCCCACCCCCCAGCCACCAGGGGCAGCCTCCACCAGGCCCCCACTCATGTCTCCCACCACCCCCACCCCCCAGCAGTCAGGGGCAGCCTCCACCAAGCCCCCACTCATGTCCCCTATCACCCCCACCCCCCAGCAGTCAGGGGCAGCCTCCACCAAGCCCCCACACATGTCCCCTATCACCCCCACCACCCAGCAGTCAGGGGCAGCCTCCACCAAGCCCCCACTCATGTCCCCTATCACCCCCACCCCTCCGCAGTCAGGGGCAGCCTCCACCAAGCCCCCACTCATGTCCCCTATCACCCCCACCCCCCAGCAGTCAGGGGCAGCCTCCACCAAGCCCCCACTCATGTCCCCTATCACCCCCACCCCCCAGCAGTGCAGGGGCAGCCTCCACCAGGCCCCCACCCATGTCTACCACCACCCCCACCCCCAGCCACCAGGGGCAGCCTCCACCAGGCCCCCACTCATGTCTCCCACCACCCCCACCCCCCCCGCAGTCAGGGGCAGCCTCCACCAAGCCCCCACTCATGTCTCCCACCACCCCCACCCCCCAGCAGTCAGGGGCAGCCTCCACCAAGCCCCCACTCATGTCCCCTATCACCCCCACCCCCCAGCAGTCAGGGGCAGCCTCCACCAAGCCCCCACTCATGTCCCCTATCACCCTCACCCCCCCGCAGTGCAGGGGCAGCCTCCACCAGGCCCCCACTCATGTCTCCCACCACCCCCACCCCCCCATAGTCAGGGGCAGCCTCCACCAAGCCCCCACTCATGTCCCCTATCACCCCCACCCCCCGCAGTGCAGGGGCAGCCTCCACCAGGCCCCCACTCATGTCTCCCACCACCCCCTACCCCCAGCCACCAGGGGCAGCCTCCACCAGGCCCCCACTCATGTCCCCTATTACCCCCACCCCCCAGCCACCAGGGGCAGCCTCCACCAGGCCCCCACTCATGTCCCCTATCACCCCCACCCCCCGCAGTGCAGGGGCAGCCTCCACCAGGCCCCCACCCATGTCTACCACCACCCCCACCCCGCAGCCACCAGGGGCAGCCTCCACCAGGCCCCCACTCATGTCTCCCACCACCCCCACCCCCAGCAGTCAGGGGCAGCCTCCACCAAGCCCCCACTCATGTCCCCTATCACCCCCACCCCCCTGCAGTGCAGGGGCAGCCTCCACCAGGCCCCCACTCATGTCTCCCACCACCCCCACCCCCCCGCAGTCAGGGGCAGCCTCCACCAGGCCCCCACCCATGTCTATCACCACCCCCAGCCACCAGGGGCAGCCTCCACCAGGCCCCCACTCATGTCTCCCACCACCCCCACCCCCCAGCCACCAGGGGCAGCCTCCACCAGGCCCCCACTCATGTCTCCCACCACCCCCACCCCCCCGCAGTCAGGGGCAGCCTCCACCAAGCCCCCACTCATGTCTCCCACCACCCCCACCCCCCAGCAGTCAGGGGCAGCCTCCACCAAGCCCCCACTCATGTCCCCTATCACCCCCACCCCCCCCGCAGTGCAGGGGCAGCCTCCACCAGGCCCCCACCCATGTTTACCACCACCCCCACCCCCCAGCCATCAGGGGCAGCCTCCACCAGGCCCCCACTCATGTCTCCCACCACCCCCACCCCCCAGCAGTCAGGGGCAGCCTCCACCAGGCCCCCACTCATGTCTCCCACCAACCCCATCCCCCTGCAGTCAGGGGCAGCCTCCACCAGGCCCCCACCCATGTCTACCACCACCCCCACCCCCCAGCCACGAGGGGCAGCCTCCACCAGGCCCCCACTCATGTCTCCCACCACCCCCACCCCCAGCCACCAGGGGCAGCCTCCACCAGGCCCCCACTCATGTCTCCCACCACCCCCACCCCCCAGCAGTCAGGGGCAGCCTCCACCAAGCCCCCACTCATGTCTCCCACCACCCCCACCCCCCAGCAGTCAGGGGCAGCCTCCACCAAGCCCCCACTCATGTCCCCTATCACCCCCCCCGCAGTGCAGGGGCAGCCTCCACCAGGCCCCCACCCATGTCTACCACCACCCCCACCCCCCAGCCACCAGGGGCAGCCTCCACCAGGCCCCCACTCATGTCTCCCACCACCCCCACCCCCCAGCAGTCAGGGGCAGCCTCCACCAAGCCCCCACTCATGTCCCCTATCACCCCCACCCCCCAGCAGTCAGGGGCAGCCTCCACCAAGCCCCCACACATGTCCCCTATCACCCCCACCACCCAGCAGTCAGGGGCAGCCTCCACCAAGCCCCCACTCATGTCCCCTATCACCCCCACCCCTCCGCAGTCAGGGGCAGCCTCCACCAAGCCCCCACTCATGTCCCCTATCACCCCCACCCCCCAGCAGTCAGGGGCAGCCTCCACCAAGCCCCCACTCATGTCCCCTATCACCCCCACCCCCAGCAGTGCAGGGGCAGCCTCCACCAGGCCCCCACCCATGTCTACCACCACCCCCACCCCCAAACACCAGGGGCAGCCTCCACCAGGCCCCCACTCATGTCTCCCACCACCCCCACCCCCCCCCCGCAGTCAGGGGCAGCCTCCACCAAGCCCCCACTCATGTCTCCCACCACCCCCACCCCCCAGCAGTCAGGGGCAGCCTCCACCAAGCCCCCACTCATGTCCCCTATCACCCCCACCCCCCAGCAGTCAGGGGCAGCCTCCACCAAGCCCCCACTCATGTCCCCTATCACCCTCACCCCCCCGCAGTGCAGGGGCAGCCTCCACCAGGCCCCCACTCATGTCTCCCACCACCCCCACCCCCCCATAGTCAGGGGCAGCCTCCACCAAGCCCCCACTCATGTCCCCTATCACCCCCACCCCCCGCAGTGCAGGGGCAGCCTCCACCAGGCCCCCACTCATGTCTCCCACCACCCCCTACCCCCCAGCCACCAGGGGCAGCCTCCACCAGGCCCCCACTCATGTCCCCTATTACCCCCACCCCCCAGCCACCAGGGGCAGCCTCCACCAGGCCCCCACTCATGTCCCCTATCACCCCCACCCCCCGCAGTGCAGGGGCAGCCTCCACCAGGCCCCCACTCATGTCTCCCACCACCTCCACCCCCCCAGCCACCAGGGGCAGCCTCCACCAAGCCCCCACTCATGTCCCCCATCACCCCCACCCCCCAGCCACCAGGGGCAGCCTCCACCAGGCCCCCACTCGTGTCTCCCACCACCCCCACCCCCCAGCCACCAGGGGCACCCTCCACCAGGCCCCCACTCATGTCTCCCACCACCCCCACCCCCCAGCAGTCAGGGGCAGCCTCCACCAAGCCCCCACTCATGTCCCCTATCACCCCCAACCCCCCGCAGTGCAGGGGCAGCCTCCACCAGGCCCCCACTCATGTCTCCCACCACCCCCACCCCCCAGCCGTGCAATTCGCCTGGGTACGTGTACTTCATGGTGCGCGTGAAGTTCCACACGCGATTGTACGTGTACTTCGGGGTGCGCGTGAACTTCCACACTCGATTTGCCTGGGTACGTGTATTACTGGGGGTGCGCGTGAACTTCCACACGCGATTTGCCTGGGTACGTGTACTTCGGGGTGCGCGTGAACTTCCACACGTGATTGGGCCTATGAGAGTGGGTCACATGTATTCCAGGGGTGGGCGGGAATATTTACCCGCGACTGTGCCTGTGAGAGCGTGCTACGTGTATTCCTGGTGTGGGCGGGAAGATTCACACGTTCGCCTACGATGTGCCGAAAAAGGGTCCAATCCTGACACACGTACGCCAGCATGAAGCAGGCGTACGTCGACCCGCGCAGCATAAAAGTGCGCGCAAACCACAAACAAGCTCATACGCCAGGATGAATATACCATTCCTAGCAGCTAGAGCATTCTAGAGTGGCCGTGGGTTACCAAAGGAGGAGGAGGAGGATAGTGAGGGCCCGAATTTTCACTCCCAGAACCAGCCTTTTTGGGATGCCTGATGACCAGGTGTATGGGAGGTACAGGCTTCCCCCACACATAATACTGGACCTGGTCAGTGAGTGGGAGGATGACCTCACATCACCCACCCTGTGCTCCCAAGCACTCAGCCCCCTGGAGAAGGTCCTCAATGTACTGCACTTCTTGGCCACAGGATCATTTCAGCGGACAAGTGCCATAGTGGGTGGGGTGTCACAGGCCACGCAGTCACACTGCCTACACAAGGTCTTGAACATCATCACTGCACGCCCATCAGTCCGTAGGCACATATACCTGCCCAGGACACCTGCAGAAAGGCAGGCTGCCGCCCTCGATTTCTACGGTGTGGCACAATTTCCAAAAGTGCTAGGTGCTATTGACTGCACCCATGTGGCACCACGTCCCCCCAGGGCATCAGAGCACATCTATAGGAACCGCAAGCACTGGCATTCCATCAACGTGCAGGTAGTATGTAATGCTAAGGGAATCATCACCTCAGTATATGCCAACTATCCAGGGTCCACCCACGACAGCTTCATTTACCGAATGTCTACCCTAAGCCGGGACCTAGAAGCTGGCCGGCATGGTGATACATGGCTGCTTGGTGAGTATGAATGCCACTGCACATGCATGCATGTCAGATGCAGAGTTATGTCACTACCCCACTAATGATACCCATCACCTCCTCACCAGGGGACAGTGCCTACCCTCTGAGCACCCACATGATGATGCCAATTCGGAACCTCATCACGCCTCCAGAGGTAAGATACAACACAGCCCATATTGCAACCCGGGGCATAGTGGAGCGCACATTCGTAGTGCTCAAGTCACGCTTTCGCTCCCTTGACCGGTCTGGCGGGCAGCTGTTATATGCGCCCCCAGTAGTGTGCAGGATCATAGTGGCAGCAGGTGTCCTGCACAATGTTGCAACACGCCGGGGCCTGGCCGTGGACATGGTGGTGCCCCCACATCCCCAACCACATGCACGCCCACTGCGCATGGGAGGGGAGAGGGCACGGGGTGAGGCAGCCCATACGCAGCTGGTGGCTAATTACTTCACATAGAAATCACACCCCAGTGGATGGACACAGGCCTGGCACATACCATCTGATAAGCAATGATGACTCGACCTGACAATTAAGACGAACAAAGGGACTGTCAACTGTCAGAACCATAGCAGCCTGAGATTGTTCATGTGGAAGTGTCACAATGTGTGCATCCCTACCTACACAAACACCACCAATGCAGTGTCATGAAAAGACACTTCCATGCTGCAGAAATGAATACCCACTTGCAAAATACTACATGAAAACAGTGCCATGTCACCCACCCCCTCCACGGCACGGCCACACAACACACCATGGCATGTCATGCAATGTGAGAGGAAAGAAATGAATCCCCACAACATGCCCCAAGTGTCAGCAGCTACAGTGTCCCTAATGGAAACCTGGCCACACATGAAATGCCCACAGTAATGCAGGACCTACAGCCCACATTACCAAATACTTACCAATAATACCAATCACCTACACAACCTCCAACCTACCTTAAACATGACATTACAGACTTAAAAATTTGCTAGCCTCACCACCTGATGATGACAGCCCTCCGAACACTTGCAAGTATACAGTGTTAGCGCCACGCAAGAGTGTAGGTGCACTGCTTACAACATGGACTCCAGTTCCAAGGTGGACCGCATTGTGAAGACATGAGGAATGGACCTGCAAATATGGAGGATGAGGCCACCCAAAACCCACCTGTGTGGATCTTGCGAAAAAAAACACCTCCATGGGCTCATGGCCCACACGGCTACCCTATTGTGGGAGTATCACTGCTGTCGCTATTCTCACCCTGTGCAGCTGCATCCGGAGGTGGTGGCACTATGGGAGGCAGCCCACGCAAGGCCCTAGTCTGTTCCTCCATGGCTGCAAGCATGCGGGTGTGGTAGGTCTCGTTCTGGAGGATGAGTGTGCGGAGGTCCCCATGCAACAACTCACGGGATGCCCGGACCTCCGCCCTAGTTGCCTGCATCTCAGCTGAGAGCGTACGGGTGAGACGCTCCAGCTGCTGTTCTGTCCTTCGGTTTGTTGAAGCCTCAAGCTCAACAAGAGTCGTCCTGAGGTGAAGGAGTTCCAGCCTCAGGGCTTCCCTGTGGCCCTGGGACTCTATGGAGTTGGCTTCCTGCAGAGTCGCCAGTGCCGCCCGCCTGTCCCTGTATGACGCCAACATGTCCTCCCTGTGTGACTGGCAGATGCAGTCGGTTGCCTGCTGTAGTCGCTCCATCAGCCTTTCGGGGGGGACAATGGAAGTGGCCACCCTATCCATGGCCTGAGCCATCATCTCTGATGATGCTGCCTGTTGGGTTGCCATACCGTAAATGGATTGCTCCCATGCGGTATTGCCAGGTGGCGTACGGCCACCACGTCGGTGGGCACCACACCTGTCTGGGGCAAACTGCGCCTTGCTGTGCCGGCACTGCCTGAGGCTGCAGGACTGCATTCCCCCTCTGATCTGCTGGCCCAGGAACAGGATCAGATGTTGCGGAGTGTGACCCTGCATCCGTAACCACCAAAGGCGTACCTGCCAACACTGACATCCCCATTGAGGGTTCTAACCCTGGTGCAGGTGGGTCGGACAGAACAGAATCCCTCCCAGGAACACTCACCTGCGACGGCACGTAGGTCTCATCATCTGAATCAACACCTGAGTACAGCTCGGGGGAGGTGCAGCCAGAGACACCCCTTGAGAGCATGACCTGCAGCAGTTGTGGGTTCTCACCCACCACCACACCACGTCCCTCACTGGTGGTCGGTCGGCCCTCAGACCCCTTCTGGGTCTGCACCATCTCCACAACCCCAGCAGTATCAGGTGCGTCTTCCCCTGCAAAGACATAAAAGAAAACAAATGGAAACAGGCATTAGCACTATGGCACACAATGAGTGCTGAGAGGCTACAGAAACAGTACTTGATTGACACATGTCCCACAAGACTAAAACACTCCCATGCATGCACCGTCACTGCGTGTGATGGGGAGGCAGATGCCACACATTGATGACACCAAGATGGAAGATGATCACATTTGCTGCATGCTGCCTAGCAGTGCCATCACACATTGGCCAGTGATTGGCAGGTCAAATACACATGCCATCACACAGATGGCATGTACCCTAGCCATGAAGTGAAGAGGGAGAGGAGGTCACCAATTGTTCATTCAGTCCAGATTGTTCATATGATTGATTATTTTCATTGTAATGGTTCTAATGTTTAACATGCAGCTGCCAGTCAAAAATGGTCCTATAGCACAGGCACATGTCCAAACTAATCATGTCCACAAAACTGAGCCAGTCCACTGTACCATAGCCATGTCAGACATGTGACAATAGGACTGAGAAATCCCGAGTAAAAGTGGTGGTATGCAAACAATCTGCCTGAATTAACAGAGGTAAATAAGCAACAGTGTAGTGGCAAGATGACACTCCAAGGGCAACTGGTGTGGTGTTGGGCTGGATGTCTAATGTTGGCCGAAGGGATGCTGCTATACCCAAATGCTGGTGGCAAGAATGTTTAGGAAGAGGCACATGGGTGAGCCGAACCACTCAGACACACACACCCTCCCCTGGCACACAAACAGAAGCCCTCCCACACACAACATGCACATGGATGACACACACATGCATGTGCACTCACCGGACAATGCCTCGTAATCTGCCACTACTCCCACGCCATGGATCTGTTCCTCCGTGACGTAGGTCCCAGCAACCTGCTCATGTGGAGTGAGTTCTATGTCGTCTGCTGGAGACCCACCTCCAGTCACTAGAGTTGCGGCATGACTTGAGGCCAGCTTATTCTTTGCCCTGCGCTTCAGGTCATTCCAGCGCTTGTAGCAATCATTAGCTGTGCGCCTCACGATTCCAAGGGCACTTATGATGTCCGCAATGGTCTGCCAGTGTGCCTGACGTTGTGCAGGTGTGGTCTTGGATCCTGCAACAATCACCATTTCGCGGTCATGTGCGGACACATACTCTACAAGTGCATTCAGTTCGGCCTCATTGAAGCTGGGCTTCCTTGACGGGCCGGACTGTGTAGCCGTGTCTGGGGCATCAGCCTCTACTGGACGAGCACTCTTCCTCTTCCGCTTTGAAGGTGGTGGGGCTCCGGAGTGTCCTGAGCCGCTCTGGACACTAGGGGCAGGAGCGTGGGATTGTAGACTCAGCATGGGAGTTGGCGCAGGCATTATCTCAAGTGTGATGGTGTCAGGGGGAATGTCAGCATGATGGACTTGGACCGACACTGTCCTGGCTGGGTGTGTGAGAGGTGGGGTGGATGGAGCCGCAGCTGCCCCTGCAGCCTCCCCAGCCTGCCTACGCGGGGCAGCAGATGACCTAGCTGCCCCTGATCCACGTGGCCTGATGAGACCAACGTTCACCGGCGCACGTGGCCTAGACCTGCTGACCTGGAAGTCAGCCATGGAGTCACCCTGTGCCAGGTCTGGTTCCACAGTGGGCTGGTCCAACAAGGGCTGAGCATGGATGGTGTCAGCCACGGTAACCTCAACCAGGGGGTGGGGGGGCATGGGTGTCCCTGACTGCTCCTCCACACATGGGGGGCTAGGGGCACCCTGCAAGTCACGGCCACGTCCCCTACCGGATCCACCACGGCCACCACTTGGGGCTCGGCCACCTTTGCCACCCTTACGGCTTGTTCGCCTCCCAGCCATGGCACTGATGTTATTGTGCGTATGGGAGTTGATGTGAACTATTGTCCTGGGCAATTGGGGGTCAAAGGGCTTGGGTACCAGATGGTAATCGTACCCTGGTGCTCTAGCAAGGCTGTATGTCACCCCTGGGGAAAGATGACGGGTCACGCAACGCACAGGCACCCCAAAAAAGGGAAGTAAGGTGCACGCAACCCCTCCTAGACCACGTGCGTTGAAAAAAAAACCTGCACTATGCTGTGGCACCCAGGAACACAAGAATGAACGTATGCGTGTCACACGCAGCCTAGAATGACCTCTGAAGGGGTACGCGACACACGGGGCAAGCACAGATGTTAGATACGTGCGTGACTCACCGTCTGCCAGGAACAAAAGCGTGAAAAATATGCGCGTGTGCGCGTTGGCAACACCCCCGCCAAAAGAAGAATTGTACGCTGTCTGAGGAGACAGGACAACAGTAGTAGGGAAGCTGTTTGAGGAAACAGGCCCAGGAAAAAGAGGAAAAGAGAAAAAACTGTCAGAGGTAACAGGGAGTATGAACTGGAAACGCCGTGAAGTAAATCGAGTGTGAACCGACAAGAAGTACAGATTTCACCCACTAGCTCTCCACGAAAAGCAGGTACAAGGAAATGGCGTCCTACACGTACCTTTTATACACACGTCACAGACGCGCATACGCAATGAGGCCATTTCCACCAATTACGCGCTTTGACACTCGGACGTGTTTCTCTTCATTTTTACACGGCCATTCTCTACGGCCATGCGCGTGACGTCACAGCTGCGCATGGTGGCCTTTGGGCCAATGAAATCACAAATGCGAGCACACGTGGTAAAACTGCACGTCCGAGTGTTATCGCGTGTATTCGGAGGGAAGTGAGCGTACACGCGATTGGCCTGGGTACGTGTATTACTGGGGGTGCGCAGGAAGTTCCACATGCGATTGGTGGAAATCCACGTGTGCTCTGTGATCACGTGTAATGAGGGGAACACCCGCGCGCCTCACGTCACAGACGCGCTCACGTGCTAAGGGCCTTTGGTCCAATGAAATCGCATATGCGTGCTGAAGTGCATACGCGCTTAGGGCCTTTCCTCGATTTACACGCAGACGTGCAGGATTTTCACGTGCCAAATCACTCCGTATCAAGCTGGCCACGCGTAAGCACACGGAAGACCACCCTCCTGCCCAGAAGGCCGAACTACTGCCCCCCAGAGCCCCGAGCACGCTCCCACCTGCTATCTGCTGCTGCCTGACTGCCTGCTGCCCACGTGCCCTGCCATTTGCTGCCTGCACATCAGCCAGGGGTGCTGTTGCTTTGACCACCCCTGCTGGAACCGAAGACTCCCGACTGGGATTACATCGCTCCACAGCCCAGCCCCAGGACCCAGTTGCCCACCCACTCCTGCCTCTGGGGTTTTCATGTCGGGGCAAACACCATTTGAGACCACTGACAACCCCCGGCCAGAGAGGCAGAGGGGCACCAGCTTCAATGCCACCGAAGTTGGTGTCCTGGTGGAGCAAGTCCTGGGGCAGTATGATGCCCTCTTTGGAAGTTCCCACGCCGACAAGGAAGGACGGACTCGGATCTGGACTGACATCGTGACTGCCATCAACGCAGAGGGGGTGGCAGTCCGCGACTTCCAACATGTCAAGAAGCGCTGGGAGGACTTCAGGTCCAGGACCCTGAACAAGGCCCGGCGCCTCTTGAAGGCAGCGGATGCCAAGGGGCGCCGGGGCCACTTGTCGGAAGAACAGATGAGGGTCCTGGAACGCATATCCCCAGCGCTCCACGTCCAGGTCCTTGAGAGGCTGACCCGTCTGGAGTCGAGCAGTAAGTGTACATGCATCCTGATTGTGAGCTGTGCGTGTGGTGAATTTTCAGTAGTGTGCAGGTTGCAGATCTGTTTGTATGGGGTCGAGTATGGGTGGGGGTGTACAGGCCCGTGGGGCTAACACATGCGAGGACTGGTATGTGTGAGACATGGATGGTGCTTGTGTGTGTAGGCTTGCATGCCAAATGCAGTTGTGTGGGCACACATGTTTGGATGAATGTGTAAGTAGACATGTCCGTGATGTCTCGCATGTATGTTGTTTTCAGCTGCATGTATCAGCACTGTGTATATGTGCATGTGTGTGTATTTGACAAGGGTGCAAGAGTGATGCAACATGGATGCATGTGACAGCGGTATGTGGAAGCCTGATGGGCAGATGTGACATGGATGCCCATCTGAACACTGCGACACTGGTAGAGATGTACACATGCATGCAAGTGTGGTGGTGTGTGTACATGTGTGGTGCACTTCCTGTGTTGCATGTGATGTCTGGCTCACCTCTGCCTGCTCATGCTGTTGTATGTGTATGGATGGTGCTGGCAGTTGCGATATGGCTGTGCTATGGCTCATGTGTGCGAGTTGAAATGACATGTGTGTTGGTGATTGTGATGCCAAGTCTGAGGTTTGCCAATGCCACTCATGTACAACTGTCATGTGTGTATGTGTCCATTGTACAGTGTCCTGATGCCTGTGTTTTATTTCTCCCTGTCTGCAGCGTCAACTGATGAAGAGGGCGGAGAAGGTGCTGTGGAGCACAGTGGCGGGGATCCCACCGCCAGCCGGAGACGCAAGGCCCGGCTCCCCTCCCATGTTGTCATCTCGTCGGGGAGTGAGGAGTCCGGTGCCGCGTCCCAGGCCGCAGCTGCCGGGAGGAGGTCCAAGAGGCGGAGGTTGGAGTTGGACTCCTCGGCAGCAGAAGGGGCAGCTGGGACCCCACAGGGCCCAACGGGGGAAGATGGCACGGAGTCATCCAGGTTGGTGGGGGGTTTGGTGGAGGAGGAGGCCGTGCAAGCAACAGAGAAGGGGTCTGGAGGTGGGGATCCCACTGGTGCTAGTGGTGCAGTGCAGGACCAGGGACAGGAGGCAGCACAGGCCTCCGCGGAGGTGCCTGTGTGCAATCCTGTCCCTGATCCTGTCCCTGCATCATCTTGCACCAGCAGGGATGTCTACGTTCAGACCCGTTTTCAGGCAGGGGATGAGCTCACGACAACTGGCCTTCCTCTGCCTGCGGACGTGGCTATCCGGGTCCGGGTTGAGCCTGTTCTGAGTGGTGTGGCGTTGCGTCAACGGGCCATGCGAGGTGACCTGCAGTCTTTTCATGAGGAGACTGCACGTCATCACGAATGGCTTGTTGACCACGTCAGCCTGCTGGGACAGGTCACCCAGGCCGGATTACTCCGTATGATGGGGCTTGCTACGACCCCCCTCCTCAACTGAACCCCCTACGCGCCAGTCTTCCTCCGTGCCATCTTCCCACCCATCAGTCACCTGGGTGCCCCTGTGGAGTTGCCTCTGACGGTGCGGCCAGGCTGGTGGAGGAGGCATTCCTGCCACAGTCGGGAGTCGGACGTCCAGCAGGGGTGGCCACGTCAACGACTGCACCCCAACCGGCGGAGGATGTGCAGGCAGCAGGAGGCAGTGCACGGGCAGAGGCACAGCAGCAGCAGCAACGTGGTGGGAGCCATGAAGGCTCGGGGCCTTCAACATCGGAGGGGCAGGCATCGGCCGGAGGGCAGGAGGACCCAGGACAGAGAGTGTCTTCCGTGTGGCAGCGGTTGGGCCACGCCATAGATGCGGAGCGGCAGCGGGCGGAAGAGGCACGGCTCACAATGGTCAGGGCGGAGAACTCCATGCGGAGGGCCCTGAGGCGGGCCGAGTGCCTCGAGGCAATCCGCAGGGGTTTGGAGGTGGACATGTCAACGGCCCTGCGGACCCTTGGGGCCATGGAGGAGGACCGCCTCCGGGACATTGAGCAGGAGTTCGATGATGCCCTGGCCCGGGACATCCACAAGTGAGCCGTCAAACTAGCCCGCTGCCCTTGTACATAGTTATGTAGGTAGTGTTAGGTTTCATTTTTTTAAAAATGTATTTTGGACCTTTCGGACACTGGCCACATTTTTGTATATAGTTTATTTTATTAGTCAGTGTAGTTAGATAGGTTTCCTTTCTGTTGTTGGGATAATGGACCCTGGCTTGTTCGTATGTACATAGTTCACTGTTGGATTGTATTTTTCTTTCGCATTTTCACCATGGAGCAATGGCTTTCTATTTTTTTTCACATTGGATTTTGATTTCTGGACAGTGACTTTGGACACCATTACTTAGGATTTTTATTTATGGTTTTTTTTTTTTTCACGGACATGCTTCTTTTAATTTTTGTACATTCACATTTCTGTTTCTTTATTTTTGATTCTAATTATTTTTCCTTCAATACATATTTTTTTTATCACACTTCAATGTGTAGTATCATCTCATTGGTTTAATGCATATCATGATATGGCTTTTGAGATTCACTGACACCCATTGGGTGTATGTGAGGGAAATGTGTTTGTTTCGGAACTTGGAATTGGTGTTCTGTCATGTAATTGCCAATTATGAGTGGGTGGATGCAATACTCGGGTGGGTGTTTTGCATATGGAGGCTGACCATAGGGACCAGGGATCTAGATTGTGATGACATGTTGGCTGGGGAACATGAGTTGGACATCAGTGGGGGCCTGCTGGCAGGTGCCACACAGTGCTGGGGGGTGGGGGTGCAGGGGTACATGAGTTGGACATGGTGGGGGCCTGCTGGCATGTGCCCCAGAGTGCTGGGGGGTGGGGGTGCAGGGATACATGAGTTGAACATGAGTGGGGGCCTGCTGGCAGGTGCCCCACAGTGCTGGGGGGTGGGGGTGCAGGGGTACATGAGTTGGACATGGTGGGGGCCTGCTGGCAGGTGCCCCACAGTGCTGGGGGGTGGGGGTGCAGGGGTACATGAGTTGGACATGAGTGGGGGCCTGCTGGCAGGTGCCCCACAGTGCTGGGGGGTGGGGGTGGAGGGGTACATGAGTTGGACATGGTGGGGGCCTGCTGGCAGGTGCCCCACAGTGCTGGGGGTGGGGGTGCAGGGGTACATGAGTTGGACATGAGTGGGGGCCTGCTGGCAGGTGCCCCACAGTGCTGGGGGTGGGGGTGCAGGGGTACATGAGTTGGACATGGTGGGGGCCTGCTGGCAGGTGCCCCACAGTGCTGGGGGGTGGGGGTGCAGGGGTACATGAGTTGGATATGAGTGGGGGCCTGCTGGCAGGTGCCCCACAGTGCTGGGGGGTGGGGGTGCAGGGGTACATGAGTTGGACATGGCGGGGGCCTGCTGGCAGGTGCCCCACAGTGCTGGGGGGTGGGGGTGCAGGGGTACATGAGTTGGACATGGTGGGGGCCTGCTGGCAGGTGCCCCACAGTGCTGGGGGGTGGGGGTGCAGGGGTACATGAGTTGGACATGAGTGGGGGCCTGCTGGTAGGTGCCCCACAGTGCTGGGGGTGGGGGTGCAGGGGTACATGAGTTGGACATGGTGGGGGCCTGCTGGCAGGTGCCCCACAGTGCTGGGGGGTGGGGGTGCAGGGATACATGAGTTGGACAAGAGTGGGGGCCTGCTGGCAGGTGCCCCACAGTGCTGGGGCGTGGGGGTGCAGGGGTACATGAGTTGGACATGGTGGGGGCCTGCTGGCAGGTGCCCCACAGTGCTGGGGGGTGGGGGTGCAGGGGTACATGAGTTGGACATGAGTGGGGGCCTGCTGGCAGGTGCCCCACAGTGCTGGGGGGTGGGGGTGCAGGGGTACATGAGTTGGACATGGTGGGGGCCTGCTGGCAGGTGCCCCACAGTGCTGGGGGGTGGGGGTGCAGGGGTACATGAGTTGGACATGAGTGGGGGCCTGCTGGCAGGTGCCCCACAGTGCTGGGGGGTGGGGTGCAGGGGTACATGAGTTGGACATGGTGGGGGCCTGCTGGCAGGTGCCCCACAGTGCTGGGGGGTGCGGGTGCAGGGGTACATGAGTTGGTCATGAGTGGGGGCCTGCTGGCAGGTGCCCCACAGTGCTGGGGGGTGGGGGTGCAGGGGTACATGAGTTGGACATGGTGGGGGCCTGCTGGCAGGTGCCCCTGGTGGCTGGGGGGTGGGGGTGCAGGGGTACATGAGTTGGACATGATTGGGGGCCTGCTGGCAGGTGCCCCACAGTGCTGGGGGGTGGGGGTGTTGGGAGACATGGGTGGGGGCCTGGTGGAGGCTGCCCCTGGTGGCTAGGGGGTGGGGGTGGTGGGAGACATGAGTAGGGGCCTGGTGGAGGGTTCCCCTGCACTGCGGGGGGGTGGGGGTAATAGGGGACATGAGTGGGGGCTTGGTGGAGGCTGCCCCTGGTGGCTGGGGGGGTGGGGGTGCAGGGGTACATGGGTGGGGGCCTGGTGGAGGCTGCCCCTGGTGGCTGGGGGTAGTGGGAGACATGAGTGGGGGCCTGGTGGAGGCTGCCCCTGGTGGCTGGGGGGTGGGGGTAATAGGGGACATGAGTGGGGGCCTGGTGGAGGCTGCCCCTGGTGGCTGGGGGGTAGGGGGTGGTGGGAGACATGAGTGGGGGCCTGGTGGAGGCTGCCCCTGCACTGCGGGGGGGGGTGATAGGGGACATGAGTGGGGGCTTGGTGGAGGCTGCCCCTGACTGCTGGGGGGTGGGGGTGATAGGGAACATGAGTGGGGGCTTGGTGGAGGCTGCCCCTGACTGCTGGGGGGTGGGGGTGATAGGGGACATGAGTGGGGGCTTGGTGGAGGCTGCCCCTGACTGCTGGGGGGTAGGGGTGATAGGGGACATGAGTGGGGGCTTGGTGGAGGCTGCCCCTGGTGGCTGGGGGGTAGGGGGTGGTGGGAGACATGGGTGGGGGCCTGGTGGAGGCTGCCCCTGGTGGCTGGGGGGTAGGGGGTGGTGGGAGACATGAGTGGGGGCGTGGTGGAGGCTGCCCCTGGTGGCTGGGGGGTGGGGGTGGTGGGAGACATGGGTGGGGGCCTGGTGGAGGCTGCCCCTGGTGGCTGGGGGGTGGGGGTGGTGGGAGACATGAGTGGGGGCCTGGTGGAGGGTTCCCCTGCACTGCGGGGGGGTGGGGGTAATAGGGGACATGAGTGGGGGCTTGGTGGAGGCTGCCCCTGGTGGCTGGGGGGGTGGGGGTGCAGGGGTACATGGGTGGGGGCCTGGTGGAGGCTGCCCCTGGTGGCTGGGGGGTGGGGGTGGTGGGAGACATGAGTGGGGTCCTGGTGGAGGCTGCCCCTGGTGGCTGGGGGGTGGGGGTAATAGGGGACATGAGTGGGGGCCTGGTGGAGGCTGCCCCTGGTGGCTGGGGGTTAGGGGGTGGTGGGAGACATGAGTGGGGGCCTGGTGGAGGCTGCCCCTGCACTGCGGGGGGGGGGGGGTGGGGGTGATAGGGTACATGAGTGGGGGTTTGGTGGAGGCTGCCCTTGACTGCGGGGGGGTGGGGGTGGTGGGAGACATGAGTGGGGGCCTGGTGGAGGCTGCCCCTGCACTGCGGGGGGTGGGGGTGATAGGGGACATGAGTGGGGGCCTGGTGGAGGCTGCCCCTGGTGGCTGGGGGGTGGGGGTAATAGGGGACATGAGTGGGGGCCTGGTGGAGGCTGCCCCTGGTGGCTTGGGGGTAGGGGGTGGTGGGAGACATGAGTGGGGGCCTGGTGGAGGCTGCCCCTGCACTGTGGGGGGGTGGGGGTGATAGGGGACATGAGTGGGGGCTTGGTGGAGGCTGCCCCTGACTGCCGGGGGGTGGGGGTGGTGGGAGACATGAGTGGGGGCCTGGTGGAGGCTGCCCCTGCACTGCGGGGGGGGGTGATAGGGGACATGAGTGGGGGCTTGGTGGAGGCTGCCCCTGACTGCTGGGGGGTGGGGGTGATAGGGGACATGAGTGGGGGCTTGGTGGAGGCTGCCCCTGACTGCTGGGGGTGGGGGTGATAGGGGACATGAGTGGGGGCTTGTTGGAGGCTGTCCCTGACTGCTGGGGGGTGGGGGTGATAGGGGACATGAGTGGGGGCTTGGTGGAGGCTGCCCCTGACTGCGGGGGGGGGGGTGGTGGTGATAGGGGACATGAGTGGGGGCTTGGTGAAGGCTGCCCCTGACTGCGGGGGGGGTGGGGTGATAGGGACATGAGTGGGGGATTGGTGGAGGCTGCCCCTGACTGCTGGGGGGTGGGGGTGATAGGGGACATGAGTGGGGGCTTGGTGGAGGCTGCCCCTGACTGCTGGGGGGTGGGGGTGATAGGGGACATGAGTGGGGGCTTGGTGGAGGCTGCCCCTGACTGCTGGGGGGTGGGGGTTATAGGGGACATGAGTGGGGGCCTGGTGGAGGGTGCCCCCGGTGGCTGGGGGGTGGGGGTGGTGGGAGACATGCATTGTTGATCAGTGGTGCAAGGTGACATGTGGGTTGGCTGGGGGGCATGCCCATGGTGGATGGGCTGCCTGTGGGACATGGGCAGGGGTGCAGGGTAGTCCCCTGTGGTGTGGGCTGCCTGCAGGGGCCGTGGAGGTTGTGGAGCGTATACCTGGGAGGACCCACACGGCCAATTCACGTGTAGTACTCCCCAGAACCCCTGAAATACACGTACCCTGCTGTAATCGCGTGTGGAACTTCCCGCGCACCCCTGCAATACACGTACCCTGCTGAAATCGCGTGTGGAACTTCCCGCGCACCCCTGCAATACACGTACCCTGCTGAAATCGCGTGTGGAACTTCCCGCGCACCCCTGCAATGCACGTACCCTGATGGAATTGCGTGTGGAACTTCCCGCGCACCCCTGGAATACACGTACCCTGCTCGCACGGGGCCAATCGCGTGTGGAACTTCCCGCGCACCCCTGAAATACACGTACCCAGCTGAATTTGCGTGTGATACTTCCCGCGCACCCCTGGTGCACACGTACACAGGACAATCGCGTGTGGAACTTCCCGCGAACCACTGAAATACACGGTCCCCGCTTGGTTTTTGCTGTTTGCCAGCCCTGTGAACTGGTCCAGGGTTGGCGCAGCCCTTTGCGATTATTTGGGGATTTTGAGGGCTTTTCCTTGCGCGAGGGCGTTCTTGGGGGCGTAACTGGCGCTGCTGCAGGGTCGCTGCGCCACGCTGCGCCACGGCTGGTTTTGGATACGAAAATCCATGAATACGCTGTGCGCGGAAATCGGTTTTAGCGCACGCGGCTGGCGCAGACATTCGCACGGGCATGCTGTGCGCCAGTCGCGTGCGCCACTTTTGTGCGAATTTCTATGAATTACCCTGTTAGTTTGTTCAGTACACCATATAAATATCTCAAATCAAATCAAATTCTGAATCCATAAATAAATGAACAAAGCTATTTAATTATCTGAGTAACATACAATATAGTAAAGCCTCATTTGACACTCTCTCTAACTTATAGTTCAAATGCCCATCACAGATTTCAGAAGAGCCAAAGGGGACCCTGTGTCATGGTACTAAGAGTGCCGAAGTTTCTCCAGAAAAATCTAGCATCACAGAGAAATTGTGAACAGATTGCAAGAGGAAAGCCTGCTAATAGTACACGGATAAGCTTAAAAAGAACAAATAAAATGTACAAAGCCAATTAGCAAAATACAAAAACACAACAACTAATACTGAACCACTCCAGTATGCCAGAAGTTGTAATAAAGACATTATTTAAGGTGAGACATTCCTTTTTCCAGCAAATAACTCAACAAAACATTCACCTCTGCAGCATTAGTTAGCAAATAAGACAAAGCCAACAATGTTTACTTTCGTCTAGGCATTTGCCACGCTTCTATCCTACTCCCTAGTACTCACCATTTGCCAGCTGTATCCACCTTATTCATAAGTAGTGCCATCATGTGTTGAGGTACTACTGGCATACGCTAAGGTACTAAAAATCAAATTTGCAGCTATCCCTATTGAACAATATAAAGTAAAGTAAACAGACCCGGGCTATGAAAAAAGTCATATTCAAATTGAAGGAGCCATTAAATCAACAAAAATGTTTAGGGAAAGTTTCTGGACATGTTTAATGTATTAAAAAGTCAATGGAAAGTACAAAATGTATCCAACCGCACATTAATCAAAAAACATAAAGGTACAAAAAACATCTTGAAATGAAAAATAATGAGCAATTTTAAACCATCCTGCCAAAAGGGTTGGAAACATGACCCATAACAGTATGCACCGAAAAACACGTGGAGTAAAAAACAAGAAGACAGTTCTTCCTATTGAAGTCAGGTGCTCACAACATTGTAATCAGAATGGCCAGTGAATCGTAATGTACATCAATCACAAAGGGGGGGGGGTCATTTTCTAGTGAGCTGGCCCATAATCTGAGAGGGTAAAATGCTTTTACTGTTTCCTTTTATGCTCCAGTTCATTTCACAGCAGTTTCGAGGAGTAGGAGGGCGGCTTTGCTTTGCTTTCCTCCTCCGTCTCAGGAGAGCATTTGGTTTTACACCTGCATGAGATTTTTATGCAGGCGTAAAACCAAAGATTCCAAAGTAATATGTCTTGCTTTTACACCTGGTATATAGCCAATGGAATCCATTTAAAAAAAACACGCATGCAAAGCGTATTTGCAGGCAGCGTTTTACCTCTATCAAAGCGGAGGGAAAAGCTGAAGAGTAAAGGCAATTTTTAATCGTTTATCTCTTCAGTTGCTACTCTCCGCTTTGAGAGTGTCAGAAATTGCACACAGGGCTCCCCACAGCACGTAAGTGTACACGTAGATAATCCTCTGCAGGCAATTTACGATTTTTCCAAAATGAGCCCAAACGTGTGCTTGGTGCTCTACATTGTGTCTTTTTCAGGGTTGGCCAACAATTCCTCATTAATGTCACAATGCTGTTGGTGGGGAAGTAACCTTGGCCAGAGGCGTTGCTAGGGGGAGGGGGGCTAAGGGGCTATAGCCCCTGGTCTTTTTGTTGTAGCCCCGGATTGAATCTCAGGAGCTACAACCATAAGGCTAGCTAGCCCCCAGTGCCGACAGTTCCGACAATAGCGTAGCCCCGGGTCTTTTCCAGGCACAGCAACACCCCTGACCCTGGCCAGTCCACCTTTCCCTTCTTCCAGGCAAGACCATTGGGCAGTTGGAGTCCCAGTTCAGGGCTGGCAGGAAATCGCACCTGGGGCCACATTGGCCTGGTCCATGGATGGTGGGCCCAGTCAGGCGACACTAGTGGCAGGGTGTCAGGGCTACTTGCAGAGCAGGCAGTGTGATACTAGTGGCAGGGCGTTAGGGTCACCTATTGCTTTTGCTCCCCCAATCAGGGGGGGATGTGCAAACCCGCTGCTCTTTCCATGGAGGGTTCCATGCAGTGCAGTCCTTTGCAAGGAAATGCCCTCCACACTGTAGGGGATCTGACCGGTTCCAGGATTGCTGTTCCCTCTTCACACACTTTCCCCAGGTGAGGCTCCAAGCATTGACCCGGGACCCGTGCAAGCATGAGGTATAGAGCAGGTGCCGTTTCACTACACATGGTTGCTTGGATCATAGATGTCACTTAAAACGACCCTGCAATTGTGAGCCAAAGGGATCAGCTTTTTGTAGACAACCCCAGGCTCCTCTCTGTACTGTTCTTATCTTTTCAGGGACGTGAGTATTGCTCATGAGCTCCCACAGTTCACTGCACAGTGGCCCGGAATCTGTGTTCTGCACCGGGCCTGTCTTCGCATTTTGTCCAGCTCTGACGTGGCTCACTTTACTTTTCACTACTTAACCAGCAACTCTCCTTCACTTCAGTGCCACAGATCTTCTCCTCCTCGTCACCATTGTTACAGGGGCCGGCTATTGGCATCATGCCAGCCCCCTTGGGTGCTATGGGACACCAGCACCCAGGAGGCGTAGTAGCTCAGGGGGTTGCTGCGGGACACCTGGTCTTAAGTGGGGGCAAGGCGGGCCATACCCTGACCATGCGGATCCTTGCAACCTTGCTCGCACAAGGGCCCCACGGAATCATGGTCTGCAGGCCCGTGCTTACACGGTGTGGGCCTGCAGGCCTAAATGAGAGACGGACTCAGTCGTTCCTCTTTGGAAGTCTGCAGCTGTTCTGAAGCACGTGCCTGCAGGGGCTCTCTTTATTAGCTTAGGCCATGACAAAGTCATGGTCCATCTTAAAAGAGCAATACATATGGGAGGAACACATCACATTACTGCCCATTTTAAATGGGCAATACTCTTGGGGTGGGTCACGCACCACAATTAATAGGCTTACGCGATGCAGCTCCACCTAGCAGCAGACATTACAAGTGTTTTCAAAGTTAGAATGGAAGCAAACATCTCTGGAACGTGCTGTTATCAGGCTCGGACTTGCCTACAGGGCAACCAAAAACACAAAATGCTGGTGTTTGCCAGTTTTGTTGCTAAAAGTGGGCCACTTTTTTGGCCAATGTGGGTCAGTTTGATGAGTTACTCCATATGTGGCTTGTACTTTTGACCATTGTTGCTGAATAACTATTCTTTAAATTGCACAATTTGCATCATCATTTATCAAAAAACTCCCCCCTGGGTACTATTCAAACAGTCTGTCGCAAAAGGAATTTAAGGCGAAAGACTTAAACGTAATCTATCACACTATCCAAGCGTGGATGGCTCAGAACGAGCTTTGTCTCAATGACGATAAGACCAAGATCTTGATCCTGGGCATCCCAGCGAAACTCAAGAGCCTCCCACCTTCCTACCAATCCTTCGACATAGATGGAAAGCACATCATGACCGCCAAAGAAGTAAAGACATTAGGAGTCTGCCTTAACTCCTCACTTACCCTCTCTCGGCAAGTCAATGCCATCTCCTCGGCATCATCTTACACTGCTAAACTTATCACTGCATGCAGACCATATCTTACAGAAGAGAGCACCCATCCTTTCAAGGATTGACTATTGTAATGCTATCTTCGCAGGATCCTCCTCCAAAAATATCAAGACACTCCAGATTGTTCATAACAACGCTATTAGAGCGGCACTCAATATCCCAAAGTCTGAACACATTAGCACCCTCAGCAGAAACATTCATTGGCTAGTTAGAGACCACATTAATTTCAAAGTACTTGCACTCACGCACAAATGCCTATCTAACACAGCTCCCTGTTACCTGTCTAGCTTGAACGCCAAAACCCAACCAGCCAGACCCACCCGCTCAGCTTACTTAGGGCAATTGACCACACCAAAATATAAAAGACAAAAAGCAGGCGGCACTAGCTTCCCCATCATGGCAGCTAACTACTGTAACGGCATGCCTACGGAACTAAGGATTGATCCCTCATTATTGTCCTTTCGCAAAAAACGAAAAACTTGTCTCTTCACACAGGACACCAAGCTGCATCCTCCCTACCCATAAGAGTCTGTGTCCCGCCCAGCGGACGGATCATTTGCTATCCTGTACTCTTCTTTGTCAACACTCATCTTTGTACGTAGACATGGTATACACGCATTTCGCCGACCTATTTTTGGTCGTGGTACTTTTCATCGCCAGATTTTACATCGCCAGACACCCCTTTTTAATTTTTTTTATTTTGGGGGGTGTTTTGTTGGGGTTGGGGTATTATTATAATAGTAAGGTGGTGGTCTGGGGGGAACCCCCCCTCAATAAAAAAAACAAAAACAGGGTTTCTGGCAATGTAAAATCCGGCGATGAAAAGTACTGCAACCAAAAATAGGTCGGCGAAATCACATAGAACCGTAGACATTACCTTACCTTGCAACTGTTTTGTATCAGTGCACTGTATAAAGACTTAATTGACCTGTATTACTAATTATGATTTGTAACCACATTCTTAAGTCAAGCACCCAGATGCCTGAGGGTTAGGTGCACGATACAAACGTAATAATAAATAAATAAATTGCAATTCGCAACCGTGGGCAACATTTCCATTGGTGCCTGAGACAGTGTGACCCTGGGTGTTATAGATAGCCTTCTCATCTCTTGTAGACACCTTAGGACATAGGTGGCTCCTCAGTAAACAACTCCTGCAACAGCTTAGAGGGTAATCTACAGATTCCCATGCTGCCCATATATTTGTAGAGTGGTGATTGTGTCTGATTACCCCCAACAGTGTTACCCTAGAGGACAGCGTCAAAATGCTAATCATAAACTCAGGCCTGATCCTGGGTGGTAAAATCGTGCAAATGTGCAGATGATACATTCATACGCTAGGTTTTCAGATGGCCCCATTGCCTGTTATGGCACTGTGCCCCTGCTATTAGACCTTTAGTCCCTGCCTGTGACATACAATCTGTTGTAACCAGTAAACATTGGGAGCCACCCTGGCAATGTTCAGGCCAGTGATGTGTAGATGTCCAGGCAGGAGCTGCATTGGGTCATTGGTTCATTGTTTGCTTTCCCATCGTGCACTATGTCCACCATATCAATGTACAGAAGTTGTATGCAGTATCAAACAAGAATTCTGTTAGAATACTGGCATGGTTTCAAAGAAATCTGTGGATTTTAGTTTAACACAAGCATTTAACTGAAATGCAGAGTGCCCCCCAATCGGCAATCTCCTGTGCCAGTGTTGCCCGTCAATGAATGATAAGGCACCCTGAGAGACAAATGCAAAACACTGTGTCAGTGTAGCGGAAAGTTTCCCCTGCCTACTCTACTAATGACCCTATGTGGTCTCCATCTTCACACTTGCATTGTTAGTGCAAATGTTGTCCAGTGCCTGTGTATACGTCTGTGCGTCCATTTTTCCTAGCACCCTCGTTTTGGTACATTTTGCCAGGGCACTAGTTAGGGCTATTCGAGAACATCTTATTTGGAGGGTGGCCATTTTGTGAGGAAAGAATATTTTTCAGTCGATTTGATCATGGCCGTGAGCTTCAGATACAGAAACCCCAGAGTTGGAAGACACAGTCCCTGGGAAGCCAGCATGGGATCAGGCAGCTGCCGCCTTAGAGAGGTCTGACTCTAAGATGGCGATGCCACTTCTTGCAGCATCTGTTCTCTGAGCTGTGAACAAAAGCTATGTGTCTTTAGTAATGGCAGCAAATCCTGAGTGGGAAAAGGATCTGCACCTGAGGAGACCAACAGAGAACGTCTGGAAGGAGGTGTCTATACTAGGACTGACCAACCAAGAGAAGTGACGTGATAGGAGAAAATGGAAACTAAAATCAGGACACAACTTCACTAATTATCTCAATTAACCACAGTATAAAAAGGAGAGGGAGATTCCTTGTATTGTGGATTATTTGGGAGACAGGACACTGCTCCTGAAGCCCGAGCAGTGTGTGCCAAGGAATGTGAGTAGGAGGATAGGCTACTGCAGCCTAAAGAGGAAGCTGCAAGAGTGTGCAAATAGCAATGATGCCAATTTACGAACCAGTCAAATGAAGGGGCTAAGCGAGACCACAAGAGCTGTAGCTGGATGGAGGTCTGGACTAAGGGACTGAGTATTAGGGGAGATCATTTGTCCAGAGCTCACAGACAGGCAGCGAACCACACTGATATGTAGTAGGAAAAGTGAGAAGAACCCCAAGGAAGGAGAAAGCTAGCTGGGAGCCATAGCCCAGACACTGGTGGAGTAGCAAGACCACCATCTAAATAAAAAGCCTTGCTATAAAGAGAAAAACAATGGAGATCTAGATCGGGGTCTTTACACACTACAGGAAAAAACCCTAGTGGGGGACACCTCTAGTCAATAGCAGTGAGTACTCTATGGCCAAGGGGTGTAATAGCTTGCCTTCTGCATTGCCCGAGTATGTTGCAGCATCCTTTGGTATGAAGAAACTGACAGGGGGCCATCACCACTTCCTTTGGGATAAGGTCATCTTGCAGATGGCTGTCACCTTGCCCTTCTTGATAAACACACCATCCAAAAAGCCAACAGATGTCACCCAGATGAAGCTGAGATACCAAGCACGGCTGGAATCAGTGGGCAACTTGTCCACCACAAGGAACTCAGTTTTGGTTGGATTGCCTTTGAGAAAGGTATTTCCCATCCACTAGTCAGGAGTCAGCAAGAAACTCTTAAATCCGGTAGCTGTAATCTACAATACTATCTGAGTGTTACCAGGGTCATTTATTTATTTATTTATTTATTATTTTATTGTGCATTTGTAAAGCACTTATACATCAAGTAAATTGTGTTTCAAAGCACCCACAGGGCAACAGAGAGGGAACATGGGACTGAAAATCAAATATAACAATGAAAGATAGAGGCAGACCTACTAAGCCTTGTGAACATGCGGAACATGCAAATGCAGAGGGAGAGAGGAGGGATGATAGGTTTGGGGTATAAGTGCAAGGTGTACCAGGAGGGAAGTGCTAGGTAGTGTGCAGCAGTTACCTGCGTAATTGAACAAAAACAGGAGGTGAAATAATGAATATGGAGAGCCGAAGGTCGAAGTTAAATATTAAATATTTAAGGGGAGAGTGCTGATCGTTGTAGAACACCACATTTTACTTGACTTTCAGTTGAGCAAAAGGAGTGTAGGGAAATGTGTTTTTGTTAGTTGGACAAATAAGATCGAATGAAATGCACGGCCCTCAACACTGGAATCAGTGAAGCGTGATGCATGGCGTTGAAGGCCACCGACAAATCCAGCATTGCCAGCATCAAAGTCCTGCCTGTGTCTCATAGGGAGCAGAGCTCACCAATGACTGCCAGCAGTACTGCGTCTGTACCTCTGTGAGGTCTAAACCCTGCCTGCAGTGCATCCAGTAAGTTAAATTCTCCAGATCTGACTGATACAATGTTGGTACCTTGAGAAGAGGGGCTTAGGCTGTTTGCATTAATAGATCAGGAACATTATTCTGGGTGAAAGAAAGATTCATGGCATCCTGAATGATGGGAGCAAATAAAGGCCAGGTGTTCAAACACTGCAGCTTGTAATGGGCCAAAGCAGAACCAGACACTTTTCTAAAGTATATTAGAGAGAGAGAGAGAGAGAGAGAGAAAGAGAGAAAGAGAGAGAGAGAGAGAGAGAGAGGGAGAGAGAGAGAAATAAAATCATTATTCAGCACTAGCCATTAAAAAAACCATTATCGTCACAAAACAAACATAAAACTGTGACATTTCATGCACAATAATCATCCTGCATACAAAGAAAATCATATCCCAGCAGACCAACATCTGTAGACAACATCCAAAGCTTCCTTAATAAAATAAGCAGATTCAATTAAAAAAGTCTCATCACTTTTCATAAAATATGGAGGGGCCTTAACCATTGTTTTCTTAAATTAATTAAAAATGTACAGTCCATTAAAAAGTGCACAAGATCCTCCCTGCACCAAAGGCCACATGGGCACACCTTATCCAGACCTAGCCATGGCACATTTGACCTAAGCAGGAGGACATTTAACCTAGACATTAAAATGTATCTGCGGCTGCTGGCCCTCTTGATCTTGAGTAAAATAGGAATAGAGCCAGCTTTTTTAAGTGTAGGGGCATAGTGTAGTAAAGAGGAACATTTCATACATCTTACTTGGAAAGCTTCAAATTCCAGCTCCACATCTCTCTCCTTTAGAAGAGACCTCTGCTGACTGCAGGTTAACACCCCCAATGCCATTACGTCCCGCAACCCCCAACCTTTCAGTAGGTGGAGCCCATTATTATACCAGCACTTCTGAAATATATTAGCGCTGCACAAGTATATTAAGTCTGATGCCTCAGCTAACAAAAGAGGTTGACTTGTGTGAAGAATCGAACATGCTGGAGTGAGGCACACTAAAGAAAGAACACCTATTTTTATTCAGTTTACACCATTACCAATTTAAAACAGTACAATACATAGCATATCTCAGAAAGGTTAAAATCGAACAATGAAACATTAACATTTCCGAACAATATAAAACAACTTCAAGTAAAAAAGATACAAATTTCCATTCGCAATTAGAGAGGCCTAACTATTTTTAAAAAGACTGCTTTTACAAACTCACACATATCCATTATCATTAATACTTAGAAGCAACAAGATGGCTTCAGCTGTTATTGTCCTTAATAAAGTGGCCCCCAAGCCACAGCCTACCAATGACGATTAATTGATTACAGATTAACATAAAATGTAACAGACTTTCAGTATCCCCGGATCCACACACACAAAGCCTGGTGTTTGCAAGCCCGCTTCACCTCCCCCCACACCTCACTAAATACCTCTAGATACTTCTACCCACACCTCATCTATATATTTGCAGCAAAATGCAGTAAAATCCCTTCGGTGAAATGGGACTTGGTGAAAGTAGCCTGTGAGAAAAAGGGGCAGGATGAAGACTGTAAATGACCAGGAGCCCAGTTTACATTATGATGTTATTACCTGAAGTCACAGCTCCAGGGCCAGTTGTCACAGTGGCTGCATAGGATATCCAATGGAAGCTGTGCCCACATTGAGATGGTAGTCCTCGCCTCCAACTCCGGGAGGAGGACAGCATCCAGCAATCATGTTCAACAGGAAGTTATGCTTGTGTGCTGCCTTCAGGCAGGCCAGACACAAGACTGGGATTTTCTTAAATGACAGACGCAGTGTAATACACACCCATGGGGAGGTCTCCTGGGCAGCAAGCATGTCACAGCACTAATCTGTCATGTTTGTGGGGAATCCTGCAGATCCCTCAATGAAACCCTGCCTAAAGTGTCCTCCCTGGTGGCAAGGAGAGGGCAGATGGTTCCTAATTCCAATCCTGAGGGTGGTGCACTGCGGGAGGATCACCTGGGTGGAGATAGGGCCCAGGGTAGTGGGGAGATTCCATGGGAAGAGACACAGTTTTTCACATCTAATAGGGATACTCATACTGCCATTCCAGAAGACGTTATGGCTTATTGTTGTTATAATGGTTTTCAGTCTTCTGGTAACAATAGGATGGTAAAACCTAAAATTGTAACACCCAAACATATTACATCAAACAAACAAATCTTTTTTATCCCTAACCTTAAATGCACTCCTCAATACCTAGGACAGCCGAAATAATAGCAAGTGCAAGATTGCCTTCACATTTTTAAGCTCAAGCAGCAGAATTAGAGGCTCTCATAATGGCGTTAGAAGTGTGCAGGCACCAGGAAGTCACAGTGTCGGCCTACGTGATGTCTACAGTACACTATGGGCTGTCATGATGGCAGGGGAGGGGCTTCCAATGTGCTAACGGCACACCAGTGCAGCACGCCCCCCTATTGGGCAGGCTCATAGACGCACTACAACTCCCATCAGCCATAGCGGTCGTGAAGTGCCAGGCCCACATGAGGGGGGAGAACCCAGTCTCCCGGGGCAAGGAAGTCGCAGATACGGAAGCGAAGCGCGCAGCATATTTCTCTGAAATCACAGACTTTGATACCCCATCGAACACACGTATCCATGTGCGCAGTATGATTCTAAAGGAAGGTTATAATACCTTGCCAGCCACGCAGATAATGGAATTTCAGGGATTTGAACCTATAAAGGATAAAGAATTATGGGTCAAAAGCGGATGTTCAATATCCCACACAGATGTTTTTTGGTGACAAAAGAGCAGAGGTAATGATTCCAACAGCACTATTGCAGATTGTTCTCATGCAAATGCACTATCCTACTTATACGGGGTTAAGGAAGGGCTTGCAGGGGGAGTGGAGGACACGCAGCAGGTGGAGAAGAAGGCCTAGAGATGGGAAGGAGCGCACCCGGCCTAAGTGCGAGGGAGCACACGCAATCGGGGAATGTGCAGGAATGTACACGGCCAAGGACATGAGGAGCCCATGCGATCAAGGGATGTGCGGGAACGCACACGGCTCAGGAAGCGAGCATCACACAAGGAATGCAAGGGAACATACGCGGCTAAGGTCACGAGAGAGCAACGCAGTCCTAGAATGCAAGGGAGTGCATCTGGCTCCTGTGGAGAGGGCCTAGGATGAGAGGGAGCAAGCACAGCCCAGGGTGTGAGAGCGCACGCAATCAGGGATTTCAAGGATGCAAATTGAACAGGGACAGGGGGCAGGTGGTGTGGGGGGGTGGTAGCCTGGTACAGGTCACGGAGGAAACAGCAGTGCAGGGGAACAGGTCACAGAGGAAACAACAGCACAAGTGCTTGCACCAACAGCTTCTGCATCTCCATCGACTGTCACATGTGGGGTCCCACAAGGCTCTTGTGTCTCCCCCACACTCTACAACATATTCACAAAGCCTCTATTTGACAAACTCAACCATCTGGGAATTTCTTACACTAATTACACCGACGACACACAAATTCTCATACCCATCACAGGCAACTACGACACAGACTCCCAACGACTGAATGACATTTACCTCATCATCCAAGCATGGATGGCGTGACACGGTCTTTGCCTCAACAACAACAAGACTGAGCTCCTCCTAGTGGGAACCCAAGCTAGACTCAATAAACTCTGGAGCAAACTTAACACCTTCAACATTGACAGCAACAATATTAAAGTCCCAAAGATGTCAAAATGTTAGGTATTTACATCGACTCCACCGTCTTGACTCCACCATCCCGCTAGGAAGACAAATCAATGCCACAGCATCTACCATTAGTCCCGGGAGGATAGCTCAGCGGCAACATGCTCGCCTTGCAAACAAGACGACACGAAGCAACACAGGTTCAATTCCCGGGTCAGTGCTTAGTAAACCTCTGGGTATTAAGCGTGTTATAAATACGCAACTAAGACATATTCTGTAACAGTGCCTCGATGCCCCCGGGCTGTGTGAGCGCTTTAAAAATGCAAAATAAACACCATGGCTTACACATGTGAGCTCATTAACGCCTGCAGACCTTTCTTGGCACCCAACAATTGTATCAGTCTGGCCAGGGCTCTTGTACTAAGTTAGATTACTGCACTCTATCTAGGCACCAGTCAGCATAATCTGCACAAACTACAGATCTATCAAAAAACGCACTTAGAGCAGCAACCAACTTCCCTAGAAAACTCCACATCTCAGAGATGAGAAATAGTGTTCGATGGCTCTCAATCAACCAAAGAATTAAATTCAAGACTCTCTCTCTCATATACAAATGTATACACAATAAAACAACTAAATACCTCTGTGACAAACTCAAACTCAACACCACAAACAGACATCCCAGATCTTCCCACTCCAATTACCTCATCATACCCAGGTTCAAATTGCAAAAGGCAGGGGGTAAAAGCTTCCCAGTTTTTGCAGCCAAAACCTGGAATGCACTACCTCCTGACATCAGACTAGAACACTCCTACCACAAATTCCGTAAAGAGGCCAAAACCTGGCTCATTCTGAACAAAAACGAATCCTCTTTGTACCTGTCTGTGCATGTCATCAGCTCCCTTGTGAATACTCTCTATCTCATTTGCCTAAAGTGTGCAAATACTCTGTGCTTTGTGAAAAGTTGGTAAATACCCTGCTTGTAAATTGTGTGAATTACTATGCTTGTAACTGTAAATATGTATCTCTATATGTACCTAAGAAATGTGCCCAGTTGCCTCAGGGCTAGGCTTGCTACATAAATAAATACAATACAATACAATACAATACAATGATGAGAAGGGGGCACCAGGTCAGCGGGTTAAGTGGCGTTAGCAAGCTATACTCTCCCCACAACTTCCTTCCTGGCAGCCGCAGACAGAAGAGTGAGTCGTCCGTGCTCACTGTGTGCGCCGCATCCACCTTCGCGCCAAACACCTGTGTTGCTCAACAGTGCGGCATTGTCCTGCAAGGGTTTTGCCGCAGAGAGTCCGTGCCTCAGTTCTTGTAGGCGCGGATGCGTGGACATAGCAAATGTGATATGTTTTGTCGGGCAGCATCTCCTGTGGACCTGTGTCACTCAACACCACGGCCTTGTGTTGCGACGGCTTTGCCACAGAGTCCGTGCCTCTGTTCTTATAGGCACGGACGCATGGATGAAGCAAATGTGCTATGTTTTTGTTGGGCAGAGTCTCCTGCGCACCTGCATCATTCAACACGACGGCCTTGTCCTGCGAGGGATTTGCCACAGGGGGTCTGCACCTCGGTTCTTATAGGCGCAGATGCGTGGACATAGCAAACATGCTGTGTTTCATTGGCCAGCGTCTCCTAGGCACCTGCATCGCAGGGGGTCTGTGCCTTAGTTCTTATAGGCATGGACATGTGGACATAGCAAATGTGCTATGTTTCGTCAGGCAGCGACTCCTGCACACCTGCGTTGCTCAACACTGCAGCCTTGTCCTGCGAGGGTTTTGCCACAGAGGGTCCGCGCCTCGTTTCTTATAGGCGCGGACCCGTGGACGTAGCAAACCTGCTACGTTTCATCAGGCAGCGTCTCCTGCATCTCTCAACACCATGGCCTTGTCCTGCGAGGGCTTTGACGCAGAGGGCATGTGCCTCAGTTCTTATAAGCGCAGACAACTGCAGTTAAACTGAGTGGTAAGAAGGTTTGGAACTACATTGGAGATGTTAAGCACTACCGAGGTGAGACCTCCTCCCTCCCAAGCGAAGACGATTTGATGCAAGAAGAAGAACAAGACAAAGAAGAAGAAACACAACCACAGCTAACCCGCTCCAGGACCAAAGTTAGGGAAGGACAATACGCAAACCTAGATTAGGCACATTGGGCCTAATCACGAGTTGGGTGGTAACCCTGAAAGGCAGCGGTAATGGTGTTACCACCACCTTTAAGGGTCCACCCAATCTCGAGTCTGGCATGTTTACCCCCAGATCAGAGCTGGGGGTAAACATGCCAAAATAATTCCCATTTTTGGGCCAATTACCGCTGGCGGTATTATGGCGCAGTAATTGCACCAAATATTTCCCAATGGGGAGTAAAGATTAGCACCCAACCCGTAATCCGGCCATAATATCACCGGACGGGTGGTCCTAATGCAAATAAAGTTGGGTGTTATCCCAGCTAGATACCTCCCAACTCATGATCAGGCCCATTATCTTTTCCTTACAATATGTGTCCATCGCGAAAGTACAGATTGTCAGTGATGTATGGTCCCCAATTAACATATGTCCTTTAAAGAGTATTTAATTAGATTTGTGATACAGTCAGAAAAAAAGCGGATGATTCCTTCAAGGTTTTTTTTCACGCCTTTCTGCTTTATGTGGGTAAGACCTGCCCACAGATTACCCACGGGGACCCATCCATCATTGACTTACTCAGTGATTCAAGAATCCGTATAGTGTGGGAGCGATTGCTCTATGCAGAACTCGCCCAATACCATAGACATAGAGCTTAACCTAACACACAATAACCTCATAACAACACATTTTTTAGGCTTTTCAGGTGAGTTTTACAGACCCCTGGAGCAACGCAAGAAAATGCTCAGGGCCTCATCACGAGTTGGGGGGCAGTAGCGCTATTACCACTGCATTTAAATGCTGTCCCTATCATGGTTTGGTTGGTAAATTGGCATTTTACCTCCAGCAAAATGCTGGAGGTAAAAATTGACACTTTTTGACGCTATTACTGTTGGCGGTCCCCTATGGATCCAATGGGGAATGGGGATTTACCACCCCCCGCAACTCAGGTTGTGGCGCAAATTGCGCCAGACTGATTTGCGGTAACGCAAATTGCGTTGAGCAGTGTCCCGGAGCAATTAAGGTCGGGACACCGCCCAACTTGTGATGAGGTCCTCATTAATAAAATGGGAAATGTAATTTGAAATGTTGTGATAATGTTTTTTGTCTTCTACTGTCTCTACCTCTATACCCTCCTTGCTCTACGAAAACTGTTATTTTCACATTCACAAACTTCAACCCCTACTAACGTAACCCCTATACATGCCATCACGGAAGCCATATCTGTGCAGGCGATAAGCACTGCTAAAGAAGTAAAGAGACTAAGGCACAGTGCAGACATAGACTTCAGCCAGGTACATTCCTATCTAACTGATTCAGCCCGTATTTCAAACAACATGGGGTATAAACACATGGCCATGGTAGGCAAGAAAATTACTGGAGGGATCTGTTATGTCTGGTCTCTCATCCCCTATGCCATTAGTGCATCCAGGACATTCGTAGCAACTGAAATTCCAAAGGTCTGAGCACAATGCCTCATTCTTTTATCACTCTGTACGACAAGAGGACGATTCCAAGGGAGACGAGCCACACTAAAATGGATTTCCAGAAAGAATTTCCCATATGAAGATAGTTACATCAAGACTCAAGAAATTATGGAGGGTTATTGGAGTACAGGCAAAACCATACAATATGTCACAGAAGGCCGCAAAAGGGAGAAACAAAGGTAGTGAAGCACGAAAGGAGTTACCATGCCCCAAGACAGGACCAAGGGAGATAGGAGGAATGCCAGGATCCTGGGGATGACCGCAGATGCTAGGGCATGGACAAGTGTACATAGCAGATGGGTGGAATGAAGGAGTGGTTGGGAGCAAAGCACATGTGCTCCTAACAGTTCCAGTGGATGTAGTTCAAAGGGATAACAACAATTGCCTCAAGGAATGGGTAGCAAATGCAAACCTGCTCACATGGGTAAGAAACAAAGCATGGCCCATGCCCATCATACCAATTTAAGGTGCTTCTTTGTGTTTCCAGAATGATGGTCCAGTAAAGGTTGGAGAGAACAAGGGGTGTAAGCAGATCTCGGAGGTACCAGGCATGAAGGTCTGAACCACAGTGCTTATGGACCACTACAGGGCCTGCAGGTCGAGGGCATACCTGCAACTGCCACCCAACTGGGGAGGAATATGTTCACAGATACTGTTGAACACACTAGCATTGGTAGTGCTCCAAAAGGACATACAAGCAGACGGAAAATGGATACTCGCCAAAGAAAGAAAACCTCTGACAGGCAGACTAGAGTGAAAAGAGGGAACTATGCATCATCCAAAATGGAAGAGGCCCTTGATGCGATATCACCAGAGCACAGACTGTTCTTTGCGTCCATCGTTCCAGCAGTCCAAACTAGTGCAAATGCCAAATGGCATCAAATAATGCATTGGGAGTTGTTGCAGAGGATAAATTCAACTGACAAAGAGTTCAATGTCATCAAGGAAGAGCTGCGAGCAGTGACATTAATGGCTCTCCAGAATAGATATGTTCTGGACCTTCTAATGGCCATGGATGGAGGCGTTTGTGCCAAGATCGGGTCTTCTTGCTGTACATTCATTCCTGCCCATGGTGAAGACAATGGGCCTCATTACGAGTTTGGAGGTAGCCATGCCGCAAACTGGGTATCGGGTCCGGGTTCCAGGAATAGGGAATTACCGGGCCATTCTGACTTTGGAGGGCCCAGTAATCCCCTTTCCCGGGACCCGGACCCGGTACATCCCCATTCCCATTTGAGCCCCGTTAATTATGGGCCCGTTGTTAGCATCCTAGTCTGCTAGCAGGTCCCCCTAAGGACGCCTGGTCTGACCAGACGTCCTCAGCGGGACCCGCTGCAGACCTCGTAATGAGGCGGCACGGAATGAACGGTGCCGGTCCCTTACCGGCACCGTTCATTCCACGGCCACCTAATGTGTGATGAGGACCAATGGCTCTGATAGAGGTCATTAACCGGTTATCAGAGCTGCATGCTAAGAAGGAGTCAGAAATGAATACTGTAGGAAAGGATGAATGCTGACTGTCATATATATTTTCATGGATACGAGCATGGATGGATAACAGACTGAAGGTACTAATAGCAGCCCTGGTACTAGTGTTGTTCATCTTTTGTGTCATCAGAATAGCCATCACGCAATGCAAAAAGACCACTGAAAAGACCATTGTGATGTAAATATTGGTAGACTTAGAGACTGAAGAAGATGAAGAGACAAAGATGCGGAATACTTTGAAATCACAACTGACGCAGTGCCCTCTTTTCCCGGCAGGAATGGTGATCAAGTTCCTATTCAACACCTGTGACTATTGGGGAATATGGGTTTGGTGCAACCCTGGCGGAGTCTGTAGTTACCTGACATGGAGTATGGACCACCATGCAAAGTACCATGGACATCTCAGAGGGATAACGAAGGTTTGGCTCCTGTAATTACACGTGAACAGAGAGAGTTGTGCAGTTAATGTGGTCAACTCATTGACCAGAGAGGGGTTTGAAGACAGAGCCCCACACGACTCTCAGCCCAAAGACTGAGACACGAGACACGAGACATGTACCTCACTCTTAGGTCCTTCACTGCCATCGTCGATTTATTGCAGATCTGAGAAACGTTACTCTCTCAGACAGCCATACCCAGTCGATGATCTGGAGGAGATGGAGATGCCATAAATCGAACAAGTCAACTGACCGCAAATCAACATATCAGTGATGTCCTAACTGACATCACGACGTAGCTGCACTTAGAAGTACATAGCCATCCATTCACAAAGTTACACAAACATGCATTTGTTTATTGTATACAGACACGAAACACATGCTTATGACTCACGCGGGTAGATGACAGACACACATACATATCTCTATATATAGTCCCATTCTTTGCCAAAGCTGTACAGCAAGACGCTAAAGTATATGTATACCAAGCTTGTATATGCTTGACTGCCACTAACATGGAAAAGGCATAAGGACAAATATGGAAACCACATGCCCACTGAAATGAATGAGGAAGGGGAGACAGGCCTCTAGTAAATGGAAGGGCTTGCATGATCGCTGCAGCCAGAGGCAAGAAGAAACGATGCACCCAGCCAAGGAAGAGTGGAGACAGAAAGATCCTGGTTACCAAGACGATAAGTCACTTGCGAGAAATTTAGACTAAAATACCCATAATTACAGGCAAGAGAGCTCTATTCTATGCTCTCAACACACATCACCAGCAGAAAAGGTCAATGCCCATTCCATCAAGGTGGACGGGGAGAAGCTGATCCTACCAAATCAGAGGTGGAAAGATACAAGTGTTTGCCACAAACTGCCAACTGAATGCACTCTGCCAGGCTTAGGTGATCAAAGATGGCAACATTAGGGAACACACAGTCTTTCCATGTTCATTCTTATCGCCTTGAAAAGGTACACTCAGCCTGGTAATCATCCAGGGTCCGAGGGCTGGGAAGACCCACTCTACCCAATCCAGAGTCACATTTCACATGAAGATACAATATGTTGCAGGAGCAAGTGGTCTTCCAGCGACCCTGCAACATTGTTGATTGAAACATGAAGTGGTGGTCCCAGGAGGAGCCACCAGATATGGAAACCCAGTAGGAGAACTAACCCTTAAAGAAAGTGTATATAGCTCGCCTAAACTGACCAATGTGAATGCCTGATAGGTTTTAAGAAGGGAGCTTGCTTTTGTGACATCATACCTGGATAAGACCGGGTGACACATGCGCAGAAGTCGAAAACCCTGGAGAATTCACGTTTTTCTAGTGTAATCCCTGTTGTTTATTAGATAATGAAGACAGAAAACTTTGTCCCATGACTGAGTCTTATGTTCTTGCTGTTGGGAGTTTTTGATGGGCCCGAGGGTCTATCTGATGGTAATTGGGGTGACTGCTATTGAGCCCCTTCTGTTACTTACAAGTGGCTGCAGAGGGATGGTCACTAAGACCTTTCGGCACTAAACCGCCTCATCCCGTGGTGGCCCGTGGTAACCGATGCCTAAATCCACGTGAGGGGAAAAAGAGAAGAGGCCGCCTTTGGAGCGAATCCCTGCCTGCTTCCTGTGGGACGCCTAGCAGACCGGATGGCAGAGTGGCAGGTTGTGGGAGAGTTGATGTCTGAGGGGCTTCAGCGAACCACGGAGTGTAAGTATAGTGTGAGAAACCAGACAGTGTTCTCCCAATCACTCCCTCAAGATCTTCCATTCAGGTGGCCAGGGAAGGGCCATCGCTTTTGGATCCAGACCATGGGGGTGGACAAGTGAGGGAGGAGGATGGGGAATACCTGAAGGCGTTACATGGTATTTTCCCAGTCCAAAAGACGCCCTAATCTATTCTCCGTCAGCTTATGTGGGATGTTTACAATCACACCTCATCTCCCCCTCCCCATTTTTGACAAAATACTGAGACGAGGAGGAGGCCACTAAAATCCATGAAGATTACCCATAGGAATAACATGGGGAAGGTAAGGACAACTGACCATAGAAAGGCAGGCAGAGTCAGGCACCCAATAGTGACTGCTCCCACCTGACTCCACTTAACAAGATGGTTCCCTAGAAAAGTTGTGGTCATGAACAGGTGAATGAGCGAGCTGGGGAAGCACAGTGGACCTGAGAAGCCGAGAAGCTGGGAGCTGCAGAAAGAAGGATCCAGAGGAGCGCGACGTGCTGTAACGCTGCCCTGGTGTGCATAGAGGGCTGCAGCGTGTTGGAGGAGCTGTGCCTCTGCAAGCCGGAACAAGGCAACTGGCCCCTGCTGGCAGAGTCTGTGCAAGTGCTTGTTCCCTTGGGCCATGTACCCTGAGACCCTGACCTCGACCCACAGCATCCCGGAGAAACCGCTGGCCAGCGTTGCGCTACCCAGTGAGTTTCACATGAGAGAGAGAGAGAGAAACTCGGGAGCGTGCGGGTGGCTGGAGCGCAGAAGAGAAGGAGGGCAAGATTAAACGCAGATTTTGAAAACGGCATGAAGCGAAAAGCAGTAGTGAGAAAGAAAGCAAAAGAAAGAAAGCAGATGAAAAAATGACTCGTCTCGAGCTGAGGTGCATCATCAGCCCTTCCATGCATTCAAAGTCTGTCTCCCCTTCCTCATTCACTTCAATATTCCTATAGGTTCCATATTCATCCTTGTGGCTTTCCATCTTAGTGGCAATCAAGCATGTGCAAGCTAGTATACATATACGTTGCGTCTTGCGGTTCAGCTTTGGTGAAGGATATGAACATATATAGAGATATGTATGTGTGCCCCTCATCTACCTGCATGAATCATGAGCATGTTTTTCGTGTCTATATGCAGCAAGCTAATGCATTTTCGTGTAACTTCGTGAATGGATGGCTATGTACTTCATGTCTAAGTGCACCTACATCATGATGTTAGTGATGACGTCATTGATTTCTCGATTTGTGGTCAGTTGACTTGTTTGATTGATGACATCTCCATCTCCTCCATATCAACGATTGGGTATGGCTTGAATGGCTGTCTGAGAGAGTAACGTTTCTCACATCTGCAATACATTGATGATGGCGGTAAAGGGCCTAAGAGTGAGGTGTATCTGTCGTTTCTCTGTTTTCGGGCTGAGGGTCATGTGGGGGTCATGAGGGTCATACTTGGACCTCATACTTGGACCACCATCTTCAAGACTGTTGCTATTGTGAACTCACAGAATGGCATTAGATCCTCACAATGCTATTGGAGGTGCCAGGGTTTATTTTCTATATTTGGGAGTCATAATTTTATATAAAATATTAAAGAATTTTCTTGGTTGATTTGTGGCGTCAATGATTTACCTAGTGAAGTAACATTGTATTGCGCTCTTGATGGTTCTGGTGTGCCCTTTTCTATGTATTTTTCAGTGAATTGATTCGAGAAGATTGTTGCGTTGGTGTTTTAGGCTTAAGCCCATTCTTTTCATGTTTGCAAAATCTTAGTTGAATCATTTGTTGAATACTTTTACTCCTCACTTGGGTATTTTCACTTTGAATGGATCGTTAACAATAAGAATGCAGGGAACATTAAAAAAAGTAAGTCAGGCAGAATCTCTGGTTGTGCGCTTATTGACTGATTTATGTTCCATTGAGAATTACATCTTGTTCAAGTGGTCAATATCTAGGTTCTTAATTTGTCACGTGGCCATTGCTTTACGCTGTGTTCACAAGATATATTTGAGGGCTTGGTTGTGATGAATGTTTATTTTGTCGGTGACAAGGGCTGGATGGTTAGGTTCTTTGGCTCTATATTATGCGTTAGCAAAAGGTTTAGCACGTGGCATAGCATATGTTTGGGGCCCTTTATGAGAGGGTTGAACCAGAGTGCTGAGCTGTTCTTCATGAAGTCTGTGGAAGCTGTACTCTCAAGCACATTCACTCAGAAACTAATAGGAGAATGTAGAGGCTTGTTTGTTCAGGTGGTGAACGAGGCCAAGAAATTCCCGGATAAAAGATTTGTCAAAAGTTAGCTTTGCAACATATTACTGCTGACACAATAGACATATTTGGGTTGGGATTTCAGAGAGTGACCATGCATTCAAAGGAGGAGAAAGCTGATGTTAAGACTTTGGAATACAGAGTGTTTTCTGTATATAACAAAGGTACTTCACCTCCCAATTATGTATGCATGTTTTTAAAAAGGATTTTGAAGCCCTTGGGATCTAGTTAATCTATGTGGTGGGGCTGTCTCCATATCATGTTTATGCATGGGAAATCATCTGTGCCTGTGTTTTTGTTAAAAGTGTGTTGAGTAATCTAATTTAGAGGATTGATGTAGTTTTTTGGGGATGTGCTTTGTTAATTCCAAATTGATTGTTGGCTGACTGTAGGTTGACTGGTGTTTGTAAAGTTTTGATTGTGGGAATGCATTCAGTGTTGAAGGTGTGCCTGTGCCAATATCAGTTTCATAGTCAATGTCTCAAGAGTTTCTGCATAAGATTACCTGACTTTGCATGGTTGGTAACAGTTATTGGATTTTGATGTCTGTCTGACAGCTCTGGTCACGTTTGGTGGCCGTAGCATGTTTCAGGCAGCATATCACAGCAGTTTCACTGTATTTAGCTCATGGAGATTTGACTGCATTTTACTGTGGTAAATTTAGGTTTTAAAGTTAGTTTGGTACTCTCTGATGGCCTGAAATATTTAATCTTGCTAACTGGCTGTCTTGAAGGTGTCACTTGTGTAGTCTTGGCTAGGCCCAACCTCACAGGAGTTGGTGCTTTCTCGGTAGGGTACATTGTGTGAATGGGGCCATCACATATCCTGCGTCCGTTGGCTTTTAGTAGATTCAGTGCCATGGTGGCCATATCATAGTGGTGTGATCTGGCTTTTATTTTGGCTTGCCTTTACACTGAGTGTTGTTTTTGGTCTTTTTATTTTTTATGTTTAATTGTTTATATGGACTCAGTGGTCATCTGTGCAATACTACACACAGTATTGAATGATATATGATTTTTTACCTGTCTCTGCTTATTCACAAAACACTTTCTTATCTGGTGGCTGCCTCCGAAATTATTTTGTTTTGTTGCAAAAAGTTGTGTCTTGTCAACTCAAATAATAAATAAATGTTGTGATGAACTCAAATAAGCCACGCAGAGGAATATTTCAAAAACATTTGACACAAACAACATCGTATAAGGTAAAAGCCTGTGAAAAATCATCCATGCACTTCCACCCATCCATCCATCCACTCACCAAACCATGAATCCAACCATTAACCTAACCACCCAGGTGCTCACTGCCACATCACCATGCACACAAACTGAACTACCATCGATTAGCAAAAAATTACATTTGCCCCATAAACAAAAAACACACTCACCTGTCCACCCACCTTCACAAGGCGCGCGCGCGCACGCACGCACGCACGCACGCACGCGCACACACACACACACACACACACACACACACATCCATTCATTCACTCACCCACCCATATATCCACACAATACCCACAAATACAACTTCATCTATTATTCCTTACATCCATAAGCTCATCTACAAAACCACAAAAACCTTCAAAAATGTATTCCTCATTCATCCTTGAGGCCATTAACCGCTAAATGTTCTCTGGTAGGCATGTCATAGCATCTTCCTAGATGACTGGCCAGAATAATATTCTTCATGGCGGAATGTAGCTGAGGTGTTAAGGCTTGTTCTATTTTTGACTTGAGCGTTTCACTTTTCAGCCAAAGTGCAAAGGTGCCTACAACAAATCTGGAAGGGATGAGTCTGATTCTGTGTATGTGTGTTTGTGTGCATGTGTGTGCAGGTGTATATGTTTGTGTGTGTGTGCACATGTGTATGCTATGATGCTATGCAAAGTGGTTCTGTTAAGATCTATGGCCCTCATTGTGAGTTTGGTGGTAATTTGATGGTAAATACATCACATAACCAGCAAACCCGTTTACTGTTACCACCCTGATCTTACCATGGGATCATAAGTGGTGGAAGAGCATTGTAAATCCCCACATGTCTAGGCATTGATTTAGGTCATAAAGAAAGGTCTTCGAACATGCACGTTATAGTGCCCTGTTCCTGGTGGTCATCATTGCCCTCTAGTGCTTGGGTTCTTGACGCCTCATCACTTATAACTTGTGGCATGGCCACAGGCAGTACCCATTCCTCAGGAATGCCTGTTCCCTGACCTTGGGGAGGGAGCTCAATGGCTTCTTTTGGAGTCTTCTCTTCCTTCCTGAAGAATGATGACAGTACTTTAGCACTTTTGATATCTTTTGATATCTTGCGCCACTTGTTTTTTTCTTTGCCGGTTCTGTGCTCCCGACGGTCTTATTGGGTTCGACATTGCCAGTACTTTCAAATGCCTGAAGTAAAAAAAATAGCCAGAAAGTATGGCCCAGTTAAAACATGTTGCAATATTCTTGCTAGGAATAATCCAAACTCCCCAAAAACGTTTTTAAAAGTCGTCTCAGTTTAAATGATGCATTGATTGGCAAGCAAAGCCGTGGTAAGGAGGCTCAATTCTAAAGGTGGTGAGTTGAAAGTGGGCCAAATTTGGAGAGGCTACCTCATGGCCATACCTTCTTAAACACAAAACATTTGTAGTATTTGGCCAAATACGATGTATGACAATTTCTCTCAACTTCTTCACATGAATGTTTTCCTGTTAAGCAAGCCTACAAAGTAAGAGGAACCCAGCATCAAGTCCTACATACAAACCTGAAAAGTTTATAAACTATTGTAGTGGAAGATGGTAGTAGCTCAGCGCAGAAATGGTAAGTCTGGAAAAAGGTGAGTAGGCCTCACAAGGGAAAACAACCTGTGACCCTACACTCCTACCACTGGCTGACAGGTCATAACATATCTTGTAACTTTATGAAAGAAAATCATCAAATGGTCTTGGCCTTGTTAGAATATGTACACCTTTAATTTCATTCAGTACCTCAATATGCGAAATAGATTTTGATTAGGAAAGCGAAGGTGACACTGCATATGATATGATATTTTATTTATATTGCGCTCATACACGTGTTTCAGAGGGCGACCAAGTAAAGGGAGGGGAACAGGGGAGAACAAAATATGATCTTTCTAGGCCCAGTGACATTAAGAACGTGCAAGTGCATGGAAAAGGGAAGAGGGGGAAAGTGCGTGGAGGGGGAGAAGTGGAAAGTGCGGACAGAGGAGAGAACAGAATAAATAATAAGTGGGATAAATAAATAAGTGCAGACAAAAAGGTAGTGCAGCCAGACACGTGGCAATTGCATGATTAGTCAGATAGGGTATATCTGATAAGTGCAGAGGAAGAGTGGGGGACTGTATGGGTACAGATACAGATCCCAGTGCCAAGGGTGGCCAGAGGCAGTGCAGGAGGTAGGCAGGGTGCACAGGTACCTGGGCCCGAAGGACAGAGGGTGGACAGGTGCACGGTGCCGAGAGAAACAGATCAGCAGGGGAGAAGGGGGGCAAAGGCAGAAGCAAAGAGGAAGGTCTTGAGGTGCTTCCGGAACCGGAGATGGTTCTCCTCAAGTTTCAGGGTGGCCGGGAGGCTGTTCCAAAGGGAGGCCCCAGCTGACGACAGAGATCTGCCCCCAGCATGTTTCATTGAAAAACGCCCGACCCTGAGGGAATTAGACATAGAGGATCGAAAGGCTCGAGAAGGGAGGTAGTTACAGAGGGATAGTGGAAGGTATTTCGGTCCCAGGCCCCAGAAAGCCTTGTGGACAATGCAGAGGGTTTTAAATGTAATCCTTGTATCCACTGGGAGCCAATGAAGGGATTTCAGAGCTGGAGAGATATGATCCCAGGTCTTGAGGCCAAGGACAAGTCTCGCAGTCCTGTTCTAGATTAGTTGTAAAAGGCGGAGAGTCGAGGCAGGTAGATTTAGAAAGAGGCCGTTACAATAGTCCAGCCTGGAGGGAAACAGGGCTTTGGAGACTGTGAGCTTGTGGGGGAAGGAGAGGAAAGACAGAGTACCTCTAAGCAGGTGCAGTACGGAGTTTGACTTTTTAGAGACGTCAGAGATGTGTGCGGAGAAGGAAAGTGTGGAGTCAAATATGATATGGGAGACACATATCATCCACCTTCGCACCACTATAATATTGCACAGTTTGACACGGTCAGTCGCAGGAGGACATAAAGGAAAAGCAATTGAGATTCGACACCTGACCTACCATTACTTTCACACAACTTTTAGCAGGCCATGAATGAACCCAATGAGTTATCTGAGTTATCTGACGGGGCGTATGAAGGCCGGAAGGTGAATATTAGAACCCTTATTATGGCTTCACAGCATTGTAAACTTGTCTGAATGTGCATTCACTGCACAGATCAGGTATCCAGTAAAACAGTGCCAACATTCAACCTGATCATGAGAATAAACACATCACATAAGGCAAGTGCTTCCGGTGGACATGTACTCACTTGACTAGATGTTAAGCTTCCTTTAAGCTTCACTTGCTGGTGCCGTTTTCTGGATCCGGGGTAGAGGGCCTTTCCCTGGACAAGAGGAGAGGAAATAAACAGAAATGAGGAGGGAAGAAAAATTAATATAAACAGGAGGGTGAGAGAGAGTAGTGCAATTAATAAATGCACAAATATAAACCTATTGTCAAATGGAAGAGGCAGACCTATTAATATATTCAAAAGGGTGGCCAAGAAAAAGTAGATGGGGAGGAAAATGGGTAAGAAATAGAAAGGGAGAGATACGGGCACATGCCAGGAAAAGTGGGCCACTTTTTTGCCCAATGTGTGCCAACTTGATGAGTTATTTCACTAAGCAGGTAGTAGTTTTGACATTGCAGCTGAATAAAAATTCTTTAAATTGCATTACAGTTTATCAAAACTAGTCAAACAGCCGCATTTGGGAACTAGTCAAGCAGTCTGCCGCCCTCTTTAATCCATTTTGGTTATTTCAAAATATTTAATCCCGACCGTCCTTCCACCTACTCGTATCTCCACCCGCCATTAAACTTGGTGCTTACATAGAGCGATACATTAGGCGTTCAGATAAGCATATGGGACATACTAGAAGTGTGTATATACACAGACTGGCAAAGCCTCACCTCATGGTACTAGATGTGGCTACATCAGGCGTGGAAACAAGCAAATGAGACATAATAAGTGTCTGAGTATACAGACTGGCAAAGCCTCACCTCATGTTACGGGGGGCTACATCAAGCATGCAGACAGACATATGAGACATAATAGGAGTGCGTGTATACACTGACTGGAAAAGTCTCACCTCATGGTATGGGGGCTACATCAGGCGTGCAGACAAGGATATGAGACATGATAGGAGTGGTATACACAGACTGGCAAAGCCTCACCTCATGGTACAGGGGGGGCCACATCAGGCATGCAAACAAGCAAATGAGACATAGTAGGTGTGTGTATATACAGACTGGCAAAGCCTCACCTCATTTTATGGTGGGCTACATCAGGCGTGCAGATAAGCATATGGCAAATACCAAAAGTGTGTGTATACACAGACTGGCAAAGCATCACCTCATCGTACAGGGTGTGGCTACATCAGGCTTGCAAACAAGCAAATGAGACATAATAAGTGTTTGTGTATACAGACTGGCAAAGCCTCAACTCATGTTACGGGGGGCTACAACAAGCATGCAGAAAGACATATGAGACATAATCGGAGTGTGTGTATACACGGACTTGCAAAGTCTCAACTCATGGTATGGGGGCTACATCAGGCATGCAGACAAGCATATGAGACATGATAGGAATGTGGGTATACACAGACTGGCAAATCCTCACCTCATGCTACAGGGGGGGCTACATCAGGCGTGCAAACAAGCAAATGAGACATAATAGGTGTGTGCATATACAGACTGGCAAAGCCTCACCTCATTTTAAGGGGGGCTACATCAGGCATGCAGATAAGCATATGGGACATACTAGAAGTGTGTGTATACACAGACTGGCAAAGCCTCACCTCATGGTACAGGGTGTGGCTACATCAGGCATGCAAACAAGCAAATGAGACATAATAAGTGTGTGTGTATACAGACTGGCAAAGCCTCACCTCATGTTACGTTGGGCTACATCAAGCATGCAGACAGACATATGAGACATATTAGGAGTGTGTGTATACACAGACTGGCAAAGCCACACCTTATGGTACAGGGGGCTCTACATCAGGTGAGCAGACAAGCAAATGAGACATAATAGGAGTGTGTGTGTATACACAGACTGGCAAATTCTCACCTCATGGTATGGGGCCTACATCAGACATGCAGACAAGCATATAAGACATACGAGAAGTGTGTGTATACACAGACTGTCAAAGCCTCACCTCATGGTACAGGGGGGGCTACATCAGGCGTGCAGACAAGCAAATAAGACATAATAGGTGCATGTGTATACAGACTGGCAATGCCTAATCTCGTGGCGGCTGCCATAGTACTGATGTATTGATATGAAATGCATGCAGGTTCAACATACAGTGAAAATAACATTATTGCAGGCTGAGTACATGGGGAATATGGCAGTTCAAGAATAGTGGGGAATCAAGTAGGCTTGTTTCGGGTACATTGAGTGAGAGAAAAGGAGTTATGAGCAGGCAGAACCTCAGCCAGATGGATTGCGGCTGCCCTCACAACCAGCTCCATGGGAAATAAGAGTTTGTGGGAGAAGGGGATTGCTAGAGATGCTCATAAAAGGTTAGCGTAGCAGGGATGACCTATGTAGGGAGAGCATTCCATTTATACTGCACACCAGCAAAGGCACACTAGTGTGGCTGGGACTCAGATGGAAGTGCACGCCATGATAGTGTCCGATAGTCATTTTAAAGAATCAATGGTAACTAGGGAACGATTGCAGGGTAAAGTACATTTCCGAGAATGACAAAAGTTAACCAGTTATGCCACAGGTACCTTCTTCAATCTTTTGTTCCTTCTGCTGGACGGCTCACTGCTGACTGGCTGGTTGGCTTCTAAAACGGTCCTGGCTTCAGTCCTGCTGCTGCTGCTGGAGGGGTCACAGCTACATCCAAAAGCCGACACCAACAGCAGTAATAATAATAATTTTGCATTTATATAGCGCTACGAACCCTCAGGTATTTGAGCGCTGCTAATTATTACCCACGGTGTGTGGTGCTCATTTATCGACCTCAGAAGGATAAAAGGCTGAGTTTGACCCTGCCGGGATTCGAAACTGCGTTAGCAAACTGCACAGATTTCAAAGCGAGCGCTCTACTCGCTGTGCCACTTGACCAGCACAAAAGGATTTATAGTCATTTCATCGACAGTCAAAGCATCTAATGCCATATCATCTAAAAAAAAGCATCTAATGCATTTAAAAAAAATAAAATTAATAGGGGGATTCCCCCCAAACCCTTTTTTAACCTTTAAAACCCATGTTTATTAAACTAAACCCTTTACCATCTAAAAAAATGCATTAGATGTTTTTTTTAGATGGTATGGCTTTCGATGCTTTGTTTGTTGATGCAATGACCGGATACGGCACGAAAGTAGAGAAAATGGTGACTCGGGGAATGCATGTCACATAACGTGTCACATAACGTGAGCACATCAGAGGCAGCGCCAGCCCCTGCTGCCCTACTCGAGTAATCATGCACAGCCCAATGCAATGGTGCCTGCCCCAAAGCAAATGAGCCCCAGGGCAATTCGAACCGCACCAGGGCAGGCAATTGCACCCCTGTCACAGGCCTGTCAATTTGTATCAGCAAAGTGTGGAAGCAACATAAAAAGGTAAGATTTACTTTCTAAGGAGAGAGATCCTCGAGGAAGCGGGAGATTCGAATCCCAGTAGCAGTGGAAGAACCGGGACGCTGAGAGCACCAGGAGCGGGATGCTTGCCTGTCGGCAGAGGCGTTCCCAATACCTCTGTGGAGAATGGCAAACCGAGAGAAGCAAGGGGCGTCCAGCCAGATTGGAAGGCTGGGGCGCATGGAGAAGTCGAGATGCGCCGCCCAGAAGCAGGGAACCGCTGAGGAGTTGCTGCAGTCCCTGGAAGCAGCAGAAGGAAGCTGAAAAGGCTTGAAGCACCTGCAGACAACCAAAGACCACAATTAAGCTCTCCAGAGGGATCAGGGAAACTGGGACAGTTGGTGAGACAGCTAAAAGGAGGAAGGAATGCAAAGGACAGGTCGGGGATCCACCTCAAGACATATGCCTCAGAAGAGATCTTCACAGTCATAGTACCTGGCAGCCCAGAGAACCAGATAGATGTAATTTGTGGAGAACTGGGTGTGAATTTGGAACCCACAAGCCACAATACTAATTCAGTCCTCCATGAAATTCTTCATAGTCACAGTGCCTGGCAGGCAAGTAAACCAGGTGAACAGAATCCTAAGAGAAACAAGTGCATGTCTGGGACCCGCCCCCATAGAGACAATCAAGGCCTCCAAGGAGATCCTCACAGTCACTGGAACTGTTTCCCGTCTATTTGACATCAATGGTCAGGGGAAACTAGAGCACGCTGTTGACATTATTCATAGCATCATATATGACTTCAATGATGACCTCATTGGTGGCATCACTGGGAACTACCAGTTATTGTGAACAATTCCCAAGCTCCCTATCACGGCATAAGGAGCATACTAACACATATATAATATACCATGTCATTTCTTTATGCATAATGAAGTGAATGGAAACAAATAATGATAGATTTCATTTAGAAAGTAGTTCAAAGTAGTTCTGCGCAACAGGTTGCACTGAGGGTTGCATGGCTTTCCACAAACTCTCCATTTCAGGGGTTTGATGGCGTTAAACAAGCACCTTTCTGACACTTCAAATAATGTTTTTTTCACTGAATGTCAAAGGTGTTATTGCACAGAAGTTATTGTCACTTAGCCAAAGTTTTTCACAGAATATTCATTTATAGTTATATATAGGAGCTGTCAGATCCACCCCTACAGAAAGAAACACTTTTATACAGCCTATAAAGGCCCTCATGGCCCGGCACACTTGTATATGTCGACTTGTCTCTGCCTGCTTTGACGAAGTCCTATGCTTGAGACTAGAGGATGGGACTGGGGACCACTACCTGCTCTGTGATGTAGGCACCGGAGGAGGCATATGGTGGATTCCCTAGAACTTCTGTAGCCTCCTGTGCCTTTTCCAAACTTTGGTTCATGAACAATCCCGGCCAGACAAAGTTATTGCACAATGCAAACTATCACGCCCCGCCCACGCTGTCACAACCGCTGGCGTCCATGGAACATAAAATACATATGAAGAGAATTGGTTTCTTGAGAGGCAAAAGTCCACAGCTGACACTCACGCCGTCCCTTGTGGACTCTGGTTATTACCCTTTCGATCCATTACTATTTCTGGAGCCCAAATTGTTACTTCGTTACAAAGTGAAGGACAAGCTGCCACTCACAAGAATCAATGGTGACTGCAGTAGTCCGCACTGTGAAAACAAGATGGCAGGCAAAGCAGCAATAACCTTAGCTGACGGAAATGCAACGCAGAGTACCACCCTATTAGTATCAGGTGCTTAAATTGTAATCCCAATCACAAGGTATGTGCCTATGCTACACATGCCAAGACACTTCCACCAATTTTGCATCACGCGGCACCACTAAACAGTGACATAAAAGGGTACAGGAAGTAGAAGGCAGTGTGGGAGACAGGAGTGCAGTGAGGACGCAGAGAGTATGGTTTGGTGGAGCAGAAATGCACAATTGTCTACCTGCCTTTCACAATTGATCACAGGGAAGGAAACACATTAGGATGCACACATCCAGATGCCTTTTGTGAATCAACCACAACTTTTTCTGGCCACATGAAGTGTTACACGAGTCAGGGGCGGATTTAGCACTCAGATGACAGACAAAGGGTGAGTGGGCCCTGCCTTGTCCGACACCTTCCCAATCTCTTCACACCAGCCACAACACACACACCCTCATCCCTTCTTGCAAGCAGTCGGGCACATTGGAATAACAAAGAGCAGTGTTCGTTGGCGCCCATTTCAATATGATTGGGCCCCCACTTGCCTACAGCTGGGGGGTGGACACAGTCTGCAGCACCCTTGGGTTACTTAAATAAAAAAGGATACAAAGAAATGCTGTTTAATCTCACAGGGCAGGCAGCCAGAAACGGCAAACTGCATTGAAAAGTTATGAATTGCTCTGTCAGCAAGGTGCTAACACAGATGAAACCAGAGTAAAAGGCAAAGAGTCTTCAGCCTGTTGCAAAGCGCACATTTAAAGTCTTCCGTTAAGGTGACAGCAGCCAGCAAAGGGCAGCCTGTAACATACACAGAAGACTTAGCGGTGCAATCCCCCATTGCTCATCCCTTTTCTGGGGGACAAAAAGACATCATGCACTAGCTATACCTACTAACAATGATACAGACAACTGTTTATATTTGGAAATACAAGATCACATTTATTGGAGCATGCAACAATACGGGGGCAATCCCAGCCCTAAGTTAATTCACATTTCAATTTCTTAGACTTATAAGGTAACCCATAGACTGGGCCATGTCATTGTCTTAATGTTCCTGGAGACACTTGTCACTTCCGGTTAGCAGAGTAGCAGACATACGTCTCTGATTATAACTGTCAAGCAGTAATTCTTCAGAACCAGGGAATCTTGCTGATGAGGAGTCTCATCTGTCCCTAAGGGACTCAGTGCCCGTCATCTGAATTTGGCTCGAATGCAGCCACCGGGAAACTGCCCACAGCTGAAACTGCAGTGTCAAACTCCTCCCCCGCTAAGACTGCCCCGAAACTCTGCCACGCTTTTGTAATCCTAAATCTGGAGTCAGCATCCATCGATGGGCCACGTTATCAGCCCGAGTGATAAATGAATGCCCCATAATCCATGTTGATACAAAAAGCATAGTTGAGAAACATTTTCGGAAAGGCATAATTGGACATAATCAACCGAGTCAGTCCTTTATCATGCTGCACTCTCCCTCAAATCAGTTCCTGAACTGAAGTCAGGCTCGCCCTGTGGCCTAACATAATGCTGGTAGCGGTTTGACTCCCATCTCCCTCATTTCTGAATTGCCGGTGTTGGGATGCCCTGCAGAAAGGTAGTTATGGTGGCACCTATCCGGAAACTGTGGGAAGACATCCTTCGCCATGTATTCCCACTGCACCCTGTGTGGTTGACAGAATTCTTTTAAAATGGTAGTTGGTCAGTGGAGCTTCACTAGCATGCATAAGCAGGGGACCTGGCTGCTTGGGGCTTTTAACCAAGAAGGCCCTCAAAAGCGCAACTGGACTGGATCGTTCCTCCTTAGATGCTGCTACTAATTCACTGAACCACCCTGAAAAGTGGCACTTCAAAATCATCAGAGCATATGCCAGGCAAGGCATGTAATAGCTTTTGCAACAACTCACAGTCGATGGGTTTCCGACCATCCTGCTTGTGTCCTTCTGACCGGCCCCATCCCTTCACTGCCATGCATACTAAGAAGCCTTTGGTGAGGGCGCCCATTCCGTTTAATTTGCAAAAAAAGCTGTGGCTGCAAGGTGCCCCAATGCCCCCACCTCCTGCTCTTTACCTCACCATGTGCCCATGCCACAAAAGCACGTACCCGCTCCTCTAGTGAACAGTCTGTCTTTTGGAATGCTTCTGACACACTCAAACCTGGACCTAACACCTTGTGTGAACGATCGCTCCCTCAAGTTCCAGAGCGCCTTGTCCATGACACCAGCTGCCACCACTCGCTCCTGGACAACGCCCCGTCTTTCAATGCTGTCGGATGGGCCTCCTGAAACTTGCGCCACTGAAAACAAGAAAGAGCGTCAGCAGCAACATTCACCACACCCTGTACATGTCGAGCCCTGAACTCGATATTCCTGTGTAAGCAGACCTCTACGAATTTCCTTAAAAGGCCCAGAACCACCGGGCATGATGCAGACTGCAGATTTATGGCCGAACCACTGCCTTGTTATCACACCAGGAGCACACTCTCTTGTATTCCAATTCCCATGGCCACAATGTGAGTGCTACGACAAAGGGGAAGAGCTCAAGTACCATGATATTCTTTGTTCTCCCCTTCTTGTGCCACTTGGTCGGCCATTTTTGTGTGCACCACTTTTGCTGCAATATTACCCCAAATCATTAATTATCTGAAGCATCTGAGTACATCTATAACTCACCACTGGTTTGCCATGGGCTTCTCCACAATAGCACTCCATTAATCTCTAAGAGGAATGACCACCACAGGTGTAAATCTTCTTTTAAGCCTGACCCCAGTCGAATGTGATGATGCCCCTGTGAAACCCCCGGCTGTCGCCCTTCCCAATCTTCGAGCGAACACCCGACCTATGGGAATGACCCTAGCTGCAAAATTCAATTTTCCCAACAATTGTTGCACTCCCTCTAACGTGGTACTATCTTTTGACAAAGTGCTCTCTATTTCTGTAATTAACTCAGAAACCTTCTCTGGTGGCAACCTGCAAGTACCCTTCACTGTATCTATTTCAATCCCTAAAAAGGTTAATACCTCTGTAGGTCCTTGCAGTTTTTCTGGTGCCAGTGGAATCCCCATCCTGTCCATTAAGTTTTTAAAGGAAGACAGAACATGACCACTGTCCAGCGACCCTTCCCGGCCCATGAACATAAAGTCATCGAGATAATGGACTATCTTACCCCGTTGCTCCATTCTGCGTGCCACCCATTCTAAGAATGTGCTAAATTCCTCAAATAGTGCATAAGACACAGAGCAACCCATTGCCATGCATTTCAATGTAGAAACTGCCCTCCCATTGAAACCCCAAAAGATAAAAACTGTCTGGGTGTACAGGTTAAAGGCGAAATGCTGATTCTATGTCCACCTTGGCCAAAAGGGCCCGTTTTCCCATGGCGTCACCGTCAGCATGGCCTGGTCAAATGAGGCATAAAGCACTGAACAGAGGTCCTGTTACATCCAATCATTGACCGAGTGACCTTTCGGGTATGAAAGGTGGTGAATCAATCTAAACTTGCCCTTTTCCTTCCTGGGCACAATGCCCAATGGGAAACTATGCAATGAGGGAGCAGGGGTTGGAGAAGGGGCCATCCACCCTGCCCAGCACCACTTTTTTCTCTATTTTTTGGCCAAACACATGTGGCTGCTGGAGTGCTGAAGGAAGGTTCCTGGCCACCCGACCCGTCAGTGGTCCACCCTAAGGGATCTTGAACCCCTCGCTAAAGACTTTCCACAATAAATCCTGCTCCTTCACCTTTGGGTGATCCTGCAAAAATTCCAGCAAAACTCTCTTGTCCACCAGGGAAGGGCCTTTCACCCATTCACCAGTATTGAGCACCTCTGTGCTGCCCCCTGCCCCTAGCTCTGGATTTATGTGGTCAATTTGGCCGCAAGGACAATTTTGATGCAGCCAAATCTGGCCAAACCTAAACCCCTCACAGCCCTCATACATTCCCCCACCCACTTCCTACTTACCTTTTTTTCGTCCGCTCATCTTCTGACCCTGCAACACCCCTGCAACCCCTGCTCGCCATATTTGGTAGTGATTATCCAAACTGATAGTTTCCAAACAATCCAATGGTACTGGTCGATTTACCATACGATCAATTGGAAACTATCAGTTTGGGTACTACCCTAGCTCCACCTTCGGTCTTCAAACAACTTGTAATCGGGTGGCTTCCCCCGCATTTGGAGCATTGGTGTTGGAATCTGCACCTGGGCCCTCAAGTACACAACCCTTTGTTAAAAGATCTACAGGCCCGTCCTACAGAAAAACCCATGTGTGCTTGCTCACTACCACTCTGTGTTGAGGGGCCTGGTTGAAAGGGCCGCCCATTGCTTTTCTGATTGTGCTCAGATTTACCATACCATGGCTTCCTTGAACCTTTAGATACTTCAAGATTTGGTTTACTGATCCTGTTCATACCTCCCATGAATGACACCCAACCTTCCATGTCCTTCTCATCCCATGTCATGTCGGGCGCCAGAGTCATTTTTGACCTAAAATCTCTGTCATAATCAATGCAACCTGTGGAGCCGTACTTCCTATGTTCATTTACCATAATATCCCTGTATTTCCACAAGGCCAGACCCTGTCCTGGATCTTTTTCCATCCAGACAGCTGCCAACAAAGAGAATGCATTGTGCCAATTATAAATGTTCTCCTCCGGCCTGTTTCTCTTCTGCCTCTTCTTGTCGTCCTCCTTGCTAATGGTAATGTCAGGGCCTGCTGTCTCCACTGACACTAGCGAAAATATATCGAAATACTCCCTCTCCCAGATTCTTGCCTTCACCTGCCAAGGGATATGCCAAGTCATGGTGGATCGGCCAGATAATAAGGGTGCAATAGTAACTAGAGGGTCAGCAAGGTCCCCGACACCATTCCCTCCGGTGCTGGCAGCACTGGTCGTCCCTGCCAACACCCCAGGCTGCCAAGCGGGCTGCTGAGCTAGTACTTCCACAGCCGTGGCCACCCTCCCACCCCCCATTCTCAGGTAGGAACTGCACCCCTGTGCCCCCGAAAACTGTCTGATTCTGCAGAGCTAAAGAACTTGGATAAGCTAACCCCCCCACTCGCTGAGTGCTACCTACGCCTGAGACCCGTGCGATTGCAGCAGGCTCTGGGCGGCCTTCCCACACCCTTTGAATGGTCGCGCTGGCTGAACCTTGAATTGGCGCCTGCACTTATCCACGCAATAATTTCAACATTTCGCCCAGTGTCTCATTCAACTTTCACTCATCCCTGCAACTACTGTCGGGAGTCAACTTATCGAACTGCTGGTTGGCTGTTCAATGGTGGTCAAAATCCCACTGGTATTTATAACACCCAGATCAGTAGCTGCCACCAACGCCGGTAGCTGCACTTACCCAGGGGACCTACGGGATCGATCACTACCCCCGTCTTACCCTTTGTTTTGCACGCAGCCCGTTTCTTTGGTGCTGGTGCCCCCGGATCACCCTCACCTTGAGACAACACAACCCCTTCTGGCAATAAAGATACAACGTTACCCTTTGGCACCCGTGCTGCCCTTTCTGTTCTGGACAGCGTTGTGTTGACAGGTATCTCGCTCGCCGGTGGGATGTCCAAAACTGGGGGTGCACACACCTGGGCCTGCATAATCTGCAGCTGAGAGGGCAATTCCTGTTCGCCCTCCAAATTTTTTTTTGCCCAGTCTTTCCCCCTCTTGCACATTTTTTCTTGAAAAAGTGCGAACATCTCGGCCTCTTTATCAAATTCGTCCCCGCAGGAACTGTTCAAAACTGCAACGATTCCTGAAAACATGTCTGGCGACCCTATTTGAGACATGTCATGAGTCCTATATCAGGCAAAAAACAATGCATTAGTTATTTGATGGTGGATGTACGCAAGGGCACGTATCCCCTTTGATTTTAGCAGTCTCACAAAACCAATCCAGTACTCGATGTGCTTGCCTTCCCGCTTATCCCGGGACCTACAATTAGTTATATAATCCTGGAGCTCATAAATTTAAACCTGCTATATTCATTTTACTGGTCCTTTTCTGCTCTTCACTGTACCTTGACCGACCCAACCAAAAGCAGTCCTTTCCTGCAACCTTAAACGTGTTTTTGTACAGAAAAATAATTATTATGAACTCACAGTGAAGTAAATCCATTGAGCGTTACCTGCGTTTGTGCTGCATTGCTTTGCAGCCCCTAAATGTCCATATCCCCCTGAAATCTGCCCAAAATGGCAACTGCATCATAGCTCCCAAACACCCCATGATCACCTCCCTCATAAACCAGGGTTTAACTTCCAACGCGCGACCCCAGCAATCCAAAAACGTGCCCTTGTGCTGCTTTAATCCAGTAACACTGAACCCAGATGGAAACCGCGTTGGTCAGTGTCGTCCCGCTTCCAAGCTCAGCACGTGCACGGCAAACCTGTACCTTCTTTTTACAATGATGCCACTGCATGCATGAGAACTAACATTCTATTCCAAAACCCACGTGTGGCATTCAATAAAAGTAGGGAAACACTTGAACAAAGAAAACATGCAGATCTAAATCACCCACGGCTGGTCAGACAGAAAGAGGAGGATGGAGGACCACAAAGGACACAAAATGCATCGAATAGCGAACATCTGAACCAATCTTAGCCCATACCACGGCCGGGAGCGCTGCATATCACATTAGTGCTCCTGCGTAATATCGGCCTGCGTGGCATGGCAGCTGCAAACACCAATTTATTTACTCATATTTCATAACATCTTGGCCATAAACATTTTTTGACGTGAACGCCAACCACCCCGGTGATGCCACCGGGCATCATGATGCTGGCGAGTGAACAGGGCAATCATGCAATGGCTCACAACAAAGACCGGGGGCACAACAGCCAAACCAGGAATATGACATGAACAGGATCCAAAAGCCCCACCGGTGCGGCGACGTGGCGGAATCATAGTAAAGTAAACAAGGCAAACATGCATATAAGAACAACAACGCCCGACGGCACTGCGGCCAAACCGGGAATATAGCATTATAATGCATGCTCAACAAGCGTGCTGGTGTGGTGACTAGCGAAACTACAATAAAGTACCCTAAAACCCCCATTCCCCCGAGGGCACAGCGCACCAGTGCAGGCTGTCAAGGTCAGTATCCATACTTACCGAACCACAGAAAATCCCAGGCAGGATCACAACACGATTCAACACGACTTCAGGCGGGGGGCTGAGGAAGGAGACTGGGCTCGGCGCTTGTTCTTCTTCTTGCTGATAGATTTTTATCCATCAGCAGTGATTATTTTGGATACCGAGGCTTGAGCCTCATTACTCCATCTTCTCGGGTTGAGTGTGTAGTCGTGGGTTTGTATTCTTCTTGGTCTGTGTGGTCTTGTCACAGTAGGGCTGGTTTCACAGGGTCTTCGCAGTGATGGGCCGCGGGTAGCGGTCGAAGGGGTTTGCAGTGGTGGCAGTGAGTCTTCTGATCAGAGGGTTCGGGTTCTGATCCAGTTCTTGGCAGAAGTTCTTACTCAGCTTCGCTAGATGTTCATCCAACATCTCGATGTCCAGGTCTCTGTGAAGGTCTGCTATCCTTGTGAAGATTGGTGCTCCGGACGATATCCGCAGGGCCTTGTTCTGGACTATCTGAAGACTCTTCCGGTGTCGCTCATGGCAGGTCATCCATGCTGGGGAGGCATAAGTCAGGGTTGGTCTGATGATCGCCTTGTAGACGTTGATCTTTGTCCGGAGTGGCATGGACTTGCTCTTCAGGAGTGGGTACAGTGCTGCCATCTTTCCTGTTGCCTTCTGCTGAGTATTCTCGATGTGGCTTTCCTAGTTGAGTTTGCTGTCCAGGGTCACACCGAGGTAGCGGCTGCTGCTCTCCCATTTGATGGTCTCCCCGTTGAGGCTGATGTGTGGGTGCTCCTTGATCTTCTTTCTGGTGAACAGCGTTGCAGTTGTCTTGCTGGTGTTGAGTTCTATCCGCCAGTCGCTGTACCACTTTGCGATGGTATCCAATGAAGCTTGCAGGTTCTTCGCCACTTCCTTTTCGCTGAAAGACTGGGAGATTACTGCAACATCATCTGCATATAGCGCCAGGTTCGTCTTGTGGAGATCTGTCGGGATGTCGTTGGTGAAGAGGTTGAACAGGAAGGGTCCGAGGTTCGATCCCTGTGGCACGCCTGCTCGGATGGGATGTGAAGAGGACATCTCAGACCGCATGGCGACATGGAAGGTGCGGCCTCCCAGGTAGCTTGCAATCGTCTTCACCAGGTAGTTCGGAAATCCCAGGCCAATCATCTTGTGCAGCAGTCCCTTGTGCCAGACTCGGTCGAATGCTTTGGCGACATCCAGGAAGACAATTCCTGTGGACTTCTTGATGTTGAATCCGTGGCTGATGGTGTCCACCACTCTCAGTAGCTGATGAGTCGTTGCATGCTCCTTTCGAAATCCAAACTGTTCCTTTGCTAGTAGATTTCTTTCGGAGGTGAAGTTGCTGAGTCGAGCGAGGAGGACCTTCTCCAGGAGCTTCGATAATCCAGAAAGCAGGCTGATGGGGCGGTAGTTTGCTGGATCCCTCAGTGGTTTGCCGGCCTTTGGAAAAACGATGACCCTTGCTTCTTTCCAGGAACTCGGGAAGTGCTGGAGCCTCATGCATGCATTGAAGATCTCTGTGAGATGTTCCATTGATGCCGGTGGGAGGTTCTTGATTGCCAGGTTGGTTATTCCGTCGCTCCCCGGTGCCTTGCCGTTCGCTAGCTTTTCTGCAAGTCCTGCTACCTCAGAGCTTGTGCACTCCTTGATGTCTTCTGCTCCTAGCCCGGTTCCGTGATCTGCGAGGTACTTCTCAACGGCTTCCTCCACTCCGTCTGAGAGCCTACTTACCTTGTTCGGGGTGAACGAAGCCTGCAGTGTCTCGGCAAGGACCTCTGCCTTATCCTTGTTGCTGCATGCAAGGTGGGTTCGTCCCTGGATTGGTGGGCTTGGCTCCTTCTTCCCAGTCAGGCGACGAGTCATTCTCCACACCGAGTTGTCCGCCTCCTTCAGCTTGGCTGTTGCTGACTCCCACTTCTCGCCACGGTGCTGTCGGATCTGTTCCCGCAGGAGTCTTGTGAGCGTGTTGTACTTCTGCAAGAGATCAGGTGTGCGGAGCTTCTGCCACTGTCGTCGAGCGCGGTTCTTGTCGGCGATTGACTGTTGGATGCCTCTCGGTAGGTCGTAGATGGAACATCTGGTTGTCTTCTGCTTCGGAACACTGCTCTTGGGCTCGGCAGTCCCTTCACCTTATATACGCTCCCGGATGTGGCTGGGCCCAAGGATGGCCCTTCCTCCTATGCCGGATGTGGCTGTCCCTCTAGCGCCCGCTCCGGCTGCTGAACATCCCCTAAGCGCACATTTAATGCCACGAAAGTAAGAAATATGTTGCTGGGTAGTAGCCAAAATAGTGGCTGGGCCCTCCTCCTTCCCTGAAGCTCCTGAACACATACACAGAACAACAAAACCACAACACTGTAGGACTGTTAGGCATACAAGGCACTGATATGTCTAATTTTTCTTCCGGTCCGGTCCAGCAAAAGATATGCAGAACCCTATTTTGCACGACATCACAGTAAATAACATTACAACCAGTGATATAATTGTTAAAGTCATTAAAAGAAGTGTTCACGTGTAAGAGAATAATATCCTGTGCAATATATACAAATTCCCTATTATTATGAGGGTTTTTCTTTATAGCAAAAATTCAAAACTAAAACACTTCTAGCGACACCCTATGTGAGCTGATCAGGCACGTGAGATTAAATGATTTGTCCAGGTTCACAAATTTCGTTAAAGTGGTGACATCAGTATTTGGACCCAGGTTGTGATTTAAGCACTTGACTACATTTCTTCCCAGTGATAGGTCACAACAATTTGTTGTTAAAGGTTGGGGTTCCAAAAACAAAATAGTTTTCCTATCAATGCCTTGAAAAATACACAAATCACATAAGAAACCAAACTGACATTATATACAGTGTTATAGAAATAGATCAAGCAAAAATGCATGTATACCTTTATTTTCGCCACCCTGAATGCACGATTGCAGTAGTAGCCTGCAAAGGAATGTGGACCTAAAAACAATATCATTTGGTTTTAAAAAAGGTATTCACAGTGAAAGAGAATTCAATATAAGGTAATCTGCTTGAGCTATTATTTTACACAGCATGCAGCATTATACTCCCCTCTCATTTATTATCACACACCAATTGCACCTTCTAAGGGACAACAGTCCCTACCCAGGAACCCCTGTGTCTGCTTCATTAACCTCTAATCGGTTTATTGAAATGAAGTTGACACAAAGCTCAACCTGGGCGTGCTGGGGAAGCAGTGGGAAAGGCATTGTGCTTCCCTGCGCTCTTAACTATACACGAAAAGTGTGAGCTGGGAAGACTTTGGACAGATGATTCTGCTTCCGAGGAGAAATGTCAGGCCTTATTCCTGTCCCGAGCTGGCTGTGTGCGAGACACGGGACACAGCCCATGAAATTGGGACAGTTCCACAAAATGCGGGGTGGTTGGCCACCAGGGACGTCATTTGGGGGTCGCCAGAGGTCGCAAGAGCGACCCCTGGCGATTGGCCAGCGACCCCTGTCAATCTCTTGCGACCTCTGGCGTTGACCAATCAGAGGAGGAGGGGGCGTGGCCACAGCGTGCTGCGACGCTTGTGGCCTCCATTTTGATTATTGTTGCTGCATGTGAAACGCGTGTGGTGCGCTTCTCATCTCGCTGGCGCTGCTGAGGCTGAGAGTTTTGTCCATAGGCTGGCTGCATCCACGTTGATCCAGGAGGCCAGACTAGTGACCAGTGACTAACTTCCGACTCGTCTCTCGAGGTGAGTGACACGTGACTGAGTCCAGCGGTCGCCGCCGCCGACCGACGGCAGGGCAGCGCTAGAACCAAATTAATTTTACTGATGTGCAAATATGTGTCGTGGTGGCTTGCAAACCGCCGCCGACACATATTTGCACGTTAGTAAAATGAATTTGGTGCCGACTGCAGGCAGCACCTAATTCATTTTACTGATGTGCAAATATGTGTCGGCGGTGGCTTGCAAGCTGCCGCCGACACATATTTGCACGTTAGTAAAATGAATTTGGTGCCGAGTGCAGGCAGCACATAATTCATTTTACCAACGTGCATATGTGTCGGCGGCGGCTTGCAAGCTGCCGCCGACACATATTTGCACGTTAGTAAAATGAATTTGGTGCCGAGTGCAGGCAGCACATGATTCATTTTACCAACGTGCATATGTGTCGGCGGCGGCTTGCAAGCTGCCGCCGACACATATTTGCACGCTAGTAAAATGAATTTGGTGCCGACAGCAGGCACTCCGTTACCTGAAAGTAATATACTTGCTCCCGGACATACCGAAAGGCGAATGGGCAAGGGTTTGATATGTTGATAAAGGTTTGACTTAATGTAGCCCTTCTTCTCTCTAGGGGTAACCATTTTCCACTGCGAAATAGCATTAAGTAGCAAAAATGGCCTACTTAAGGGATGGATCTTGCATGTACTTACACAAAATGAACCACCAGTGCACAAAAAACGGAAACTGTCTAATACTAGTAGCTGTACGAGTACGGGTCATGCTAGTAGTGCAGTTCCCGTTTCCTCTCAAACCTCTAGATGATATACAACATTAAATCCTGCTCTTCGCCATCAGGGGACTTCGCGAGGTTCCCTCTTAGCTATCCCTGCCTCACAGGTCAGAGGCAATACAAACAGCCTTCCTTAACAAGCCAGGACTCACAACAGTATTGCTCCGTTCCTTGCAGGGGTGGACATATTATACCCTCACCATCTCCTTCTGCCCTCCCTTGTGGGACCTCCCAGTTACCATTTCCAATAAACAAGCAGAACTTATCCCAGCCACTATAGCATAAACATACGCAGAGTTTGTTCTGTTTTGATTACATCATCATTGCGACTGAGCCATGCAGCAGAGCGCCCACACACACGTGGCCCATGGTGCAGAGGCCAACAGGGACATCTCCAGACTTCCTTGTAGGCCAGCCCCACCACTGGTTTCTTAGTGTCTCCACCTATGC